>NC_058042.1:4898333-5232916 GCF_020085105.1 Siniperca chuatsi | reverse complement strand
GGCCACCACCTTATTGG
Organism: Siniperca chuatsi; assembly: GCF_020085105.1. Lineage (NCBI taxonomy): Eukaryota > Metazoa > Chordata > Actinopteri > Centrarchiformes > Sinipercidae > Siniperca > Siniperca chuatsi. Next base: position 5,232,899 of record NC_058042.1, on the reverse strand, counting down.
ATTGTTTTCTCACTGAGCAAAGTCCACTGGCTTGATCAAGGCCATTGTGACAGTTTTTGTTGATGAAAGGCAGATCATTTACCTCAGAGTGTCCTGATTTCCCAGACTGTTTCAGCCATACTACTTTTGCAACAATATTACCTTCTACAATCTATAACACAGAAGAAACCACAATTTCACACAAGCTGTTCTAGATATTAGCAAGAATTATTGTTAAAACCCACCACAACAGCAAAGATCTTACCATGTCTGCTAAATGAACAGTCAATTTAAATTACTATATATACAAACACATACTTATTCAGTATTCACATTTGTTTGAACAATTAAACAATAAAAACATAAAACATTTATTTTTTTCCAAAAATTCATGGAACTCCATTGTTCTGTCAAGTCAAAGGCAAGCCAATTTGCTCCTTAGGAACATCTGGCTACAACAATTTTTTTTTATTATTATTTTAAAATCAGAAGAAACTTTAGCTCATTTTGAAAAAATGAATTTCACCTGCAATCAAATGCCTTCAGTCTGTGCTGAGCATGAACCACCACTAGGTGGGAGCAAATAGACTGATAACTGACTGCATATCAAGTTGACCACTGCTTGGGCTAGAATTCGTGTTGAATGGATGCTCGCTTTTGTAAATCTGAGCATATAAACAAACACCTTCATCCCAGTTCATGAATGTATTTAACTGAGAAAACAATACCAAACAAAGTCACAAAATAAGACTGATGGTCAGAAAGAAAAGAAGATGTCTTTTCTCTGCACAGCATCACCACTAGAAATGTCACATGGAGCAATGGTTTGTAGTAAAAAAGGGATAAATAATGTAGCAAGCAAAGAGGGTCTCTAATCCCACACCCACTCCCAAGACATCAGCATCTCTGCTTCAACAGCAGAGCAGAGAGAAGGAGGAGTGGGCACTCAAAACTGAATCTCACACACACACACACACACACACAGACCCCAGCACAGGGTGAAGTGTCCTTTTCTGTGTAGTGGAGTGGGGCGGCACAGAGAGCGGTCACTCCACAAAAAAGAAGATAACATAGCTCGATCCATTAGGAGGTCTGTGGGAAATACAACAAATGAAAAGGGCTTTCAGAGGAGAGTCGTTCAAGCAGCCCATTACCTCATATTAAAAACACATGCACAATCACACACACATCCCCACCACTGCCCCCTCTGCCTCTCATGTCAGTGTTCACATACAGACAGGTTTTCCTTCTGCAGGACAGAGCCAATTAAAGAGCCCCGGTGATGTTATAGTACCAGTACGCTTGGATAAGCAAGAGACATGGACACGGGGGGAGTAAGAGGGAGAGAGAGCTGGAAGGGGAAATCAAGGTAGTCTTGGAAACCTGAAGGGAGGGCAGAGGGGTTTCAGGGAGCTCTAACCCTCAAGTGACTCTGTTAGCCTCCTTTTACAATGGTTATGATTGATGGGTATGCAGTGGGGGCTCAGCTATAGGGCTATACTGTGTATGTGAAGTGTCCTTACATTTATAATCCTCCTGGTTAATTGGGCTGGTGGTAAGGACAAGTGAATTTTAATAGTGCAGGTCCCAAAGTTATGTTCAAAATGACACATGTATTGACCACTGGAGGCAGCAAACACACTTTGTGCAGCCAATCTGTCAACAGAAGAAGAGCAACTCGCGTACCTTGTGTTTATAGTACAGCCAAACACACTGTGGGCTTATTTCACATCCAATACCAACGTTTGTAAAATTCTCACTTTCTACTGTATGGCAGTATGGCAACTACAGTACAGTTAAGGTTTGGAAAAGATCAAAGTTCAACGGTTCAAAAAAAAGGTAAACGTTAATAGCTGGGCTGTGACAGGACACAAACTCCGGTCTCCTGCATGAAAATCAAACACTTACTTTTCGCCTCACTACATACAGCATGGGGCACATTTCTTCCTGCATTGGTACCAAATGTTGGCCTTGGACGTAAACCATTAAGTGCGGAATAGTCCAATATGGACTTGATTTTAGGGAAACTGGGCTAATACAGAATGCAAACACAGCACATTGAATGGCTATTGCTGAAAAAATGTTGGCCGAGAATTACATCAAAAACAGGGTTTGATATAATGTAAAATATTAAGGATATAATACAATCTTGAGGATTATGGGGACTTTAAACGCTAACCTGCTGTTTTATTGTGTTTCAGTGCCGCTAACTCCCAAACAGAGGAGGTGGATTTGAGGAATGACAGCAGAAATGGACAGTTACAGGGGGTTAATGTGGGCGCTGCTCAGGATACAGTACAGCAGGTTAACTGACCACTGCTGCCTTATCTCTGGGAATACAAAGGTACACGAGGTCTGGTCTAATGAGACCATTACTGGCCTCCTAATGCCTCAGGCTAGCAGAGCGACACAAGTACACAGGCACATACACAAGGATAATTAGGTTTTATTGCACCTCAGAATCAGGGAGCAAACTGTTGGATAAGGAGTGGCTAAATTATTGTTTAATGATTAAGGATTTTACTGCCTTTTCTTCTGTCGTCTGGCCCATCCACCATCCTCTCCTCTCCTGTATTTTTCCCCTCCACCTCTTCTTCTCGTCTCTTTTGTGTTTTCCTTTCCTTTAATAGCCTTTTTTCTCTCCTCTCTTTCCTTTGTCTTCTCATTATCTCTCCTCCCTTTTCTCTCCCTCTCCTCTCCTTCGTTGTCTTCCCTCCATTCTTGTTTTCTCCTTTCCTTTTGTCTTCTCATCTCCTCTTCTTCTCATCATCCATATGGATTTATCAGTATATGTGTGTTTTTCTTTTGTACATTTCTTAATGAGAGATAATGTGCTTTGTGTTTAACAGCTTTCACTACTATTCATTTCTTGCTGAAATTTCCCCTGCACTGCACCAACACCGTGAATTTCTTATGTACGGCTACAAGACCAAAGTGTATCACACTCCTATACACACACACACACACCAACACAGAGTAATAAAGCCATGGATCTTACATTAAAATGCTCCGAGAGCAGCCAGTTAGCTTTAATGTCATCTGATTTATATTGATCTCTGGCTGCTAATCATTCACATGTGCAGAGAAGAGATACAAACTGAGCTCAACAGCACATAGGTCACTCCGGATCACACACTGTATGGTGTTTACAGAAGCACATCTGGTCTGTGTGATCGACAGAAAATTTAGGCTGCTCATACATATATGTTATGTAACAGGGAAATGCATCTTGGGTGATCACAGATGGAGGCAGCTCAAAGTATATGTACATAGATGTGAATGCACTAAAGAAGATTCACTGATTTCCCATTTACACTAAACCAAAGCAGATGAGATAGCTATTTGATCTTGAAAATAACTATAAATGGAACCAAGAATCAATAGAAACTGATTGCTGTTTGATTGTTCAAAGCCATCAGGAGGTGGCTACTTCCACACACCATTTACTGAGCAAAACTTTAGTCATACTCTTAGCCCATCCATGCAAGTTGCTAGTTAGCTAGTTAAACTGTTTTTAGTAAAACTTTAGTCATTTTCTTAATCTCATGCTATATTTAGCAGTTGGCATACAGTTTTAATTGATTATGAGAAACATTTTCGCCAGATGTTGAAAAGGTCTGCCAACGTTGAGCTGCTGCAACTTCTTGTGTTTTTGGTGGGTGGAAAACATTTACATCTAGCACAGGATAACGAAGATGAATGCAATCAGATTCCTCCTCCAGCTAATGAGGATGCATATACAGTATGTGGCTGAGTGTAAATGGAAGTGTATAAGTTGTATCTTAATATGATCTAGATATCAGACACATCCAATTGCAAGTGTTCCTAAATGGGGCCTGAGATAAGATCACTTAAGCCATATTTCGAGGTGGTCAGGTCACCATGTGACCAGGAGTGGTGGCTTGTGAACACAAATCCTTAAATCGCATTAAAGGACAACCTATTCAACTTTGTAATGTCCACATAGCATTTCAACCTCCCTTCAGTTGGATACAGTTGATTTTCAGATGCCAAACAACTTGGACAAGAGTAATAATCTTATAATCATCAAGCATAAATATGCTACACTTGTACTTTTTGTTGTTCCAATTCAAAAACAGTCTGTATCCCAGAAAGGTGAATCAAAGATGAACTGGAAACATAATATGAGCGCAAGTGGTAACTCAAAAAGCATCTGAGCCACATTTTGATTCCTGTGAACTGCAATCCATCTCATCTGGATCTACACAGTATATATGATCGGAACATTCAGGGCCGTAGTGTCGCTGTATTTTTTGCTGTGTCGGTTGCCTCACCACTATATAAAGCACTTGAGCATCTAATGGGAATCTGCTGTCTGGTGCTGTTGACATGATCTCTGCAGACGCCTCCCTCCTTTCCCCATCTGTCTGCTGTATTCGGCTGCTCAGTGACAGCTCCATACTAGTGGTGAACAGAGCACACAGCTGGCACACACACACACACACACACCTGTGATACCAGGTATTCCGATCCACACTAAGGCACAATGCCAGTATTGTCCGCCCAGCTCCAGAGAAAAACACAAAAGTAAACACATATATTTTATACTTACAGGAGAGTTACAGCCTATTTATTTAGGTCTACACGTCTGCTACTGTATGATGTTAAAATGTATCGGTACACTTAAATTGTGCTACTATTGCTTGATGTATTTAATTACAGTTTGTAACATTTACTAAACTTTTATGTTTTTAAATTGTGAACTTTATGGTGTCAATCCTAGTTGTACTGACACTATAACAAAGACACTATAAAAGATACGAATGTGACTATGAAGTCTATCAAGCAACATGCTTCTGAGTAATTATTATTCCCCCGTGGAGACATCCAGTAAAGTAATGCATGTAGCAACTCTAGCACACTCTAATAGGGAAAAATAAAAACAGAAACTTTGATTAAAAACACAACAGGGTTTATGTTTTCTCTTGTTTTATCTTAATACGTGGAAGTTGACTTCTAAACACTAGAAGACAAGGTCTGGCGTCTCCAGGGGGTCTGTAAGGGTCACCAGAGAAGAACAAAGGGACCACTTTATTAGGCACACCTGTACAATCTATTGCAATTCAATACAACAGCTCTGCCATGAATTCTACCTTTATGAAGTTTATAATGTGCAGTTTTGTTGATGTTGTTGGAAATGTGTAAATTCAATTATATGTTTATTATTGAGGTCATAATTAAAGGCGGAGTTGTACTTGACTGCATTATATTCAGTGTTTCTAATGGTCCCTATTTACATACATGAGTGGGGAAGAATATTAGAAACACCTCTGAATATAAAGCAGTCTAGTACAATGCCATCACTAACTATGACCTCAGTGCTAAAATATTTTATTAAATTAACACCTCCATGACAGTGTCAAAAAAACATTACAGGTATCATAAAAGGAGACTTTACGGCCGAACAGTTTTGCATAGATTGTATAGGTGTACCTAATAAAGTGGCCATTGATTGTACATCTCTATAAGTAACGCTGCACAAATACAAGTAAGAAATAAAGTTGTGATATTGTTATCCATTTCTAAGTATTAAAGACATCTGACAACAGTTGCAATCTGTCTCTTGGATGATGAATAAACTGAAATGTCTTGGGCGTAAAAGTGATGTTTGTTTGAAACAGTTTGTTCAACTGAAAGATGAGTTATTCTTTATGGAAGTGTGAGAAAGGAGTTGTTTTGTTGCTCAATTTCATAATTAAAAGTATGGGAAGACGTGAGTTTGAGATTTTTGGTTGTTCTGCTTTATAGACAGGATTAGTGGACAGCTTGCACATACACACTAATGCACAGACATGCCCACACAGCCATTTACACTGAATCTTTATTGTTTTCAGCACACAATCTTTTGGTGATCTAAGCAGATGGTCACTGCTGTGTCATTATTTGATTAGAGGTGTGAAACATTAAGCTGTCTTTTAAATATGTAAATGTCCCAATCCATGACATAGTTTTTACTAATGTCAAGTATCATTTGTGGGTTTGACTTGTTACTGACTGAACTTGACACATGGACACAGGAGACAAACCTGACTGGCACTCCAAACACTTCACACTGCACTCCCTGGCTCTAAACAGGCACTGTTGGAATCTATCTTAGAAACAATAGTTGGATAGTTGGCTTAATTGTCAAAGAGATATCTTCTTGTTCCTCAGAGGAAGCCCAAGAGTCTGTAACAGCAAATCAAGCACATCTTAGCCAGCTGAAATAAACAGATTCTGGCTCTGCACAGCTCTTCAGCTCTAAGCCTTCCTAAGGAGTGGCTCGTTGGACCGAAATCAGAGTTTGATCCTCTGAGCCTAGAACCAAAGCTCTCTCCCACTCGTCTCATTTTAGCAGCCCTCCCTTTCTAATTTCGTTCGTCTTCTCTTTATTAGCCTCTATCAATCCTTTAACTCCTTCCTTCATCTTCGCCTTTACTCCTTTGCATCCGTCTCCTCTCTTATCCCTCCTATTGGCACTCTTTCTGTTCCTCTACTGTACATGGCTGCGACGCTCTCTGGCCTTCATGAATAATTCACCAGGAAGACAGGAAGAGACGAAGGCGTCGCCAACAAAAAGACCCAACTGTAGGACTGTTGGACACAGGGAAGCACACACCTCAAACACACCTACATTCACATTTACAAACATCTACATACATGAGTATAAGCAAATTCAACACACAATATATCATCATCTCTGCATCGGCAGTACAAGTGCCTGAGGTTACATGTAACTCGTAAAAATAAAGCATGAATCCTTCTTTTCCTTTTCACTCCCTCACTTCTTTTCTATTATTTTTTTTGTTGTGAACCAGTTTGTTCAATCTATTTATCAACATTTTCCTACCTTCCCTCTGAGTGTTTACTTGCTGCTTCCTTAATCCCTCCAGTCTCTGCAGCCGTCTCCCTGTTTATGCCAGTGAGGATTTCCCTGGGAGCATCCCCTTCATCCCAAATGGGATTACATGAAATTCCCACTGCCAATCCTTCTCCTTCCACCACCCATCCTCCCATTCCCTCCCCTCCGGGAAATACCACAACATCCTTTGTTTGATTTTTTTTTTTTTTTAAATCCAGTTACTAGTGTAAGAACTTAATCACATTTTGCCAAAACATGGCTTCTTTTCACTTTCAAATGGAGCAGGGATTCCTTTTTACCTCATGACGGCGAGCACAAAAGCAAACATTGCCTTCCTGACTTCCTCCATTGATTCTATCTGGCTGCTTTTTGTCATTAATTCTACCAGTGGCGACAACGAATTCAATTCTTCCCCATTCTTGCTGAACGGTCTGACGATTCATCCAGATAAAATTCCATTTCTCCATCTGACAGGGCAGCCCTCTCCAACTCCACGTCCTCCTCTTTGCTCCCGTCCTGCTGACAACCAGCCGGCCTTTAATGCACACAATTGATTCTGTGGCTTTTCTGAGCCGTAACAACATGAGCAGCTAATAAATGGGGGGGCCTGTGACCCCAGATGGATGACCCTGCCTGGCCAGATAACAGGCAGCAGAGGGAGGGACAGCAGGGTGGAAAGCTGGAGTGGTGGAGAGAGATTTTCAGAGGTTTGGAGATGGAGAACGAGACAGAAGTGCAGGAAATAAGGGCAGAAAGTGACGAGAGAGAACAAGAAATAAAAACACAAGAAACCTAAATTTTCCTCTTCCTAAAGCCAAAACCTTGGAGATACTCTGGCCTAGTTTACTATTTATACATGTGTGGAGTACGTACGTGTGCAAGTACATGCGTGTGTAATGATGTGGACATAATGAGGACGGATGAGGTCACTGTGGCAGTTGGGGTGGTACACCTGTAGGGGCCGCAGCGGGCTGGATGAGGGGAATGATGTATGGGAGCTGGGGTAGTGTTTGAATACTTAGCACCAGAATGCTGTGCAGCCTAGAATAAAAAAAGTCACCATCATCACCATTATCACAGTCATCATCATCCGCCATCCATCATGACCTACATCGCCTTCGCCATCATCATCATCCATCATCCATTTCAGCAGGAGCAGTGTAACTGGCTAGGCAAATATAGGTGGAGTAAAGTGAATCAGTAATGTCCCTTCTCTCTGCTGAAACACATTTGAAAACGCCACATCAGAACCATCGTCATCTCAAAGCGCTAAACTGCTCTTTTTTTGGTCCCCATCTTTGTTGTTTGGAGCTTATTGCTGTGCTGTTTTTGTAATGCATTTCCCAGAGATCATCTGCCACGTATGCTACCTTCAAACAGAACTCCTATTTTATATCTTTGTACTGTATTTTAGACATCAGAAGTTAAGGGCACGCTATGGTTTGTCTTTCAAGTGGTTTAAAAGAGTACCACACCGATTTATCGTTGCGCTCCTATAATATTGTCAGACTCAGAATGGACAGTAAAAAAAAAAAAAAAGAACCATTCCTTTAATTTGTCACTCTTTTCTTCTAATTTAAATCACAGTGAAAAGGTAAATCACATCCCTTCATGTGAACCAGAGGATTTTTTTTCCAGGAATAACCTGGAATACCTTAATAATAAATAAACCCTAATCTGCTGAAATACAGTCACTCGAATACTGTAAGAATAATCTTAGCTGTAAAAATATGTTCCTGAAAAGGTTAGGGCAAAGTCTGCTATTTCACGTCAAATTTAACCTTTACATGAAAATACACACACACCAACTGTGCCTGATTCCCGCTTCTTGAATCAACATCAAGTTCAATGTCAGCTTTCTCCATGTGCATGCCATCTATTGGAATAATGTACATCTGAGTCACAGAGTCATCAAGTGTACGTCCAGACAGCCTCTGACGTTAAGCAACATTAATGTCACAGTGGCATTCAGAGCAGCACTGTCCCCTGGTGCTGCTGATGTGTCAGCAGGGTAGCAGGCCAACAGGAACAGCACGGAACAGGTACACAGCTAGGTACAATATTTAACATACAAGGTCAAGCAATTGTGCACAATGCCGGATATGTGCTTGCTCATCCAGGACAATATTTGCACTGTAAGCAGTTCTGCAGAAAGGCCGTGATTTCTAAATGGCGGCAAAATAAACTTTTGCTGACTTTTGTTATCTCCAACCTCCCTCTAAGGAGATGAACGTGATGATGTAAGCTGCCTTCAAAATTAGACCCTTCACTTATGAGCCTCCTTTGGAACAGTGACAACTGCTGTACGATGGCATCACTTGTCATTTTGTGTGAGGTGACGTCAAATCCCTGAAAACTCTAAGAAATAGGAGGATAGAAAGGAAGGAACTGAGCAACTAAGAGAGAAAGGACAGGTTAGACTCAGACTGGATATTCTACACCACACCGACGCCGGTCCACAGGCGATGTGTTGAACACAGTCACAGCAGAAATGTTTATCGAAAAGGACATGCGGGAGTGTGTTGCTCTAAGAAGAAATGGGTTATGACAGTAGATTTAGCTTGTTATTTCCTCTGATTTCCCTTAAGGCCTGGCTGGACACATTCTATGGTGATCACATTTTAGTGTAAAATAAGTGTGGTGTTTTCAGCATGTTATAAAGCTGAGGTTAGCTTAATGTAGATGTCTTGGGATGCAACAACTGCCTAAAATGCTTCTCGATATTCTGCAAAGTAACGCCTCCACTTTCATTGCATATGAAAAGGCCTCTCTCACCCTGGTGCACTGACACCGTGAAATACCAAGTTTACCTGACAGTGTTTTTAAAGGAGAAAACTGGTGTCTGAGTTACAGCCCACTCGCTTCTGCCGATGTCACATTTTCCTTCTTAAAATGCATGTCACACATAATAAGATTTAATTTACATATTCTTTGATGGCAGAAATTTAAAGTTATATTTTGGATTTTTGGCCATATTTTGTCAAAGCAGTGACTGTTTGGAACATGCTGAGCACATGGATGGAGACATGGATAATGCTGCAGGAAGTTTCATGGGCATTTTAATACTTTTTCTCCACCATGAAAATCTGTCATCGCTGGAAATCACTGTAACTGACATAATTTCAAGATAAACACAGCTGCCTGTTCTACAGTTTCTACAGTTTCCTAACAGCCGACTTTCAAGCCCACAGAGACTGAGTGTTTGATACTCAGAGTGCAGCACCACCTTAAGGTGTCAAACCTAGTTTCAAATTAACTGCTGTCTCAGCTATAAATAACTCTAGTTATGAAACATGTATGTGATAATAAGTACTGTAAGGTGACATGGTGTGCGTTGGGTGATTGACAGGAAGCAGACTAATAATATAATGCAGCAGCACCAAAAAAGTATAGGGAGGAAAATGAGTCCTGATATCTTTAACCTGTGCTAACTCTGTGGAGACGAGCATGAGGAATAAGAACATTTCAAGTCTTTCGTGTCATATTGGTGTGAGAAGTATGCCTTTTTTGCACCATTGTGCCACGCTGCCCATGACATAGTCTCTGAAAATGACATGTAGCTGTATAAAAACCTGATTTAGACCCTGAATTATAAAATTGTATACTGAATGTCATTGGTTGTGACATCCCAGCGAGGGATGTCACAACCAATTGTTTGAATGGCACATCTTCATCACATCAGAAAGTTAGTGAAGCAATGAGGACTACCAGCTTTGTGATTCAACATCACTGAAAAGGTCCAGTGTGTAGGATTTAGTGGCATCTAGCGGTGAAAATGCAGTTTGCAACCATTTGAATACCGCTCGCCTCACCCTCCCCTTCCAAGCGTGTGCGAGAAACTATGGTGGCCACAAAACTCTCGAAAAACGCAAAAGGCCCTACTTGGAGCCAGTGATTGGTTTGTTCTGTAGAAACATGGCGGTGCAACATGGCGACCTCCGTGGAAGGAGACCCGCTCCTCCTGTATATTTAAACGGCTTATTCTAAGGTAATGAAAACACAATGATTCTTATTTTAAAGTGATTATATACTAATGAAAACATACTTAGAAATATAGACACACAACACTATTCCAGCCATTCCAGCCATGATTTGTGTGCCAGGAACGTTAAATGACTTGCCCACGGACATTCAGCTTACTTTCTAGTTTGCCAAGATATGTTGTTGTTGTGATGTTAGCTCTAGTAGCTTTGTTAGTAACTAACAAAGTAGTTGTGAGTATCGCTGTCTGGAGCTGGTTTGCTGGCTCTGGGAAACCGTCTCGTCCACGCAACAGCAACTGTAGGGACAGTATGCTAACCCACAACCTAGCTAACTCTATATCATGGTTTTTGTCATGGTATTGGATTTCTCCAGAATCACATAACCCACCTTTAAACAAGTAAGTACAGAGATAAGCAAAGATTTATTGATATAGCACTTTTCAAAACAAAAAGTTACAAAGTGCATCACATTCAAAGCATTAACTAACAAACAAGTATGGTAACAACAAAATACAATTTACAAAACAAATTAAAATAACATCCAAACAGCAAAGTATAAGTATAGACAATTCTTGTTCTCCATAATACCCATTCTTTAAAATAATCCATTCTAGTATTATTCCTTTGTGTTAAATCTATATATAGTTGTAGTGAAAGATGCACATCACGTGACACTGATCCAGTTTATTCCCTGACTTCCCCTGTCCACCCAAGGAGGGACCAAAGATGTCGTGTCCACTGAGCCTTTCTAAGAAGGTGCACTGCTTTATCACAGTTTTACCATGATGCATTGTCACATCTCAACAATACACAAAATGCACTTTTATGGTGCATGTAAAAAGAGCCCTAACGCATTTGAAAATGGCATAAGTGAAATAAAATCAGCAGTAAACATACAGACAGGCAGGCGGCTCTACAAGAGGACAGCACATCTGCAGTGATGGAGCTTTTATGGAGCAGGGGCACAGTGACGACAGCACTAACAGCCTCATAATGCAGCAATTATCCTCAAATGGGATGAGATGTGGTGGCGCTCTGGCAGCACCCTGGTGACAGCGCTACTCTTTGGGGAGCAGAGAGCCTGCCCAGAGGGCCTGGGGCTCAAGCTGGCAGGGCCTCCAGGCCAAAAGCGTCTACACCCCTACCCCCAACACCTCCCCTCAAGGAGTGATAAATCACCTGGCTCTTGATAGCAGCAGCGTGGAGAGGAGTCACCTTGGGTGGAGCCGGTGTCTTCTAAACTGAACACACTCACTTACTAATACATCTTTTTTCTTCCTGTATCACCATTTATCCTCACACACACACACATAAACACACACACTGAAGGCCCTAGCATGTCGAAAGCTCCGAGCTCAGCAGCTGTCTCCCTCTGTTCCTGCCTAGTGAGGTGTCCTCCTCAGTGATTACAGTAGCGTGTCACTATATGGTAGCCCTGCTCTGCCACGAGAAGACAGCCATTACTGCTGCTGCTGCTGCTGCTGCTCAACCTCTCGTATCTCTGAGAGCTGTATGGGAACATCATAGAACAAAATGGTAGATAATGGAGCTGAAAGACCATACAAGAAAGAAAAAAAGAAAAAGGCGTTTGTGTGTGTGTGTGTGTGTGTGTGTGTGTGTGTGTGTGTGTGTGTGTGTGTGGAATTGTCTCATCCCTGTCTGACAGGTTGTGTACAGTCTGATGCCTGCTGTCTGTCAAACACCTTCTGTCACAGACCAGTAAGAAAATCATGGCTTCAGAGAGTCCGTCACTGTCCTCACCTCCCTCCTCCCACTAGTGGGACACACAGATTCCTGTTTACAGGGTTGAAGGAACGCAGCATGTCATGTGATGTGTTTTTGTGGTCATGGTACACTGGTTGTATTTCTATCAGAGCAGAAGCTGATTTTCCAATGTTGCTGTTATACTGAAGTCTGGAACCTGCACACAGCTCGAAAGAAACTATGCATGCCTTCCTGGGTTTAGCCACTGGTTGGGGTTTGGAGCAATGGCAGCACTGGTTGTACTGCTAATGAAATATGGCTTGCGACGACGATGAGAAATTAGTTTTTTCTTCTTTAAATTACATTTTTGCCACTTCCTCTGAGTTTTCTGGAATTTGAGGGCACCGTTTCCCCTGAGCCCTCGTAAATTTATGACTGTGGCTGTCTGAAGACGTGACACATCCTTACTGATAAGTTTGGTCTTTTTGATAACCATCAGTGTCCCTGACCAATAGTAGAAACCGTCTTGACACATCTTGCTGATCCCTCCGATTAACCTACATGGTTCCTCACTCATTAATGCTTCATGAGTTTGACATTGTTAGTATAAAACAAAGACAACACACTATCTTTCTGCATATTTCTTGACATATTTTGGAAAAAGCTGTCATCACGCAGATACGCCTGGCATTTTACTATGCAAACTGTCAAGATGTTACATTTTCATTCCTTGTGTGTCTTTGTTTGAGAACCAGAGAACATAGATTTTTCGTGAGAATAATAAAGAACAGATCTCTCTCTCTCTCTCTCTCTCTCTCTCTATATTTATATATCTCTATCTCTATCTATATCTATAAATAAATAAAGGATTGGCAATGGACAGAAAGATGGATATGTTCTGCCAGCCCAACTGAATCATGGTTCAGCTATTATATATATATATATATATATATATATATATATATCTCAACAGAGATGAGAGGAGTTGAAAATAAAACAGTGAACATCAATCTGAACTGTAAATAGCAACCGGCTATTTTCAGGAGTTGATAAAGAACTCACATCATGGTAGGTGTGCTAATTTGTGCAAATATTCCACTGAAGTGATACACCGCTTTAAGGCTTTCACTGTACCATCTCCAGGGACTTTTAACAGGTTTCTCACATCATCAGTCTGTGTGTGTACTGTGTTGTAATTAAAATGCAGACATGGGCTTATTTCAGCCAGAAATGTGTTAGTCGAGGTGAAAATGGAGGCCAAGGGAAAACAAATTAGAAAAAAGAAGGTAACAACAGAACGATGTATCCGGTCACTGCTATGCAATATTTCTTTGTTTATATTTACTGTATATTGGACATTTAGTAATTTTCATATGAGCTGGTGAAGTTTGCAACACAGTAAAACAGGATTTTGAAGCTAAAAATACGCGTTGTTAAAAATATTCTAGAGTTGCTCTCTAGCAAAACACTGTAGCAGATTTAACTTTGATATCTGGCAACAAGAGTATTGCTACCCATCAAAAAATAAAAGGGAAATATCTAGTCTAAAATATCTGTTGGTTATTGATCTTAGATTCTAGCCTCATTTTGTTTGGTGGTCTATTTTCATTATTCTCAAAGAGCTGGTCATGTCAACATATTTATAGCAGTTAAAATGGTTGGTTGGTTTCAGTGATCAAAACATCAGGGTTTTTTGTCAGTCCCTCAGAATAGAAGCAAGAGATTTTGTTTCTGGAGCCAGGCTGATGATATTTATATACAGTAGCACATTGGTTATCCAGTGGCAGGCTTTCCTTTAATTGATGTCATTAAAATAAATCCCAGTCTGGGACTTACTGTAAAATAATGATTTATTTAGCCCCTTTTTGACAGTGTGCACAGTTTGCACTGTTTCTGAGATGCAATAAAACTTTCTTATTCCTGTATGTGTCTGCGTGTCTAGGTATATGTGCATATATGTGTGTGTGTGTGTGCCTGCTCTTTCTCCCTGTACATGCTAATTACTTTAAATTAAACTGCAGGATCTTCCTTGTCAGAACTTGTTGGCTTCTAATTACTTTAGCGCCTCCTCTGTACTGCAGCACGGCATATAAGAGGACAATCCTGCTGTGGCGTAACTGCACATCTGTATGCATTTCCACTGTGACTTTACAGTGGGGGGTGGGGTCAGAATGACCTCTGGTATAGTGGTCTGCGTGTGTATGAACAAACTGTAGACTTCACTGTAAACTGGTTCAACATTTGTGGTCAAGCAGGCAACTAAAAAGAAAGCTCCATTTTTAAAAATATTGAGGTTCTGTGCCGTTATTTGTTTCATCCTGCAATCTTAAGTTTGAAGTTTAATAGCATTTTATCAAACCTTAATTCAGAACCAGCTCTGCTTATCAAACCCAAATCACTTTGAATCCGTTATCAAATCCATTTAGGTTAAGCTTTCAACAATGGTTATGTACCAAAAGCTATAAATAACTTAAGTACTACACTCAAAGATTTACATGATATACAGAGAACTAAAGTTTTGTTTGTAATAAAAAAAAAGAGAGTGGAGATAAATTATTATTAGATTATAAGCAAAAACTCTTACTGTGCCGTTCCTGTAGTATGGGAAACCACACAACGCATCGTGCTGCATCGCAGGATCATATCATGGTCGATCACAGCACAGCATCGCACACATGTCCAAACTGTATGCAAGTTAAATATCAGAGTCCCTCCATGTCACAGAGGAAAGGACACCGCGGTGTTCACAAACAGATCACTACACATTGGGCGAGACAGAATAATAGGCATGGGAGTATTCTTCATTCATCCAGTTCACTATTCAAATCAGCAACAATGCTAAGCTGATACCTGTGATCTGTTTTCCCCACCTCTGTTCATGCAGGGTGGCTTAGAGGGATAAATCCCAATTTCACACTTTCATGATGAGGCATGCTGTGGCATGCAAACACAGCCTCACACACTGCTTCAGATCGCTGTGTGTTAAAAACACCACACACAAACTGCAATTAGCCTTTATGGTCCTTCCTACGGCTAAAAAAACATGAAATCACAATCAGGTCATTTATTCAGGATTTTCTGTCTAATTTCAATGCAGAGAACTCTATTCTGTCAAAGAGTAAAGTGTAAACATTCAATTTACAGTATGCACAAAATAAAATTGAGGATCTGCCACACAATCTTCTTTAAAAAAAAATTCTATTCAACAGGACTTTAGGCTGTAGTCTCCATCAGGATTGTTAAGCACATCATGTGTGTATATACTGTCTGTATGGATAATTTATGGTTGACTTTGAGTCTAGTCATGTGTAAATTATTATATATCATTAATTGTGTATTTTGAAAGGATTTAGTAGCACAAATAGAGTATTTTTGCAAGTTGCTGTATACAAAACCCATCAAACACTAGTACAGGCCTAGAAAATACACACAGAAGACAAAGCACAGTTTAACCACACACACAAATACACAATGCAAGCCTCAGTTACCATAGAGACAGGGCACTCTAGACATATTGAGGATTTATTAAAAAAGCCTCCCTGGCAGTATTATTCCCTCTACACCCTGAGAGCAGAGACACAGACTGTCACCACACTGCTGGAGCAGGAGACACACCACAGCACAACATCTAACAACTGTTAGGAGAAATAATATTCAGTAGCACTAGCCTGCCCTTTCTGGCTCCACACCTGCCATGATGTTAATGATCGACCTTAAGCAAACCGCTCAGCATCAATGGCAGCGATATCATTACAGGACTACAGAGGCTGGTGGTGAGGCCATATGGAACTAGCCACAGCACTGACAGGGAGTTTCCTCTACAGGTCTCTGAAGGTTTCTGTAGGAGAGTCTGAGCTAACAGAGTGGCAGACATGTCTTGGTCCTGTAACTAAACGGTACACTGGGTAAACACTAGAGACCATCTACTGTAAACAGCTGCTACAGGGCAGCTAGAGTCAACAGACGCTCCAAGGAGCCTGACAGACCATGACACTTACTTAAAAGGAAAATTTTTTCCCCGATCCAAGTTTTAGTTTCATAGTTTTGGTCACCATTCCAATCAGTTTACTGTACATGCCTCATTCTCTTACAAAGATGTGGAGTGCAGCTTTACAATACAGTCCACGCATGGGGCATCACAAACACGAGCAATCAGACAGGCCTAGTTTGAGGCAATTATCCAACCCCTTCAGGATCTTGGGGAGGTTTTATGTAATTATAGCTGCACAAAATTACTGAATTTTCTGTGGCTTTTTTAGACAAAACATGTAAAATGTGTGTTATTTTGCAAGAACCTGTGGTGAAGTTCTAAAAATGACAAGTTGTGACAGTGACAAGCTGTAAAAGAAAACTGTGATTGTTTGAAGGAATCACCACCACTGCAGAGGGCACAATAGTTCACCCCCACCCTGATGTAAAACATTGCAGATTTGGCTGTTATTTCAGTTGGCAAATATGAACTGCTGGTGGGCATTCTTATCAGTAACCACTATCCTGTGCAGTAGGCTAATCAGGAAGATTAACTTGAACACAGTCTATAAGGTAACCTCATTGCTTCCTGCCATGCCAATACCTCTGCGAGCAAGCTCCATAAAGAAATGGTTAGTTTCAGGTATTAGATTACAGACAGTTCAGTTTTGGTAACTTTAAATATGGTCCATGTGAGGAACTTCTTGGGAGTGATACATAGTGCGGGGACAACTGCTGCCTCAATTTCAAGGGAAAGTCCATTCACCACAGTTACAGCTGGTTTGTTGAGATTGAGACTTGATTTGACTTGACTAAAATTAGTTCAGAAATTAATTAATTTTATGTAGAAAACTGTGGTGATTGCTGAATTTGACAAGTATTCTTCTAGTTGTGAAAAATTACATGGAATGGTTGAATTTGTATTAATTCCTGTCATCACAAGACCACCAATCATGGAGGGACAGAGGGGATTATCTAAACAACTAATTTGGAAGTGAAAATGAAGATGATGCACATGAAGTGAAACCCTCTTGCCCTGAACTGTGTTCAGAGACCAAGAGAGAAATAATTAAAGCACAAGAGACATGAGGAGAAAGAAAGATAAAAGCAGAGGTGATGGATGATGGTGGGTGCAGCAGTGTCAAGACTCCTCATTCCAGGAAGTGAAATCAGTTTCCTCCTGGTTTCCCTGAGGCTGTTCCACATGAGAGCTCCAGCTCCCTGGCGCCTGCATCCACAAAGCTGAGGACGATCGAGCCGGCAAGCCCGTGACATTTGACAGGGAGAGTGTGAGAGAGAGAGAGAGAGTGAGAGAGAGAGAGAGAGAGAGAGAGAGAGAGAGAGAGAGAGAGAGAGAGAGAGAGAGAGAGAGAGAGAGAGAGAGAGAGAGAGAGAGAGAGAGAGTACATAGAGACAGCAAAAAAAAAAAGACATGCCGTCCATTATTTCATCTGTGTAGTACAAAAGACGTCTCCCTCTCAGCAAGGAAATATGTTGAGGTTACACAGGGAAGCACAAGGATGGCTGAATGTCAGGAAGAGCGTGGCACATGGAAAGAAATGGGAAGTGGAAACAGGGTGAGATAAAAGACTGTCATTCCCTTTTTTGAAAAGATCAAATATGACTTATAGAGGACATGAGAGATATGATGAAATAGGGCAACAAAAAGAAATCTGAAGACACACAGAGACAAAGGGAAAGCAGACAGAATTAATGTGACTGCCGGTACCCATTTGTAAAGTCTTCAACTCACCTGAGAATTTCTTTGCGACCCCCACTTTCACTTTATCAACTCTCCCCTCTACCCTGCCTATCCTCAGACACACTCATCATGTTGCACACTTTCACCTTTGAAGTTGCCTTGCATGCTGAATCTTTTTATAAGCATTGCCAGGGGTCCCAGCCAGGCAACCAGAATGTGGAGAATAGGACAGGAAAGAGGCGTCTGGGAGGGGGACTGATTTATATTCAAGATCACACAGACACAGACGCTGCACCTCAAGCAAAGCTAAAATTGAAGAGAAGTCCCAAAAACCAGTGAAGAGGACTGGCAGAGGGGAAAACGGCACAGCCCGCTGATTTTGGCCAACAAGGGACATCGTCTACACATGCACATTTGTGCCAGCATATGCAGAAATGTAAAAATCAAACACAAACACACACCCTCCAGCCTGAGTGTGGGTGGTATGTGTAGGTGTGGGACACAGGGGAGAGATCATACCCCTTTCAGGCACAGGTGGCTCTCTAATCAAATTAGCTTTGGTGTACAATCAGCATTGTCTGCAGAAATAAGAACACAGAGGTCCCTCATTCCCCTGACTACTGTGAAGCCAGAAATTTTCAAAAGGTCCAGTAACATTCAGTGGCTAAGTTTGAATTCCAGAGGTCCAGTGGACAATCAGCAGAGGAGCAGAAAGACTGTTTTATTGTGTTTTCTGTGGCTGCAGTGGCTAGGGAAATGGACAAATGCAATGGCAAAATTCCAGAGGACATTATGCTCAACTTTGTAGTTATGTCAGTGAGTCTGTCAGAGTTACTATGTATATTTTTAGGAAACTTCATATATGAGGCCAAGTCTGTCTTCTTTTGATATTTGATTTATCACCATGCACTGGAACTCATCAAAATTATGTTGTGCCTTTCAATAAACACGTTGCATAAGTCAAGTTTTTACTTGAATTGCGTGACACTCTTGAGACATGGTCCACATCAGAAATACCACTGTAATAGAGACTAAACGGCCGAAGGTTTTAACTAGAGCTGAAACATTTAGTCAAATGAATCAATTATTCGATTGATAGAAACTTAATCACAAACTATTTTGATAAAGCAAAAATTTCAAAAAACATTCGCTGGTTTCAGCTTGTCACATGTGAGGATTTGATGCTTTTCTTTGTCATGTATTGTCGTGTTTTGGTCTGACAAACCAAACAAACAATTTGAATTTTTCACTACTTTGACATTTCATAGACAAAACAATCAATCGAGAAACTAATCAGCTGATTAATCGACGATGAAAACAATCATTAGGTGCAGCCCTAGTTTTGACCCTAAGCAGCTCTGCTCGATTTTCTTGCTATCGATACAGGTTTCATGAATGAAAACGCTGGTTGGCTGCATTGTTAACTCAATACTAAGCTCAGTGTGTCTGCTACATTACGCAGGAGAAATTTAATCTAGCATAATATAGCCAATCAAATTAAGAAAGTCATTTTTGACACCAGAGCTTGATGCCAGACTTGCTTAATAAACTTCCTACTGAACTTGAGGAGCAGTCAGAGTATGATTGTGGAAAATCTTATCTAAAATCATCATGAAAGACAATACAGCTACAACATAGGGAAAAAAAGCTAAATGTTTGGAGATATCAGTTTAGAAAATGTGTCAAGATATTATTAAATGCTTTTCCTCTTAATCTTTGTTTATTTCTCTCTCTCTTCCTCTGCTGTGTTTGAGTTTACTTGAAATTGCCTTGCCTTGAATCTTCTGCCCTCTCTCTGCCTGTCTCCCTCTCTGGGCGTTGTAACGAACTGAGAGGTTGCATTGGTTGTGACAGTACAGTGAAGGCATCAGCGTCAGATTAAAAAGGTAGTGAGGTGGGGAGATCAAGGTGATCTCTCTACCTTGCTTTCTTCTTCCTCTCCTCTGAATTATGCATTTATTCAATTCCCACTTCTTTGGTCTTTCATTTCCTTTCCTCTTTTTTCACCCTTCATCAGCGTTCGCTCTCAGCCATGGGTGAGAAATCAGTTCGTTACAACGCCCAGATGATGTCCAGACATGGCCATTAAGATCGGACACAAAAAAAATAGCTTTCTCTTTCTCTTTCAATCTGTCTGAGTCTCTGTGCTGTTTGAAAGGAAACAAAAAGACAAAGCCTTCAAAGACTGTCCATCGCTTTAGCTTCTCACTTGCTCTTTTCACATGACAGTGACCCTCCCACCCCTGGGATTTCCTCTTTTCCCACGGGTGATAGTGCTTCCCTGGGACTCATAATTAAATCTGTATGGGGCACAAGGAGCACATCCAGTGGAGCAACGCCACTCAGTATGTTACAGTGTCACAGCAGGAAAAAGTACAAGTAAAAAACACACACTCTTTCATGAATCCAAAAGACTGCCCAAATTTGCTCTTGTTAGATAACACAGAGGTGGCCAAATTCTTAAATCCCATCAAAAAGACAGAGGCTGTCAGTTATACTCAGGGAATAAAAGCTTCCCTGGAGTGAAACGAATCCCTTTGAGCTCATACAGTAGCTTCAAAACCACACAGATGCCAGTGAAGTGACAGAGAACCAGCCAAGATTAGGAAAAGAAAATGCAAAATACTGCTTACCAAACTTCAGTCTTTGTGGGAGTAAATGTAGTGAACAAAGTGAGGAGAATAGAGTCTTGAACCCTGCAGCACCGTCCTGGTCTAATCAGTGACCTCTCTGTTTACATTCAAAACTTTACAACCAACCAATCATCAGCAGCCACTGATTTGAACCTTAAAATCCAGATTTCTGCACTGCTGTTTCCTGTTAAGCTGTCAACTTGTAGAGTGATGGGAGCTGAATATTAACAAGGATGATGACAGAGGCTGTTTGGAAGATGATGTCATGCAATAAAAACCAACACTATAATGGCGGAAGGCAAACAAAGTAAACCCCAATGACAGGCTGCTGTGTGCCAAATCAGCACTCTGACCTTGACTCACCTCAAGCAGTATTCAAGTTTACCAGCAAAGCCAGTCTTCAGACAAAAAGGGAAAAATACAATTCTTTTCAACTGAATGAATGTCCACATAATGTAGAGTACAAGATATGTGAAAAACAGGCAGTGCTTCAGACACAATGAATCATCCACTGTACTGCTACCCGAGAATAGAAATCAGGAATTTTGTGCAGTCTGCCAGGAGTTACACGAGGATGAACAGACATAGTGAGTTTTAAGCTTAAGCTCTGTGTCCCAACTGGAATTCTCATTGTCACAATAATTAGACTAGATGAAAGTTTTGATTTTCAGAAAATAATTGATCATGTTAAACGTGTCCTCTGGGCAAATTGTGTCAAATGTCAACAGGTTAGACTGCTGTTCTAAATGAAAATTCATGCCCTCTTTTAGGCTCCCTCTTGACTTTATGTGCGGGATAATTAATCCTGCACATAAAGTCAAGATTATTGATTCTGCTGATATTAAAATAAAAGTTGTAAATGTAGTTGTAAATGCTATAATACACCACTCCAGCTGTTAACACTGTTAACTTCACTGGCTCCCTGTTGCAGCTTGCATCCAGCTCCAGACCTCTCTTGAGGTAGTGAATAGAACCTCAAAGCCATGGGATTGTGATTCTCTATCTCGTCACTCTGAGGACCCTGTAATTGATGATCTTGGTTAAGGCTCTTTTCTGTTCTGGTGGAAAAGAAGTGGTGGAAGCAGCTCCCCATGGAAGTCAGATTCTGTAGCTCCCGCAGACTAAGACTTACTAACATGCTAAGACTTACTTACATTTCTCACAGGAAAAACAACTCTAAGCACTTGTAATGTAGTTGCACAGTATCTGTACTTGAACACACTTTTAGTTGTCCGGGAGGGATGCACTTCCAATTTTTGATGACATATAGCTCTTATTCCTGTGGAGTTTAAATGCACTTCCTGTCCTGCCACATAAATGTAATGTATTTATTTTTCCTGTTGTTTAAGTTTAAGCATTTAAACAACTTCTGAGAAGTACTTTGATACAACATTTGTAGTAACAAATTCTAACTGCCTGAATTACAGTATATGTGGGTTTGTATAATTAGTTGTTCTCTAGTACTATTAATTATTAATTATTATCATAATCATCATCATTATTATTATTATGGCGTGGTTGAGTTTTCACTTCCAATCGGTTGTCATTTTGTCCTCCCCATCTGCTTATTACAAGATAGTAGGTGAAGAAAAGTGAGAAAAAGTGTGAGACGTATTGGGTTTTGAGCCTAAGCCTTAATCACAAGTACAGTCACAACCCAACATGTCTTGTGGCTTCATCGCATTCCTGTTCCCCTCGGTGTGCAAATTGTTCTCTGTGCCTATTCCACAAGTTCAACAAGTTTCCCTTTGATGTTTTAGATTTCAAAGAAACACTTTATGCTGTGAAACTCCAGCGTGATTCAAATGAGAATATACATGCAATGTTATTCTATCTACATTTTGCCCAGACATACAGTGTAAACTGCCAACAGCTGTTTATCATCAGTGTTTGTATTTAAGTGTGGATTATAGCTTCAAAACAAAACTAAGTATGTCTATGTTGATGATGCATCGGGGGACAAAATCATTTCGTTTTTCAGCAGGACACTAAGCAGTCTGTAGCTCCTGAAGAGGACTGGACTAAGCCGCCAGCTGAGAAAATCCTGTGCAAGTGTAAAATACTAGCAGCTAACCTAAGGTGCATTATGCACCAGATAATTAAAGCCATACTTGGTCTTATTTTATATTGATGTCTGATAATTACGGGATCACAGACTTAAGAGAATACTGCCTATCTAACTCTTTCTCTCCTCTGGTGCTTTCATGTTTTGCTTTCTCACTCTGCGTACACATGCATGCACATCTGACACAGAAACACAACAAATATGTTCTAAATGAGGTCTACTGTTTAATGAGGACTCTGGTGCATTCACTGTGCATGCTGTAATATGGCATTTGGGTGGGGGGACAAAAGAGCTCACTGGAGACTTCATTAACCACTAATTGATTTCATTTGCGGTATTCTGAGACTGATAGCGTACAAATTTTCTCCAAATAAGCTTAGACTGAACCATTTATATCTGTCTGCAGATTACTGGTGGGAAATAAATGGCACATTTTACAGCAGGGGTGGGAGTAATAGATATGGATATAGCCCAAGATATGACGGTGTTTGACAAAGGAAGAGGGATTCACTGCTCTTTCTCCTCTCTCCTTAATTCTCTGTCTATCCTCAGCTCTGTTCCTTCTGAATCCCAGGCTAATTGAATTAGAGCTGTGTGATTAGAGCCTATATGGCACGGCGGCAGTCTCTCGTCTTCATCATCTGTGCCACTGTGAGGCATTGGTAGGCTGGGAAGATGGGGTGGGGGTAGGGGAGGACGAGACCGATACACAGTGCAGGGATAGTTAAGTGGGTGCTTCATAAAACGATGGTCAAGAATAGAATAATGAGGATCAGCGAGAGTAGAGCAAAGAAATTGCTTGCAAGGACACGACAGTCTTCCAGCTTAAAGTGAAGTAACGTCTCACCAGAGTGAAAAATGAAAGCATGCCGAAACAGAGCCAACAATTGTTCTATTATGCAGTTCAACAATGACTAGAAGATGGTGCACGTTCCAGTCATTTTGTGCGAGATCTGAGCGGAGCTGTAGCCATAATGACCAGCACTGTGATTTATTAGCCTGTTAGGATCTATCATAAAGCAGTCCGGTGGATGAACGGGAGCTGTAGATACGCTTGGCCCCGCTGGCCTCTGTGTGAATAGAAAAACGACCTTGGACACGTAAATCTCTGGGGAACCTTCATTAGCCCACGACAAAGCCACAAAGAGCCATCACACAGCCTCTAAATGCTTTGCAGTTGGCCGCTGGCCTGCAGACAGCGCTGCAGTGTGGTCATTCACACATCCAAGCGCCCTGACTGGGAGGCGGAGCAGAAGTTGATTCCCTCAATTTAGCAGCTCTCTTCAGAAAACGACCAACATGCTAAGAGTCTGGCCTCTTCCAGATAGTGCTAATTAGCCAGGATCCTGAGGCGGTTTCACTCATTTCAGATCTAGCGTTGATCCAAGTGTTACCAATAATGTGCTCCTGACTTCCACTGTGCCCTCTCACAGTTCAGCAGCAACGGAACCCAAAGTAATAACACCTGTCAAATGAACGTTACCCCAGCAACTATCTCTCTGGCAACTAGAGAAGCAGGCGCACTGACACAGTAGGAATTATTGTGCTGCAAAAACAACAAACGCTGGATGGTTAACAAAGAAAAAAAAACTCAAGAGTGAGAAGTTCAGCGAGAGAATGCAAATATGCAAAGGGTAAGGAAGACAGCTTTCTAAGTATTGTGTCCTGCTTCTCCTAGACACACTACAAGGGGAGGAAAAGCAAAATCCTGTGACCCTGACTGTATGCAGTGGTGTAGATAACAGCACGAGACCATACAGGTGACACAAACAAAACTTTTTTTAAGAAAGAAAACAAAGGTGAACAAAATTATGACAAACTGTCCGTGGTAAACATCCATCACAGTTTACAGACTGCCTTCCTGGTTCAACCACTTAAAACTTGTCTGATTATCTGACTGCATGTTTCTTACCCTAAAATTCTAAAATGTCCTCAGAATAATTAATTTTGACCACAGAAAGCAAGACAATAACACAATATGTCCATATCATCCAAATTATTCCACTAAAGAATTAGTCATAATACCTATCCGTCCATCCATCCATCCATCAAACCGTGAAACTTCTACGCAGGGTGGGAGGCAGCTGGAAGCTATCCCAGCATGCATTGAGCATCATATGTTTGATCAATAATCAGGATTATTTGTTGAGTGGTAACTGTGCAGCAGTACAATTTAAAAATTATCATTTCTACAGCTGCCGCTTCTCAGCTGTACAGCTGCCTCCCTCGGCTTGCTCACCCCAGAGCTCACAGACACACAAAGACAAACATTTTGCTTCAAATATCTAAATTCAGTATTGACAAGAGATGGTTTGACACATAAAAGGCAGTGCATACTAACTGCACACCCAAACACAGGTACCCATTTTGTCATATGAGGGAGAAAATGGAACACCAAGGCTTGGGAGAACATTTCAAAGAAGATAGATGATAAGAGAGAAAACTGAAGACTTTGTCTTGGATGATGCCAAATTTAGCCTTAAAAAAGGGAGGAAAAAACACAGGAATATGCCAGTGTGCTTTGTTAGTGCTCCAGATATTCTGCTACAGCGTCTAATACCAAAGGTTGACTTGAAATTTAGTAAAACAAGGACAGATACAACAGATATGAGCATCTTTGGTTAATAGTGTTTTAGTGCTGGGGTCTAAAGACACACAGTGATGTTAGGTTAAATAGAGATATTAGCAACATTATTCTTACTTGGAAATGATGAGCAAGAGCTGGAATTTCCTTGATGAAGATGAAATTAAGTTGCCAGTAAATCTTCTACAATAGTTGTTATCAATCTTTTTGGCTGGTGTCCCCTTAAAACAAAGTAATGGCTGCATTTGACACCCCGACACAGGTATACTCTCCATGAGTAGTGAGCAGTGATGCCAAAGTGATTTTTGCCTCTCAAGTTGTTTTGTTTAAAGGATTTGTTGGTACTTGAAAGTCTAAAACTAAAAAAAGAATTATTAGAGAATAATAAGAATTAACAAACTGTTTATTTTGGGTACAAGAAATATGTTTTTGATTCTCTTCTATTGCATTAATCACCTTATGACTCCTCAGATTTACTGATGTACATGTTGGGAACAACTGTTCTAGAAATCCTGAGTCATATTTGTTTGCATGTCTGTGTATGAGAACGCATGTCCGCATTCACTGTTTGTTGTTCTGTGTTTTGGCTCGTAAATGCTAATGCAGAATATAGCTACTAAGAAGTCAATTTGTTTGAGTGGAAATATGATCAACAATGGTGAATAGCGTAATAACATTTTTTAAAGTAAGGCATCCTACCTGGTAGAGACAAACCCTGGCAGTCAGTCAAATATATATATATATATATATATATATATATATATATATATATATATATATATATATATATATATATATATATATGGCTGAACCATGATTCAGTTGGGCTGGCAGAACATATCCATCTTCCTGTCCACTGCCAATCCTTTCCATACTCTTTCTCTCAGTCTAGGGTTGTTAAATGGATATATTCCTGCCTATCTTGTCTCCAGACTCGAGATGTCACCTCCATGTAATAAGCCATTCACTAACAGGCAGGATAATGAGAACGCTGCTCAGGCTGAGAGGCCAGTCACCATTATTGCTCTACAGGCCACTGCTTCACCATTAGCCGTTCTCACAGACCTTTCAACCATTCAGTAGTTTCGCACATGCTGCTCTCACATTTACAAACTTAACTGAAAAATGGAAAACCTGCCCAATTCCCTAGAAACGACCCCAGGGATAACATTAACAAACAAACCCACACCTCTCACTTACAGAGTGCTCCCCAAATTATGACAAAGGTTTAGGGCAAAGTAGGGAGGGCTGCTGGTGGAGAAAAGTGAAGTCAAACAAGAATGCAGGACCTCAGTACACTGCACTAAATCTGACCTGATCAGAGACCAGGCTACAGAGATCTGAAGCTGCAGTGTGTACTGGCAATGACAGGAGGGAAACAGGAAAGGATGCAGGCTGTTTTGGGGTTTTAAAATGTTTTTAAGCTCCTGACGCATTTGAAACAAACAATACAGATCACAGAGAGCACGCATTAAGAGTATTGTAAAGGACAAGGCTACACTGTCTAGTCGATCTCATTACGCATGTTGGTCCAGACAGAGGTGAGAAAAACTATCATGCTTAGTCTTCAGTTTCAACAGTTTTTATTTATGGCAGCTCCTGGGTGGTAATGAAATCTGAAATTGAATCTGTATTCACCGTATATCTGTAGTACAGTATCACTGTACTAAAATCACAGTAAACACAGATTGGTTGACATTTCCTTAGAAACACCCATATCAGGAGCAGAAAAGCTTAAAATTAAAGACCTCACCGCAGTTCTAGTAGTAAACATACAAATATTTCTTTAAATAAAAAAGGTCATGGAGAGGCATGCTGACCCAAAACATAGCTAAGTGGCGTGTGATAGAGTTCTCTCCATGTGGCAACAGCTAGGAGTGCAAGGTTTTGAAGTGGTTTGGTTTTAAAGATGTATACTATTTTTAAGTTTATGACAAAATCATATACCATACAAATGCCAGAATATTCACAGTAAACATTCTCACTGTTAAACACTTTGTTTGAGACAGAGGAATATTTCAGGAATGGACAACAGCAACACTTCTTCTGCTTCCAGCATCATTCAAAATTAAACATGGCCGCTCATCCATTCTTGAGTCAAAGCATGACTGTGACCTCTGATACTAAAAGTATGATTACAGGTTTTGGCTCCTGGGTTTGCTGCCTTCCCTTCCGTTTCATTATGGTTTCTGTTTGTGTGTTGAATGCTGAGCGAATGAGGCAGTGCTACCTTGCAGTCACTAAAGTGTGAATCATGTATGACTCAAACAGTGATGATGATGACTTTTCATAGCCTCTCTGCCTCTGGTGACACTTCACACAGGCTAATTGCGCATTAGCTGGATTCTGATTACAAGATTGATGAATATGCATCACCTCTGAGATTTCTGCGTTCATGCCGGATGACAGAAAAAGCTTGAAAGAACATGAATAGCCATATTATTTTGTTGATGTAAGGTCAGGAAGCTCAACCTGGGTATCTGAAATTTCCTGTAATGAGCACTACATGGATGTATTAAAAGTGAGATTAATATCTTCCTCCATCATAAAAAGAATATGTAACAGCCTTTTTTAAAACAGGATGTCAATGAACTGGTGTGATTGGGCAAAGTAGCTCTGCCCTGCATTCAGTCCTTTCCTGGTAAAGTTTTTTGAGTTAAGTTTGTACCTGTAGCTTAGGTTTTTTAGTATTTTATCATGACCAAAGTTTTACCCTTACCATAACAGTCCGTACTCAAAGTTTCACAAAGGTTGTTTTGTTAACTTGTAATGTAGCCGCTATTCATTCCATAATTCTTTCCATGTGAAATACTGTAAGCATCACTTGTCCAGAATATAACTTCAGACACACTGCAGTTCTTTGGTACTCAATATGATTTACAGCTAAGATCTTTTTTTTTTTGTTAGAAGGTTCATATTATGATTTTTAATGTAGCCGATATTTCGTAGCCAAAAGCAAATGTGGCCTCTGAAACTGAGGGTGCACTGACTGTGTATATGGTGTGATGACACAGCTCCAGTGGCTCATGGCATAGAATGAGGTCAAGTTTATTGTCGAATGGATACATTGTGCATCCATTTGTGTCTTCTTCAAAATTAGTTTAAAAGCTCTTAACTTTGCATTTGCACTGAATCCTCATCTCACAGTTCTCCACAGTTTGAATTTTTTTTTTTCAAGACTGTTTAAGACAGCTAGCACAGTACACCTAGATCAGAGAGGGGTGGCATGCTAAGGGATAAACTCCAGCTGAGGGAAGACCTAAGTTACCACTAGACCACCCTCAAATACACTAATAGTTCAATGGATGGACAGATGTAATGACAGACCTTTGGAAGAATGCACAGAAAGTTATAAAATATGCCAAATCAGGGACATGTTTAAGTCACAGCCTGTCAGCTCCCCAGTAACCACATTAGCCTCTTCACCAGCCATTTCCTCATCAGTCTGGCTGACAGCTCTTAGTGTCCCAGCTGCTTCACTGTCAGCCAGACTATCAGTAACTCTGCAGGCTGCTAATCACCTGTGTCATTTAAATATAAGTCTGCGGAACACTTACATACAGATCGCCAAATTACTATGCAGTAGCTGAGCAAATCACCACAATCTGCCAAATATCTCTGTCGTAACTAGCTCCAAGCAATCAAATATAACTTTGGCCAAAAGACAGACATCTGCCAAGTCAACATGACAACACCGCTGCCACTGTCACACCTTTGTTCTGGTGTTTGGCTCTACTCCCATGACAACTTTGACCAATAAAATCCTAACCCATCCTTACAGAAGTCATGCATTTTCCCATATTTTACATACATGTCTATCAATGGACCATGTTAGATTCATCCTAAATTTGCCATGTTTGTTGAGATTTGTGTTGTGAAAATAACAATGACAAAGGTACCCGCAATTCCACAGTACAAGTCAGTGCAGTCGATTGCAGTTTAAATCTCATCTCTGCTCATCAGAGCTCCACAGGAGACAATAAACCTAATGATGTCTCTGCCAACATGTCTCCATCTATCCTGCACCGTCTTCAAGTATTCCCACACATGCTGTGGCAGGAAATTGAAATCATGTTTATTCTAGAAAAAAAGACAGCAGCTTTTAGGATCTACTGTATACGGCAGCATTAGTGAAACAGTGACAATCTTGGAAGTCATGAAGTTCTTTATGTTCAGCCCCTCAAGCACTAATCCTGCTGTTACATTCAGACTATTGAATATGGGAGACAAGAGGAGGCCGAGGCAAATGTCATGGCAGAACAGAAACCCCTGAGCAGTACATGTGACAGTGACTTGGCATCTCTAAAGGCCAGTAAACAAACACTGTGCATTAGACCTGAGCACGAACATCCACTCTGACTCTTTGCATTGAGGGAGGGCAAGGTGTTCATGAAAGATACAAGCCCATATGTGATTATTGACATTAGACTGGGTATTTCTGAACAACAATAAGTGCCCCTAAAAGACAGCTACAGTCGCATGACAGAGGATATAAACTGGTTACGTTTTTTCCAAAACTACTTTTAGGTTTTTTGGTAAGACAAAATGTATAACTGTTGCTTACAGACTAATTTGCAGCCTTACAGGATTTGCTTACATTGTTATGGTTACAGTCTTTCAACAGTGTATCCCATGGATGCTAGCTACAGATGATTCTATGGTTACAGTTCAGCAATACTAGCATTGGATGCTAACTACAAATGTTAGTCCTTCATGCCAAAGCTCAAATAAGTCATTTTAATTATTATTATTATTTTTTTCTTTACCAATTTCCACAAACATTTCACATTTTCTTAAAACACATTTTCACTTGTATAGGTCCACACACATCCAAAAGTTGTTTCCTGCAATGAAAAGACACAGATCACCGCAGTTTAAAGTAAGTATCTAGCAGTGAGAACAGTTCAGTATATGCTTTAATTTACATAAAATAAAAGGAAATAAAGAGAAAATGCCAAAGAGCTGCTGATTAGATGACAGAATTCCTCCAAGTAAAATGACAACAAAGAGTCTGCACTGCACATGTTATCCTTATATTACAAATCCACAAAGATTTTCGTATCATAGATTTTACTTTAGCAATATAGATTGTTTAATTTAATTTTCAACTATTTTTTTATATCAATATAAATTCCAATACATTTACAGATTTTTTTAAAATAAAAAAGTAAAATAATGAGCAGATGTGATTTACCTGTGATAACGTGTGTCTGATTTTAGGCCTATTTTATGATAATGGCCAGCTTGCAGGACAAATTGCACTGCTTAGAAATGCAGTGTCACAAACACAAAATCAGCACAAACACAAATATCCTTGACATGTGGTCTAATCTTGCCACCTCGTTGTCTCTATGCCAGGGTAAATGGCAAACCTGCCATTTAAAATGTATGAACACATTATGCAACACACAGCGGCGCTCATCCAACCTCCCGCTGTACCCACCCCTGGGGCACAATGATTGGCATTCATAGGCAAAGTTATGGTCCCGCACTAAATTACCAGTCTCATTACAGGATGAGGGGCCATAGGTCTTAACAAGGCCCGGCTCTTTTCTGTGTTAATCCAGGCAGGTGCATAAACGCAGGGTAAGGAGAGTCCTGGTTCTCAGTTTCAGGCTCGGGCCAGTAAGGGCGAGATTACAGCACTAATCCAATGTTTGTCTGACACCAGCACTGATCCGTTAATCCAGACTGCTGCTGCCTTGCCATCTCTAGCCAGCTAGCCTGCCAGCAACCCCACAACCCCACCCCTAACACCCATAACACACAAACACGCACCGCAGGATATAGACACCAGCTGCTGGGCTCAGCTGTGTGACAGTGCTTGGTAGTGTAGTTTGTGTGTGTGTTAATAAATAGCATATATACATGTATGCATGCACAGATGGTCTAAGTGGTAATAGCTGGAGATCATCTCACAATAATACATTAACGTCAAAAAACCCTCATAGAGCTGAGATTTTCTGAATACTAATCCATTCAAATGCACAATTCATACAAAGGAAAACAGAGAGATGTTAATGAACCTCAGCTTCTCTGAAACAATAGCATGGAACTCATCCAATGTATTTACTGTACATTAGAGCAGGAATGCTTGCCCAGCTCTCTGTGTGGGCTGGAAGGAGGGGGGAGCAGAGGAGGAGGTAAGCTTTCTGATGGCGCTGATTTTAATATGGAATGGACAGCTGTACATGAAACGTTCGCATTTTGACCCTCCAAGTGTTGGAACATAACTAGTAAGTGATGTACTTAAGCACAGTTCTGAGGTATTTGTATGATTCTTGTGTATTTCTGTTGTTATGCTTTATACCTCGACTCCAATATATTATAAGAATGCACGCACATTTTTTTTTTTTAGATTAAAGTATTCTACAGTATAAAACAGCCTATAGTTACAATTGGCTCCTCAGCCAGCTAAAACTTTAAAATGCTGCTTACACCTTAAGGCAACAGCAATAATAATTAAATAATGAGTAAATTAAATGATTAACAAAATAGGTGCCAATTAATTTTCTGTCAATCAAGTGTTCAATTATTATTTTTACATTGTGGTGTTGATACTTTAGATTAAATAAATTACTTCTTTCACAACTGGAGATTGGACAAAGGCCAGTTAAGTCATTCATATATTGTACACGTATAAAGACATTAAGGCATTTGTTGCATTATGCAGCAGATGTTACACAAATAATTAAGGTTTCATCACAGAAAGTGTGCAGCTTTCAATAGTAGCATTTCTGGAAGAGAATCATGGGATTCATGAAGAATGTACAACAGCGGGGGGTTGGCCCGGTGAGGCTGGCGGCAGTATGCGGGCTGTAAACTGCCTCTGCAGACTCTGCTGGTGATGTGCGCAGCCAGCAGCAGGAAGAAGCCTTTGTAGTTCCCCCCAGGTATGAAAAGAACCTGTCCCTAATTCCAGTGGATCGCACAGAGGAGCTTCCAGCATCTGGGTGGCATGTGTGAGTGCCCTGGTGGATCTGAATGTACGTGGAGACAACTTCCCAGTCCTCACCAACTTCACTGCATATCATAGCCATCCTCGCTCCAAAATGCTCACATTTACACATAAATCCCTACATACATTTCTCTTAATTTCCTTTCCACTTTCACGCGAACACAAAACACACTCAGACAGGGTAACATGAACCAGAAGCGTTGGTAGGTATTATGGGTCAAATGCAGACACTGGAGATGAATCTGGGCCCCTAACACCAAGTCAAAAACACCTTAAGCCAGCTCCAGTTGCTGAGGAAGACAGTGAGATACGGTTGAAAGCTGAGAAAAGCTAGTAAATGGACCTTTGAGCTTAGATTATTTAGTTTCACATATGGTAGTTGTTTTTTGTTGTCTTGTAGGCAATAACTTCACAAGAGTGAACAAATACAGACAATAGACCTTACTGATCCAGAACATACAGTAATCTTTCTTAGCTAGCATCTCTCTCACAAACAAACAAACCAGTTATTCATAAACTATTTTAGGCTCATCTTTTAGGGGTAGTCCTTATTATGGTAAGTGTATAGATGAGGTGAGAAATAGAGAAGAACACAGACCAAAAACCAAGGAAAGCTTGCTGTTGAAGACTCGACTGAAATGCTTCCAGTGGACACTGAAACTACAGTGGAGACGTGATACAGCAAAGCAGCATCTTGTCGTGATTCCAAGTGTACATTTTCACCACAAATTTGGTTCAAAACCAGTTGGGCATTAAATAAAAGTATAAAATATAGCAGTTTTTTACTCCAGATACACAATACGTTCAACATGTGCTCCTACAACACCCCAGCGGAACTCACATCTCTCCCCTCTCTGCCTCTCCATCTCTAGGCTGGCAAAACCTGCAGTGAGAAATGCCCGCTGACACTTTCCATGCTGTCTCATCAAACAGGTAATTAAAAACAGCCTCCACAGGTCGGTGATTTGAGCTGATGGTATGTACACACTACGTAGGTGGCCGCCTACCATTTAGTAAGCTGACATAAACAACAGGCATTGAGGCTAAAAAATAAAGTGGACGTGACGTGTTGCCAGTGTGGAATTACCACGTCAAACCTGTGGGCTGGAGAAACTGGACCACTGTTATTCTTTTGTGGTGCTAGGCAAACAGTTGCAGAATGGCAGCGCAGCAAGGATAACAGCACTCCATTATAGTATAGGAGGTTTTCATTAAAAGGAGAGCCTTTCACGTGGAAATGACTTGCCATAAAACACTACATTTCTTTTAGTTTTGGAATAAAAGCCTCCATGCTAAGTGGATGGAAATTTGAATTAGTTCTCCGTCTCTCTCTGCACAGATTTGGATCAATATTTCCACCCAGCAGCGACCAAGAGAACGTGTTGACAGCAAGGCAAAATTAATGCAAACATGCTGCTAAAAATGAAAATCTGTTCTTAAATGACTCGCCTTGTGGAAATATTCTTTTTCCCAAAAGAAAGTGTCAGCAGCAGGCTAAAATTAACCCAAGGTGCTGTGTGTCAATCTGTTATTCTGTCAGTTTCCAGATGCTCCCCTCCCTCCTACCCCCGCCTCCTCCTCTCCTTCAAAACACCACTCCTCTGTGGATAGGAGGTTATCTGCAGCCTCTGATCTCCTCACACTGGCCCTGCAGCAGAATCACAGCAAAACACAGAGCCAAACACCTGATCAGCACTGCATCAGTGTGTGATGGTGCACGTGAGTAAGTATGCTGGGTGTGCTCAGCAGTAAACACCTCCAGCTTTGTCTGTGTGTTCTGTTATTATGGTTTGTCACTAATGCTAAACAGCAGCATTCTGTTTATATGCAGTGGGAGAGTCTGTGGAGAGGGATGTGTGTTGAGGCTTTATCATTATCACACACCTGCAATCTGAAAACAATTTTTTTCCTCTTCAAGTTGACCTTTTATCCACACTAAGTCTGCGTTCTTCACACACACAAAATTAGCTTTTTTCGCTGAAAAAGCTTCAGAAATCCTCTCCAGTCAGCCACGGTCAGATGCCGTGTAGCAGTTAAGTTGAGAAGAAAGCTTTCTGTTGCCTCTAACCCTTTCTATGATCACTAATTTTGAATGTTACCATAGCATAACCTGTGTTCAGGATCATAAAATAGCGATCGAGCATCTCAGTGCAGAAGCATTTGCTCACTTGGTGAACTGATAGCATCTAGAAGCCGCTAGAAACAGAAAAATATGTAAATGATAACAGCTGTATTAAAACACAGTATAGATTAGTGCAGGAGGAGACAGAATGGAGGTTTAACCAGGTGGGAATGTGCAAAGTAAATGTGCTGCCCGCTCCTTAGCAAATGATAACTAATTCAACTTCATTTTGTTTTTACTGTCTAAATAAGAGGGAAAAGGGGAGGAGATTTTGTCATTTTCCTATAGTTTTGGCAGTTCTTCAGTTTTACCTGAGATTTTTTTTTTTAAAACAACACTGCACATCTAGCTTGGACACACATCATTTTCACATGTCAACAGCACTTCCAGATTGAACTGAATTAGTGTGGACATAGTGCGTGTGTGGATTATCGTATCAAACAAACAAACACCAACTGCTGTTTTATAAAGGCTGCCATTGCCCTCCCCCATCCCATCTTATTTTTTGTTCGCCCTAGCTCCCTCCTCCTTTTCTTAACCATTGGAGCCCCATAATGGCCCTCCACCAGGGACAGTTTATTTTGTCGCCAATACATACAGAGCGGATCCTCCCCGTGTTCATCTCCCCATCTCCCTCCATCGAAATCCTCATCCACCCCTCCGGCCTGACTGGTCCCGTCCCTCTGGGGGATGCTCACCTGTCACCATTAATGAGGGCTCCCTCGTTCAGGAAGGGGGTGGGGTGGGGGGCTGGGAGGGAAAGGAGAGGAGGGGAGGTAGAGGTGGTATGCGAGGCCCTGACAGCCCTTTCCCTGTGATGGATGACGGATGGGAGATTAAGAAAGCCAGAAGCAGAGTGATTTCTGCTGGGAATAGTGCATCATTGGGCTCTTGTAAAAACTCTTAACTATAAAATCTTGCTTGAATGCATGAGCACCTACAGAGGAATACACGCCTGGCTATTTCTGTTGGTTTAAATCACAACAACAGTGATAAAGCACAAAAAGAAAGCACGGTGCACAGTCAGTACAATGACAGGCAAAGTTTTGGACTGTTGATCGGACAAAACAAGCTATTTGAAGATTTCACCTTGGGCTCCGGGAACTTGAGATGGGTAATATTTTATGACATTTTAGAAACTGGATTCATTACAAAATAATTGACAGTGAGCTTTGACATGAGGCAATGTGTAAAAGGCAAAAAAATAATTAAAACAACAATAATTTGAAAGCCGCAGCTTCCTCTGTGTAAGGAGGAAGCCATCCTCCTCTGTGCTCAGAGATACAGGTTTCCAAAAATTAGGTGGAAAAGTTCCAATCCTTCACACAGCTTAACACTTTACTCTTTATTGTATTTGTATTGTGTGTATAGAATTTACAATTGTTATGTTGTTTTGGTGTGTTTTTTTTTGTTTTTGCTGCCTTGATGCAATAATTTGCTCTTGTGGGCAAAACACGTGTGATGAACATTGTAGCTGTAAATAAATGATGAAATAAATCATTTTTGGGCATCAATTCAATGTGCGTGCGCCTTCCTCTAGAAATGTTTTTGTCTCCATGCCAACGCACCTGCTACAATATTGGCACATGAAGACACTTTCATTGTGAAATTGATAAAAAGTGAGATAAAGTGCAAGAAAATGTATGGAGCGAAAATTAAAATGGCACTGAGACTGGAGATGCAGACTGTTCACTACAATGATTAGCTGTTCCTGGCCTGTCACCCCCTTTTCTTCATTTAGCTTGTTAACTCTGCGAAAGAAAATATCCCAGCGTGTCTGTCGGCATTTGGTGCTGGTAAGCCGCTTCCTTTTTAGTTTTTGACGTGAGGTCAGGAGTGTGTTGCGTTTACTCCAGCTCCAGCATGTACAGGAACTGAAACCGAACAAATTAACAATAATGTATTTCAGGAAGCATGAGTCTCACTCCCAATTTACTCCAGATGTGCAGTGCTATACCCTAAGGTGTACCACCTGCTCTAAGACCCACCACCAGCCACCCACCTCACACACACTCACACACCCAGAGAGTGCTCAAGGGCACTAAACAGGAACAAAATACAGGGGACACAGTTTGACATCAAGATGGTTCACACACACACAATGAAGCCCTGAGGAGAGATTTAACAGCACATCACGACAAAGAGACAGATACAGAGACACACACACACGTACACACTGACAACAGCCCACGCTTGGATTTCACCACTGAGTGCACCGAGCACAGCTGGAGATGAAATGTGCCTATGTGTCAGTGATGAAAACCAACAATTAACGTGACAAAAGATAGGCTGTCAAATGAAGGGTAAAGAGAGAGTGAGAGATGACAGACAGACACAGAAAGAGAAACAGAGAGAAAATCTTCATGTGTTACAAAAACCCTGCTGCTATGGCAAGCCCTTTTAGCATTTAAAAAGGTTTCACTTGACCATTTCTAATTACATTTTAAACATCTATAAATTATTTTGACTAGTCATACTTATAATTCAAAATATCTGCAGTAATAATATAATATCTAACCAATATCTTAATTATAATTAAGATAACTTTAAAGTGCTGAATTAAAGATATCTTTATTTTAAACTGACTAGTCAAAACTACATTGAAGATATCTTGAATTCACATTTTGGGCAAGCAAAATCGAATTTTAGATATCTCTAAAAATAAACTACATTCTCCATACAACTTAATGGTTAATTCTTCCTAGTCAGAATGTAATTTTAGATATCTCAAATTAGAATTTTTAATATTAAAAAGTAATTAAAAGCGCCTTGAATGAAAGTTTTGACTAGTCATAAATACATTGCGGATATCTTCAATGTAAATCCTGTCTATTTTTTAAATGCTAAAAGCGCTTGCCATACAGCTACAGCAAGCCAGATAAATGCATCATGGGTGATTACAGTCAGGCAATCACTTGATTTGCCTACACATTTACATGACAAACAAATACACAAGAACATTCACAAATGAAAAGTCCTCCCTCTTACACTGCATATTTGACCAATTATCCTAACAACGTGATGAGCCCAGAAATTCAAGGTGTTTTTAATCACTGTTTAACGGCGGATGACCTGCCCAGACATTCTGACATTCACACGGTAAGTCTGACATTTTATCGTCTCTCCGCATTAGCCTCACACTTTATCAACACACTGTTGCAACCTGCGAGAGGGCAAGAAGGGTGATCTTCTCCTCTCCTCTCTAAAGACACCCTCCATTATTCTCCAACATCCCCTCGTCTTTGCTCTCAAAGGTCAGGTCAGCTGTAGAAGGTGATCTCCATTTGAATCGCTCTCTTTGTCTCCTTTCCTCAATGCTGGGCAGCCTGAACCACAGTCCAATACTACATGCTGATTTATCATAAGAAAATATGTGAGACATTTAGCTACGACTTCAGCAGGAGAACATCTAAAGACACCCTTTTTCAAATATCTTTTTATCTTTTTATTTATTTGCATGTGGTAGGAAATACAGGTTTGAAAATCAAGCATTGAGCCAGGTTTGGCTTAATGCATTCTAAGCTGCAACAAGACAGAAAGTAGCAGAAAACAAATAAGGCTCCCCTTCCTTATTCAGGCATTCTTTATCTTAAACCAACATATTTAATTGAGTCTCCCGTGCACCTGCAGAACCTCATTGGGTGTGCAGACAGAGTCTGAGGAGCGAATTAAAAAAAGGGAAAAGAAGGAGACAAATGATTCAATTCCTCCAGACACCTGGTGGTTGCGCCTCTGCATTCCAGCCTGATACAAAGACATGGCCTTGATAGCAGGACAGTGTCATCATCTGCCCTCTGTCGAACAACAGACACACATAAACAGATCATGTAATAAATATATAATGGAGCAGCAGCCAATGCAGCCAGCCAGGCAGGCTGGCAGAACATGAGTGAGGGCTGAGGGTTTTTTTTACGATGCTTGTTTTATTATTCATAAAGAGGATGAGGTTTCCAGGATGCCGAGCTCGGTGTTGGCTGGAGTCCCGAATCTGCTCCATTCATTCACTCTCTCAAACACACAAAGTGCAAATTATACAATAACAATTGGGGGGTCAAGCGCAGATGTGTGATTCAGTGAACTGAAGTCTTATAATCCTCACACTATTCTTGCTTGTTTAACGAAATGTCTGCAGTCTGTAGATGATGATAAATCAAATCCATTACACCAGCTCATGGGGCACGTACCACACAACAACTTTTGTAGTCAGGGGTCACCAACAAAGTATTCTAGTGCAAAACTGCCAGCTAGTTAGAAACTAGCTAATGTTAGCATTCATCCGTAGACACTTGACACAATCTAATTCAGAAAGTAAATTGTATTAAACTATCTAGCTAGTTACATTAACCTACAGCGTCTCCAGTGGCTTGCACGACGCACATGAGCATAGACTTTAATGAGGATGCGAGCCACTGCAATGATGGGAGGCAGGCAGACGAGACGCTCAACTAACGTCAAGATTGAGAAATGGTATGGTCCACTTTAGGTGTGTCTGAAATCGTATAACAAGATTCTTCCAGGCATGAATATGGGAAATATCTTGTAATATTAAACGATTACAGGTAAGACCCCCCGACCTGTTGTTTTTACCTCTTTTGGAGGGGTCCACACAGCTACTGAAAGTGTTTCTGCTGGGATATGTCTGAGCAGCAGATCCAGTTTCCTACATGGAGAAAGACTAAAGCAGCTTCACTGTTTGAAATGAGGCAACACCATGAGGCTTAAAAGGACTTTTGCCAAAAGTGCCTAAGTGAGTCTGTCATAAAAATAGGCAGTAAAAAGAAACTCCAAATCAATGCTGTGACTCTGTGCGTTCTTCCACAGCAGTGATAAAAGCCTGGGTTCAATAGCTCATGTCACCACGTTATGGGGCCTAACACAGACAGCAGCCTCTGCGTTTTAATATTTTATTAGTCTCATCCGCTATCTCTACCAATCTGTCGATATTCTGACAGAGAGAAAGCAGAGACTGTGACAGCGTCTGGCATCAATCATTTTTACAGTCTGGGTCAGGAAAGAGTAATCCAACAGATGCTAAGCTCACAGGAGCTCTGCCAGCACTCCAGAACTGAGTTTGCTTTTCAGGTGTGAGCATGACTAAGAGAGAAGAGGAAAAAAAAAAAGAGAGGAAAAAATAAAAAAGGGGAGAAGAAGAGACTCCAGAGAGCTGTGGTTGTCCCTCCAAGTCGCAGTCAGTGGAGTGTCAGTGCTGTTGCATCCATCAGCAGAGAGCAATCCCTCCACCTGCAGGATCAACAGCTCTCAGATAAGGCTGCAGAGAGAGTTTGGAGCCGCTTTTACATACAAATGCTTCTGCTGAAAACACTTTCCCATAGGGCAGCTGTATAGAAATCAGACTAGAAACTGCAGCCTCCCAAGCATTTACTTTTCAAGTTTGGTTTCCTGACACAACAGCACAAGGACAGAGCATCCTAGCTGTGGTCTTCTGAGTTTAAATCCAAGGACTTTTGTCTCTCTCTGACCCCCAGAGCTTCTTATCTGCGTCTACTTTGAGTATCTCACTAAGACCTTACACCTTTCACAATAACAACAACAACAACAACAATAACAGCAGCAGCATGTAAATACAATGCATTCAACTTGAAGGTAAGCACTGGAATGCAGGAACACAATAACAAACAATAATATAATGAATCAATAACTGTCTAAAGATAGAAATCTAATCAAGTGAGTCTTAAACCAAAAGTACTCCGCCCACCAAATTTCAAGCAAACCCATTTGTTAAAGATACAATGCTAACAAACATACAAAAAGACTTCTTTCCACAGAGCAATGGAAAGGATTTCAGATAGATATATAATCAAATCAAATAAGAAAACACCTAACCATGAGAAAGATGTACAAACATATGAGAAGAAAATGTTTTGCTATCACACAGACAGAAGCATGCGAGCACTAACACATAGTAGGGTTATGGCTTATGAATTTCAATATGTGGAAATTTTCCAGTTATTAGATAAACCTGTTCAGCTCCAGGCATCTGGCATATGAGTAAGGCTGAGCGGAGGAGTGGGAGGATGGGGAAGCTAAACCTTCGGAGGTGAGAGAAGAGCGAGGAAGAAAAGGACACACGGAAAGACAGAGAGAGAAAGGAAAGCGCAAAGAAGAGGACACCGCTCTCCAAGATTCAAATAAGCTCCCTCCACTTGCCACGATGCTGTGAGACGCCCTCCATGTCAGGATGTTTAGGGATGAAACATGACCGTGAAAATATTTAACCGCGATATTTCTGACCAATATTGCAACTATTGTATAAATTGTGATTATTTTAACTCTATAGGAACTGTAGGGTTGTGAACTGTTCTGTTCCATATTGTTTCTACCTAAAAAGAATAAAGACATGCAGTTGCTTGTTGCCTTTCAAAGAGTGTATTTTCAAACCAGTCAGCCAAAGAAAAGTCAACTTAAAGAATAAATGTAATTAATCTACAGAAAAATGCACACAGTGACATGCCATTATGACATTCAAAAGTGACAACAGATAAAGTTGTCTACTAGCTGTAATCTGCGATGTGCTCTCAAGTTTAAATTGAAACTACTGTTCACTATCTGCCAGTGGTCTTTTAGAAGAGACAACTAACTAGCTGGTAACTAGCTGAAAATTATGTGAAGCGATCAGCGAAGGTTTTTAGCCAAGAGAAAGACTCACTACTCGCAAAAAGACACGTTCCGCTCTTAATCTTTTCAAATGTCATTAGAATACACTTGTCTTTGGCAGAGATATAGGACAACAGCATTTAGACAGCACAATAACTAGACATCAAATCATGACATATAAACTCTGCAACATAGTTGTCATTTTAGTTACCAGCTAAGAGGACACTGTTAATAATCACAGCCAATAAACAACTGACTGTTCAGCCCTGCCTCGGTCTTATTCTCCCATACATACTACTTCCACTACATACCCCTCCATCGTCTGTTCCCAATCCTCAGGCAACCCCTGAAAGGTGCCATACTCTCCCTCCGCCTTCACAGAACACAGGTGGCAGAGATGCTGAATAAAAACAGAGGATGCCTGTGTGCTCATTCGACTGAGACGAGTAGGACAGCAATCATTGTACACAGACCATCAGATATCTAAACTAGGGCTAAAAAGATATGTCGATTTTCCAATAGATGGGGCCAATTATGGACTTATGGTTATCGGTAAGTTGGTGTTACTGATATTCAATGTGAGAGGAGCCGTTTCACTGTTTTAGGATTTAGTCCTGTGGCAGTTTAAATGCTTTTCAGAGGTTTCTCACCTTGTCAAAGCTAAATTCTGGACAAGCATATGTATATAATTTTCATCTCTCAAAAAATAGCTTGTATATTCATCATTGATTTTGTATTTTTTCTGTAAATCCATTAAATGTTTAGAAATAGTAAAGTATTCCCATCACAAGTTCCCAGAAACAAGATTGCTTGTTTTGTCTGACCAACAGTCCAAAGATATTCAAGTTATTATGATATACAGCAGATTTATCAAATATTAAAATTGTTGGCATTTAATTTTCTGTTGACCAGCTTATCGATTAATCAACTAATGATTTGAGTATGAAACAAATTTCAAGACATGAAAAAAAAAACAACAACCTGGTTTTGGCTTTCCAAACGTATTTTCCCATTCAACCACAATTTAAAAAGCCACTAAGTCTTCCTTAAACAGGGCATAACTTCTATAAACTGCCATCTCCACTTTTATAAACAAACTCCTGCCCAGAGTTAAACATCCTATAAGCAGTTATGGGGACAAGAGACAGAAAGAAGAAAAGGTGGGAAATTCACTTTGCTCTCTTGGTCTCTCACCAAAGATTACCTTGATGCTGTCTGTACCAGCAGTCCGTGCACAGAATATTGATTGTATCTACCCTAACTCCCCTTGTCTCATTACCTGAGCCTGCAGGGATGCAGAAGTCAGTCAAAAATTTTGAGTGTTTACGCCAGTCTTGTTGGCCCCACAGCACGTCTCAAGCACAGCGATCAATAGAAGGAGAAGAAGTAGAATTAGAGAGAACCTCTGCCTAGTGGCGACAGCACAGGAAGAGGAAACCAAGTGAAGGGACATGAATGAGGCCTGGAGCAGCAGGGACCAGAACAAATACACAGAAATGAAAAAAAGGGAGGTAGATTAAAAAAAATGTTATGCAACACTCGTGAACTTTCTCAAATGTTGCCTCCTTCATCTCCTCTCCACATTTTTGCACTCCTAACTTGGTCAAGTAAAATGTATTATTAAGTGTTCTTTATGAAACTAGAAGTTCTTCATAAACTGCAAGGTTTAAGCAACTTTTCCATGACTTTCACCAAGTCTGAGCGTTTCCCTGACCTAAAAACTTTTGCTCCTTCCTGTTTGGTAATTTTGTTTTTCCTGCTCTGGAAGATTCTACGGGGTAAACAATCGGTTTTCCAGTAAGGAAACCAAAACGCTAAAAAGCAATCCACCATCTTATACAAATCTTTGAATAAGGTATACTGTAAGTTAGGTTTCATAACCGACCTCATTTTGTGGGGTCATAAAATGAAGTGAGGGGTTTATGAACCAGAAAAAAAGGCAACTATTCCTAATTAAAATATAACAGGAACATAAATCCTGCATTTTAACCTGACATGATATAATAATGGTAGTATTACCCAATTAAAAATTACATTCAGTTTTGCTGATACAGACCTGAGATTTGGCAACGCATAACATGGGTCATGTTGAATTTGCACGTCTTGACCACAAAAATACAAAATGAAAATGAAAAGACTTAAATATGAGCACTGTCCTTTACTCTTTACTGCCTTAGCTTTGACTGTTGATCAATTCTAGTGTCTGTTTAAGAGGATGTAATACTTGCAAATTATGACCTGTAAATCGAAATATAAATTAAAATGGCAGTTTTTTCCCCACTTTCCCACGCAGTAATGGAAGCTTTTAAGTAACCTGAGAGGCGAAACGCAGGACAAAAAGTTGCTAAAACACTCACTGCTACTTAGTGAGCATGTTGCTGTAGGTACAAGGTAACAGTTGAAGGTGATGAGCATATCTGCATTTTTATCAACTCTTTTATCATCCTTCTGTCATCTGAATTATGATGGAGCACACAGAGTCACTAAAATTGTAACTGTAAAACTAAGAGGTAAAGGTAAGAGGGTGGGGAGGAAATTGGGAACGTCACAGGAAATTTGTCTCATAGCCCATGACTCAAAAAAAACAGATTCAATTCCCTGACTTCCCCGTCACCAATCTGTACATCTAGCTGAATTCTATTATCTTCCAGGAACGACATGAGCAGTGGAAAACTGATAAGTGCCTTATAGAGCAATAAAAGAATGCAAAATGAAAGAAAAAATAAAATACGATTTCAAGATACGATGGTCAAAATGCTGTGCACGTACACTCATGCGTACTGATTCTTTTTAGTCATTTCTCCAAGCAACACTATCAACATCTAGATCTTCTTCTGATTCAGCTCCATCTTCCTTCCATATTCTTTTCCTTTTGCCAGCTCTCTGGAGAATTTAAGTGAGATGGCATTAAGAGTGTGTTGATATTCTGCAGAGGTCACAGTGTCTGGGTCGCCACAATTACCCAGGGGGGGAGGAAAGAAGACATAAAGAGATGAGAAGATAGGAAAGGAGAGGAAGAGAACTTGGGTAGAAGAGGGAAATGTGTGCCTAGAGTTTACCCATTGTGTATTCAGGAGTGTGACTGTTTCATTTTCTGAGCTCTCTGGTGTATTTTCTGACTCAGAACAAAGCCGAGCGCTTCTCTGCAGGCAGGAGACGCAAGTCCTCCACTTTATCTAGTCAGTGATTGCTGAGGATGAATGGCGACCGTTGAAAGACTCCTCTCAGGTGTGTAGACAATGGCTGTGGTTTGCTCCAGTGTGGCCTCCCACACTGACACATACAGACGCAGAGCCACTTCAGAGGCAAACACACCACTTTAGACTAGAGGAAAGAGCACACAAACTTTCGCAAGTGCATGGGACAAAACATACATTTAATCTGCACACTCCACAAAGATTCCTCAACAATAAGACTGCTGTTTAAATGTCTGCAACATTAAATTAAATTAGAAAAACATGTTCACCAAAGCCATACAACGTCTGACACGCACTCAACCAAGGCCTGGAGCAGGG
Source organism: Siniperca chuatsi (assembly GCF_020085105.1). Classification (NCBI taxonomy): domain Eukaryota; kingdom Metazoa; phylum Chordata; class Actinopteri; order Centrarchiformes; family Sinipercidae; genus Siniperca; species Siniperca chuatsi. Next base: position 5,188,208 of record NC_058042.1, on the reverse strand, counting down.
TTGTGAAGCCAGGTCAGATGGCACATATATATCCAGTGCCTGCACAGGTTTAACCATTTTTAAATTATGTAAGACTGAAAAACCTATTTATCAGCTACATGTTAAAGATACACTCCCTGGTTTTGTTATCGTGCCCAATAGTGCCCCTAAATCCCAAAAGTCAACACAGCTCACAGATAGTTTCAAAATATCAACAGTGAGCTGGGCGGAGGTTTTAGGGATTTGGGGGGGGGACTGTTGCATGCTACAGCGCCCCCAAAAACAAAGAGCATCTTTAGACAGATAAGTCTTATACAAGATTGTTTATTTTTACTCTTTATACTAATGTCACCTTCAGTGTAAATGTAATGTCTATGTCTAAAGTCTGAGCGAGAAACAGTGCACTGTGGGAGGGCATGTAGGGCTCAGAGTAGACTAGACATCAAAGTGTGTGAAGTGTTTACTGTATAAAGGACTGTTCTGCAGTACAATAGGTTTCACTGAACCAAGTAATGTGCAATGCCTGATCATCACGTATGTAATACACCCCATTTTGGTAAAAAAAAAAAAAAAGCCTCCCAACTAGACACCAAGAAGGCCAGTCAGTTCAATGAACTTCCTTCACCTGCAGACCTGGAAGGTTCAGGTAGTCTGAGCGACAACTCATTTTAAATGTTAAGATTAGGAGTGAGTATTATTGTTATTGTGGAGAGAGTCAAAGGTAGGTTTGAGGTAATAATAATAATAATAATAATAATAATAATAATAATGTAATGGTAATGTGTAGGACTAACTGAGCATTCAGACATATGGATACTAAGAGGCAGGCTGTGTCTGCTCTATCAATATTACCGCAGTGTTTGAGCTTGTTTACATATTCAGAGCTGACTGGTCAGTTCAGAAGTTGTTTTCTACTGCATTTTTGTGTAAACATCTTGCAGCCCTGTGCACTATAGGGCACCTGTATAAATGTGATCTTTTCTCAATTCCCAAGTGTTGCCACTTTGCACCGTCGCACCTCTGATGCCAAGAGCATCCTCGTGTTGCAGATTTCCATTTAAAATGCCTGATATCATGCTGCTTCTTTTCTATTCGTAGCTGCATGTGTGAACACACCTAAAAGGTAAGGGAGTAGATGTAGTCCTCTGCAAGGTCCTCACAAACATAGTAAAAAATCTCAGCATACGTGTGTGTTCATATGTGTGAAGCCCCACGCTGTGTCTCAGTGGAGCCGGAGCACGGCTGGTTCATAACGATGTTAATACCTCAGCCAGGTGTCCAGCTCCTCTCCTGCCAGCACGCTACGAGGAGTCCGCAACATGAGCCAAAACAACTGGGAGGGGGGGGGGGTGCTTGAGTGTGAAGGGGGCGTGTGTCTCAAAAACATTATGCTATTACAGCCTGAGTAAATCAGCGCAGTGGGGTGAGGGGCCTGGAGTGTCTCGTTCACAGTGAGGGGCTCGCAGGAAATCAATGGGAGAGGGAAAACCCTTCAGAAACCTGAATGGCCTCGGGCGAGAAAGGGGCGAAAGAGATGACAGAGGGGAAAAATAAAAGAATGACATATAAAAAAGGGAAAATTTGCAAAAAGGGAAGAGAATGGAAAGATGGTGGAAGAGGGAGAAAAGCGATGGAGAGAGGGAGGTAAAGGAAGATATCTTTTCCACAGGGAAGGACAGTAGTGACATGATGGATGGGCTGGGATGAGCAAGAAGTATCAATACAAATACACACACATAATAATATGAGCCAAATATAAACACTGTTGCTGCTCAGGTAAAAAACCCTGCAGCTGACCACACCAGTGTCTCAGATGATTTCACTGCATTTATTGCGATGATAAACAAAAAAATATCAAGGCTGGATGGCAGGATGTGTCCGTTCCATTCTGAGGGGAACAGTTAAGCCAGAATACATAGAGTACTTTAACCTCTAAGGGAGATTGCGTGAAGAATGCTAATGTAAATGCACCATTAAAGACAAGCCACTAAACAACAAGTAATCTCACATCAGAATAACATATCTGTCCGTTTTATATACATCCTAAAAGATTCTTGTGAAAACACAGCAAATGCTAGCACACTTTGCCGAGCTGAAAGGGCAGCGAAACGTTCAATAAATAAGATTCTCCATAGCACAAATCCACCATAACTTATCTGCAAGAGTTCTGATAGGATGGTGCATTACCAGGTGCTGGACTCCTGGCTTCTGAAACTTACTTGAGTCTTTTCTCAAAAAAGTAACACCTTTATGATTTGCATTTTTAACTGGTCAACGTGGAGGATGGCACTTAGCATCTCAGTGTTTTCCCAAGCAAGAAAAACAGATGAGGCAATTTTACCATTCCAGCAGGTCTCAGCTCTAATAAACTAGCTTAACAGTACTACTCTACTGTGAATATTATCCATGTATCAATTTTCTGCCACATCTAGGTCTCACTGGCAGCCAACAAAGCAAAGTAACCCTGACATCCTTCTCCCTAGCCACATCCTTGAGCTCTTCCTCGGGAATCCAGAGGTGTTCCCAGACCAAGACCAGTTGTGTGTTCTGGGTTTGGGTATGCAAAATACCTCCACAGGAAGGCTCCTTGTGGATATCGGAGCTGCTCATTCTATAAGGCTATAAGAAAATGTTGTGATGTTTAAGTAATGCTCTTTTTACCGTAAAGAAACTACAACAGTAATCTGGCTGTGGTGGGGAGCTCTATAGAAGATTTACATAATGTATACAGGCTTCACTTGTAAATGTGTACACACATGTAGGTACTCATCAAGAGTTCATGTTTGAGAAATGTAATCAAAGTCAGACATTAAGCTTTGCATTTGCTGGTAGCATCCATTCATGCAGAACAGATAAAAAACAAGGAGAAAGAATTGGAAAACACAGGAGACCCACATGTGCTCTGTGCTGCTTTATTAACAGCCAGATATGTGCCATCTCTCTCAGCACTGCAGCACACATGCACCACGGAGCATTTCCATTCATTAGCATTTATTCACTCCATAACTGGCTCCCAGTGAACAGCCAGGGCAAATGTAGAGAAAAAGATATGGGGAGAGAGGAGAACGCTACTAGATACATCAAAAGCACACACCTTGTCAGTCAGCTGCATGGTGTTCTACCTTAACAACACCCGCTGCTGGATGCTACTTCTTTACATCACACACACACATCCCCTAACCCCCAATTACCAGAAGGCAGCACAGTAAGCGGTACGCCGTAACACATCTGCCTGCCTACAATGGGACACAAGAAAAAAGGATTCTCAATGAGGAGAAAGAAAGAAAGATAAAACAGATGTAACTAGAAGGAACTCCATGAGCACAAATGTTTGTTGATGCTGTACAGTTCTTCAACTGTCTGTTAAACTCACTTACATTTTTTAATTTATTCCGTGGCCATGAAAAATATCCCTTAAGAATTGGAATTAGTTCTCTTCCTCTGCTAGTTTCATTGAGATAGCTAAAACACTATTATCTAATGGCAAAAATCCCACTTCCTAGTGGCCACCAGAACTTAATCTAGTGTTCTTTGGCTCAGCCTTATCTATCATGGATATTTGTCATTAAGGTTTTGAGATTTCCAACTGATAAAATGAAATTCTTTAACAGGGATGAAAACAAAACCTTCTTGGCAGAGGTGGAAAAACAAGAATGTAACCCTCCTCTGCTGTACAGGACTTTTTCTGGACACCTATATTCATTCACATAATTTCTTCCTTTTTACTTTTTTCTCCCCTTGTACAAACTACTACCTAAAATCTTTCCTCATTGTGAGGAAATTAGTGCCTGGTGTCTCCGTTTTTAAATCAAGTTGCAAGGTAAGACAACAAATGCTTCAAGGCGCACATCTGCATCAAGTATGCAATATGTCAAGACAATATGAAGACCACCTGTTCTCACATAAAACCTCCTGAGCAGCTGGGATAGGGATGAAAATTCAAGATGAAAGTTGTGATTCTTTATTGATTCCATCTGCTAAGGTTTCTTCAATCATAAAATAAGATGGAAAGGGGGAAAATCAAAGAGGAGATGGCTATAAAAGATGGGAGCAAGGTTAAAGAAAGATGACTAAGACATGAATATTACGAACTGGAGCTGTCATGTAGAAAGGTGTCCCTAATGTTCTAATACATTGAAATACTACTGGCTAACACTTTTTCAATGATCACCAACTCCACTGGTGTAAAAAACGAAAACCAATTCTGAGTAAAATGCACTAGTTGCTTTCAATGTCCAACACCTTACTGGTTCTCAGTGTCCAACCTTAATCACAAGGTCCAAGTCCTGGGCTTATATGGACACTGACCTATCTACAAAAGACAAACACATGTGTATGCACCCGGACACACAAACAAACACACCAATGCACACAGATTTCCAAGGGTTCATAAGGCATTCCCTGAGCTGAGTAAATGAGTTAAAGAGCAGGGAAGCCGAAATCAATTTGGAACATGCACTATTCATGCCTCTTCCTTCCCGGACTCTATTTACCTCACCTCCACTTATTTACATATCCATTTATTCATTGATCTTTGGTGAGGTCTTGCAGGCAGCTGTAGTGGATATACGGAATTTAAAAATGCTCATTAATATTCAGCTATGCTGGTTTTACATGGTCAGACTGAGACACATCGCAGAAAAGAGAATTATGACTCCATGGATTAAAAAAAAAAAAAGTCATTATACATATACAAACACCGTTCCCATTTAAGTAATATTGTGTGTGTGTGTGTGTGTGTGTGTGTGTGTGTGTGTGTGTGTGTGTGTGTGTGTGTGTATGAGCTAAATGAATGCAGAAAGCCTACCTGTATGTCTGTCTCATGGAGAGTAATTATATGGCAGAAAGGGCGGAGAGGTTGTTACTCCATCCACAATCTATACCAGCTGATTTCACTGATTAGCTCCTTCTCACTGGCCGGAGGGGAAATCAGCTGCTTTTGTGTTTGGTTGGAGAGGAAACAAAAACGAAACGTGTGTAGCCACACTAGTGACCCCGTGAGGCTGTAATGCTCATTTACACTCTTTTGGATGGATGAGAAGTATAGAAACAATGTTTGTTATTCTTAGATGCTTACCACTAGTGGGGAATAAAAAACAAAGGTTACTTAAATCAAAAGGGTCATGGGTGGTCATTTATGCTTAGACGTAGCATGCTAACATAAAGTTACACATGCTGGTGTTGATCATTTAGCATGACTGCTTTAGCATTAGTGCCAACAGAAATACATTTTAGAGGAATTCTGTCATCAACTAGAATCTTGAACAAGTGTAAAGTTTGACCTGTTGGTGGCGCTAGATGAAAAATCAGAGGATCACCAAAGTCATTAAGATTTTTCATCTGTGGACCATTAATGACTTTACCAAATTTCATTTGTTAGATTTTTAAGTATTTCACTCTGGATCAAAGCATAAGACCAACATACACAGACTGAGAAATTGCTGGGGACACAACAAACTATTTGTATTTTGTCTATTAGGAGCTCATGTCACTGCTTATATAGCTCTTGTACGAGGCACTTCCGCAGGGAAATGCTACCCACAGAGAGACTTGGACACTCAGACATCATCAGTCTCTAATGTTGAATGAGGTGGCGTTATTTTGCTGTAATTTACTTTTTTTGGTCCTTCACTCCCTCTCATCTACCTCTACTTCAGTTTGGGATTTTCTCGATTTCTCAACATGCTTAAATGTGTTGTATTAATTATGGAAATAATATCTATGAAAAAAAGCCTTCTTTGATTTAATTAGATGGAGGGTAGCAGTGGTAATGACAGCATATGAACAGCAAGAGGGAGCAAGAGGCTTCTAGTCAGTCAGTTATAATCCGACCTGACTTGAATTTCAAGGCCCATTTCACCAGTTTTCAATCTATCTACTTGTTCTCCACTTCACATAGATTAACATTACACTTGACAAAACTCTTCACATCATCAGAAGCCTCTATCCAAATCCTACAGGTTATGATGTTGGCACAGGACGAGCAGTAGCCACAAAAAAATTGGTTTCAAAGTCTAACTTCTGCTTTCCTGGTTTAAATTCTAGGTTTAAACCTTAAGGTCTCACAGTATTGTCTGACGGAGAGAATATTTCAAGGTCTTGGAGTTGAAATGAGGTTTTCTTGCTACTGCTTGGCCTGTGATTGCATCATGAGGTGAGCAAAGCCGCCCCAAAAGCTATGATTCCCACGATTAGTGACAAGTGTAATGAAGCATACTACAGGCTTATCATGCTCTGAAACATAAAAAGGACATGCAGTTAAAAAATGGTGAAGTGGTCCTTTAAAAGGGAGCTGAGGATCATGTGTTGATGACCAACAAGTCTGCTGCCCTTTACCCTCAGGGGACCAGACGACAGAAATGCTGATGTGGTAAACTTCCAAGTGAAGTGTGTGCATGATCATCTGTCTGTGTGCTGAGTGTGTGTGTGTGCGTGCATGTGTGACATACTGTGCTCAGGTCTGTTCTCTCCCAGTCTCATTGGATGACTGTCTGATTTAGCTAACAGCATACAGCTCACACTCTTCACAGGGTAGTATGCATCGGTCACATTCTGGGTCACAAAAACCTCTTGTTTCATATTATCTTACTTATTACAGACTAGAGCTGCAACTAATGATCATTTTCATTACCGATTATCCTATTGAATATATTTTTCCCATTAGTCAATTTATTGTTTTGTCTTAAAAATGTCAGATAATGAAAAATGCCCACAAACGAAAAGCTGCAAATCCTCATACTGGAGAAGCTAGAACCTACAAATATTTGGTATTTTATTTCATAAATTATAAAACAAATATTCTATTACTGTCAATATATTTTCTGTCAATCGACAAATCAACTGATTGACTAATCATTTCAGCAGTATTCCAGACGCTGAACTATTTCACAACATTCACTTATTAAAGCAATCTCTCTACTGGCAGTTCACCTCTGTTGTTGTCACAGGGTTTCTGCAGGGTTCACTAAGTAAAATGTAACACCTTTTAATGCCACGTAGAATGCAATTTAATACCAGTTTTATGATCATACCGGCCAGTATGACAGTATTGTGGAAAATCATTAGGGACGATATGGCCTTTTCAGTGCTTCTCAGCAGCATATAACAATGATTCCGAATAATACAATTCATTTAATTAATGCGACCTGGCATAAAATGGATTGATGGATTAATCAATTAAAAATTTATTATTTTAAGTAGGCATAAGTCGCTAAATTGAGAGAAAGTCACCAAGTTGGTAACACTGTGAGAGAGGAGCTGCCTGAGCCCCGCCCACGGTGAAACTCCTCACAGAGAGCAGACAACCAGAGGACAGAAGCAGCGCGACCAGAAATGACAGCAAAACATGTCTCAGCATAGTTTTTTTCTAATCATTCGGTTTAGGCACTGTGAAAAAAACGCTTAAGCACTGCGCCCCAAGTCTTATAATGGTAAAAAATGTTGGTGACATTCTTCTGTAAACAAACACATGTAAAAACAACGGGCAATATCGAGGTCTGCAAAAATCATCGAGGTCATGTCCATACATCGTACAATAAGTCGATAACGTAATTATCGCGACAGGCCAAAGTTCATTTAAGTTTTTGGTAAAATTGACACATGCCCATTTTCGATGAGCTTATGGGGAACCACATTTTGAGCTCCTTGCGACCCCTTCACATTAATATGAATTAATTCATATTAATTCTATAAGATCTGTTTTCTGATCTGGTTATTTTGGTGATGCAATGTACACAGTCATTTAGTAGCCTTGGAATCTGTGCTTCAAGCTGGGTAAATATTTGCTGACATGGGAAGTTACAGTGGGCCAAAAACCCCTAAGCGCCTGATCAAGGGGGAGGGAAAAAAAAAAAGAGGGATCAATAAACATCCAGAAAGAGAGCATTGTGAAAAGTGTCTGAGAAGAGCCACTGTGATGCGTAGAGGAGGTGGGGGTGGAGAGTGGCTGATGGATCCTCACTTGGGGAGGTGACAGAGAGAGAGGTGTCTCGGAATGGAGCAGTAATCTTGCCGCTCGTTGATAAATGCTTCTCCTCGCCTCATACATCATCAGCAGGCGACAGCACCTCTGGACTCCAGTCGATATCATCTGAGTTCGATGGCCATTTTTGTCTCTTCAAGTATCTCTCACATACATTATTACAAAACTGACCCAGTGAAAGAATACTAATGTAGCAACACAAGAGGGGCACAGTTGGCTGTTTGACCATTTGTCTCTGGTGCAAGCCACCAACAAACTCCAACATGAAGGAATTATTATTTGTTTTCTTTGAGTCAAAGAGACCATTTTATGGACGCAGTGTGACTGCATGGACAGGATCACAATTTAGCAAGCTAATCCAGTCTGCTGTTTGGTACTTCCATCATTACATTTTTTTTTTTTTTTAAAACAACAAGCTTCCTGGTTTAGACAATCAAAAGCGTCCACCTGCTCTCTCCGATAAGGCAACTGCTGTACCAGTTCTAAGATGCACTGATCAAAATCCAAAATACCAGGAAATTAGGTTGGATTAACTCCAGCCAGCCAATACATTGACTCATTCATTAAAATTGGTGAATTATTATGGAGCATGAAACCAGGACTACCAAAAATAAAACAAATAGACCAGAGAGACCGGTCTTCCAGGTCTCATTTGTAATGCCTGTAAACCCTTCATCATGAAAGCCCCTGTAAAATGAGGCCAAGTTTCTGTGAGGAAAACAGTTATTGGAGTTTGTTCTCCTGACACATTTTTACTACAAGTCAACACACCGAAGTCCTTGAGAAGTTATTTCCTGTGACCAACACCTTCATCCAGACTAGCAGCATCTTGGCAGGTTGATAAGATAAGAGATGCAACGGTCCAAAAATCTTTGGTCAAGGCCCACAAACCACCAATCATTAATCATGTCAAAGCACACCTGTGAAAAGGCTTTAAATGTGAAGGCAGTCAAAACAAATCCAGCCCGTCATTGTAATTTAAGGAAAGTGGATTTATCTTCGTTTTCTCCGCTTTCAGAGCATGAAGAACTCCTGGCTATCAGATGTCAAGACCACCCTCCTCATACCCATAAATCTTTGTATTTCTATGTTGTTTCAAGTCAAATTTATCTATATATCCCAAAACCACAAGTTTGGTCTTTACAATCTGTACAACATAAAACACCCTCTATAGGTGGACCATAGATTCTTATAAGGAAAGGGAAAAAAAACAAAAAAACTGGGAGAAACCTAAGGAAGAGCAGCAGAGGAGGGATCACTCTTTCAGGATGGAGAGACATGCAACAAAGCTGTGAAGTGAGAGGAGCTGCTGGTTTTGGAAGTATTTTTTTACCACTGCAAATTCCATTTTAATGTTTTTCTTTGATGATATCCTCAATGTTCCTCAAGATAGAAACACTCTAGTCCCCCAAATAATATAACAATACTACAGGTTCATGTTATGGCCATCAGTTTTAATTGTGTCAGTTTTGTTTTCTGAGAAATTGTGTTTTTTTCCATCAGTTTGGTAAGGTGAATGGCTTTATATACTACAATATTCATGAGCTTCATTTTCTATTACCACGGAGAGAAACGCCAGTCAAGAGGCGAGAATCAAATCTGTAACGAATTCAGAATGTGAAAGTGAACTGATTTAAACTGCTGAATGCTTTATCAGGTTTCCACAAAGCATAATCTTTAGCTTCAGCTGGCCATAGGAGCCACTATAGATATTTTTCACACAGTTGCTCATCTTTTGTACTGATGATTCAATGAGGATAACATTGTCTGTGCAGAAAATTAAACGGGACTTTTATTTGACGCCTCAAATAATTCATCTCATTTCGGAACTCTATATGGGGCCCACGTACACATGTACAGTAGACCGTAAAAAGCAGGTATAGGAGAATTCCAAAGTAGCAGAACAAAAATAGAGTATACAACCAAGAACTATAAAGTACCAACGCTACAAAGAAACCAAGAACTACAAAACAACAGTGCTAATAGCAAACTTACACTACCATTGTTTCCGCCAACTGGTTTCAGATACGTGCTTGCAAACTGTATGAAAGCTACTACTGGAGGAGGACTTTGTAGTTTTAAAAACTGTTTAACTGAGATGCTTGAAAATGCTGAGTATCAGTGTGCCCTCAGAGTGAACTATGGATCCAAACTGTAATCTGTATTCTGCTCACAACAGCAGAGGCGCTACAGTGCACCTCCACAGCGATCATTTAACAAATCGCCTCAGCTGCTCATTCTTTGTCCTGTTAGAGAATAGTGGGTACCAAAAGGTAATATTGCAGACTACTTGTATTCACACATCATCCCATTTCCATTGCTCTACATGTATAGCTCTGGAGGCGCTGTATTTCACACTGCATTTCAATGGGCTGTTTTCCATACGCCACTATAGGACTGTTATCACCCATCGCCCAACAGTGAGATATGGTTCAGGCTTTATTGCATTTCCATGGAGTAGAGTGTTTCTCGGCTCCGGCATAGTGTTATCTCAGGCAGCTTACGGTGATCCTTCACTGGGACTTATTCCTCTCATCAATTCTGCCCGTCGCTCCGCTGAACCTCACGTGTTTGATTGGCTGGCGGTTGGGGCCGCCTCATTGGAAGTAAGCTCTGATTGGCTCAGCTGTGTTCTTCATTAGAGAAGACTTGGACAGCAGGCTGACCCCTGGAAGGTTCCAGAGCATGTTGTGATAAATGAGCTTTTTCTTTTCTCTCACACCACCCGTTCATGTACACATGCACACACACACAGACGCACATATGCATACTCACAAACATACACAAATGCACAAACAGGGAGCACACACTCCTCCTGTCCTCTCCTGTGAATACTGCATCACTCCAAAACAGCTGAAACTCAACTGCCTGCAGGCTTGGCTTCCAAATCTAAGTTAACCTTTAGTCAAAAGTGCTTACTATAGACTAAATTAAGATATGCGAACACCCAAACAGCCTCATTTGCATTCCGGATGAGGCAAAGTCCTACATTTTTGGCAGGTTCTGCTGAGCCCGAGCTGCCCTTGATAAAGCGCTCTAAAAAGACAGAAACTCAATGGTTTCTCCATGAATCTCTGCGGCACATAGATCTCACCCTGTATGCAACTACAGTTAGGATGGAAACAAATATACTTCCCTATTGTGGAATAACACAGCACACATGCTGGGTGGAAAATAAGTTTAGCTAGGTTGGCAGAATTACAAAGGATCTGCACCTTCACAGCTAGAAATGCCATTTTCGGCTGTGACGATAGAAAATTACCCCCACAGAGAGACTGATGTAATACAATAAAATTAGATAATCTGGCATTGAAACATGAAAAATGACTAATAAAAAGGTGGATTTCAATTACAGCACAATTTTTGATTTCAAAAGCTATTATAGAGCCACACTTGGTGGGGGTTTTGGGGGGTTTCATCTCCAAAAACAGTTTGGAGAGTCCTGTAATATCATTGTTGCATCCTGCTGGCTAGAAGTAAAAAAAGATTCCAAAACTTGATACAGCTGACAATTACAAGCAAAGCATTTTGAACTTTTGAGACCATCCCTGCTTTATAAACAACCTGTGTCAACTGGAAATCACCCTCCACTTCAAACTGAAAGATTTAGAGGGCGGGGGGGATTTTTACAGGAGTTACCAGCAGTTAAAACCACTGAGGCAAAGAGGATGACGCAAAGAAAAGAGCAGGTATCGGAGTATTCGGAGGGGAGACGAGTAGAGAGAGGTAATGTGTGAGCCTAAATACTGAAACAAACAGAATCATCCACATCATCCATCACACTGCAAAGACACCGATAAACTGCATCAGACCTTTTTAAAATACATAACAAAGTCTGGTATTGACTAATATTAATTTTTAAGATGATCACAACATGTTTTCACAAATCAAAATGAAAATTGACATGGTTTCTCAAATTTGGTTATTGTTTTACAGTTAAACAGTACATTCAAAGTTGACAGTAACAGTAAATACAAGAGAATATGTTGATACATGAAGTTCAGTTACTCTACAGAATGACTAAAAATGTATTTAAAACACATTTAGTTACATATATGTAAATTACCATAAAACAAAATAAAGAAAAACAAATCAAACTTAAACTTCATAAATAGTAAAAAAAAAAAATATATAAATACAGCCTATAAAACATTTATGTGCTGCAGTTCTTTTCCACATCTACCAACACACACAATGACGGCGATATACCTGCAATAAGCCAATTTCGGTCAATAATACCATCTCAGCAATTATCAGTTTGGCTCTTAACTTATGCTCTTCTGTATTTTTAATATTAGCTTCATTCCAGATCCAGGCAATTTATTTGCTTCCAGTAAGTAAAAAAATGTGTTAAATAAGTGGAGCTATTTGATGTTGCTTTGTCTGTTCTGTGGAATGCTGTTACAGCCAGAGGTTTGAACACACACACACAAAATCACCAGCCGCTTTTGTACACAATCCAAGTCAGTATGTTCTGCACTGCTGCTGTCGCACTACTCAACCACTTCAAATACACACACATCTCCAAACACGCTGCTTTTATGTGTCAGTGTGTGCGTCTTATCTCCTGCTCAACACAGCATCACGGTACACAGCTCCTCTGCCTCTGAGTCACATACTATCATTCTGTTATCACTGCCGCTACAGGGGGTCTCTTTCGCAAAAACCCTCACTTTCTCACTGCTTCAGCCAACTGGCACCACCTCCCGCTCTCCTGCAGCACCTCCTCCCCTCGCCACTCACTTTTGCCTGCTCCACAATTCAGCGAGCCAGGGAGGGCTGATGTAAGAGCCGCCTGCCAATAGCCGAAACAGCTGGAAGGAGAAGCTCAATGGGAGAGAAAACACAAGCAGTGAATTAACCCCCTGAACCTGACAACTCAAGCAGCATTAAACCTGCTGGAGATGGTGAAAGAGTGGGCAGAAAAACAGAGATAAACACGCACCTATTAACGCAATCAGGATAACGGAGCTGCCATGTAATCACCTCGCCCAAGATTCACATCCTCAGATTTTAAGAGTAATCCTTTTTCCCCCAGCGAGGGAGACAAGGGAAACAGGGAGACGAGGTTCCAAACAGCCAATAAATTAACATGTTTTTACATGCTGTTATCATGTGCGTTTTGGATGGATCTTGTTTGAGGAGGAGCTGCTAATGTGTTCGTCTCCGCCTGACAAAACAACGCTATAGATGGCTGTGCAACAGAGCAGTGAAGCTTTACACAGGGAGGTAGTTAATACAAATGAATTAGACTGAAGGTGAAGATATGCTCTTTACATTGGCATTTGACAACGTGTCGTCTATGCCAAGTTGTTTTGGAGCAGGAACAGTCATCATAATGAAGGGAAGGAATAATAAGGCATTCAGATTTACTGGTATACATTTTTAACACATTACATTGAAAGTAAATGTTTGTGCTCATGAGCAAGCAGTGTAAAATGAGAGAGAAGAAGCAACTCTCAAGAACTCACATCACACCAGTAAAATAAAGCTGGTGTCATGAGACGTAACAGCCACCTCACTAATGGTTAAAATTATAATCCAGCACAAAAATGACAACTACCTACATAAACCACCATGTTCTGAACAGACACATTACAAACACTAACAAAAAGTAATAATTGCATTTTGGAACACAAGGCAGCTAACTTCAGCTTTCAGCACTAGGCAGTGCATGCTGGGAAACGTGGGTCTTCACTATAGCACCACGCAGCACATGTAATAGAGTGCCATGTGCACAGCTGAGTGGTGTGTTCACAGTAAGTTGCTAACTAGTTTGTGAAATACATTGCTGGAACGTTAATAAACCCATCATTTTCCCCTTTCAATATAACTCTGATATAACCGACCCTGTCCCTGACAGCCTTCATGTCACTCATGCTTATCACAACTGTTTGTTGTGTTAGGGAGGTAGCTAGCCAGCTGTAGTTTGTCAGCACAGTCAGTAACATCAAAGATTGAAAGCTAAGCGTCAGAGCATCTCTTCATCATTCTGCAATTCAGCAGGTGACGGTGCGGTGGTTTGAGTCTGTTGAGTTTTGACTTCATGCTACGTTGTTACCTAGTTGGTGAGATGCAATGCTGGAATGTAAATAAATATGTCAGGAGCCTGTTTTTTCACCGAATACGATGCACATTTATAGCAGAGGTGCTGTTTATCTCTTGACACGGCAGCAGCGAACCATGAGTTAATGTTTGTGAACGTTACATTAACAGTGAAATACTGCTACAGATGACATGTTTTGATTAGCAAGAAAAAACTTTTCTGATTGGAGTTCAATCCATTGAAATATTGGTTCAGAATCAGAACAAAGCTGTAGCATGAATCTCATAGCTTGATAGAGTAGAGAATATGTGGTTTAGCAGAGAGCAGTGGTGGAATGTAACTAAGTAGATGTAGTACTGTACTTGAGACAATTAAGAGGTACTTGAACTTACTTATTTCCAGGACATTTTCTGCTACTTCAGCAATTGACAGATACTGAAAATACAGTGCTGATGTGTATTTAGCTATTTATTTTATTTTATTTTCATTTATTCTTTATTTTCTCAGTGTTTAGAATTGGTTGACAAAAGTATATGTCAAATTATTTAACATGAAGAATATTTAACTTTAATATTAAAGTTATTTGTTTAAGAAAGCAGCCTTCTGAGCGCCTATGCATATCGGTGCACAATCCACACAGAAAAGGTCTATTTTCATTCCAGCTCAAAAATTCACTATATTGGCTGCCATATCTGTAATCAGTGAATACAAACCCCATTCACATCAGATTTAGGTCAGTTTTTACAAATACTGTGACAATATAAGCATAAACAATTTCCCCTCTAAAATCGGTATTGGTATGGGTCTCAGAAATCCCATATCATTCGGGCTCCATTATCTACCTATGTAGATAAGTTTTGGTTTTACTAGCCCATCTGTTTCTGAGATTTCTGTGCCGACCAAACACAAGGGAGGTGAAAGAAATTTTGTTTGTGGCTTTGAAAATGACTTTTTTTAAATCTGTAACATGTCTTTTCAGAAACAAAGACCCTGTTATTCCACTGTCCAGACCATTATTAAGAACTTGACTCACACTCCTCCCATCTCTCTGAAAACATACCAGTCCTACTGGTGTCAACACTAGGGGTGTAACGGCACATGTATTTGTCCCGAACTGTATTAAAAAAATGGACGTAGTGTCACTGACGTCATGCATAGGTTTCTGAAGAGCCGTTGTGAACCTCAATGTGGGTGGCTCCGGCTGTCGCCATTTTGGCAGTCCCTGACTGGCTCGGAAGAGGACGTACGGTTCAGTATGTGACATCCTCGGGTTCAGGATCGTCCTATGACATCTAGATCCACTGTATGGGAGCATTACGGTTTCCCGGTTCGTTACAGCAAAAATGGGCAACGATTAGTGTCAAACAGTAAGTGGAATTGTTCAACTGAAGTCAGGTATGTCTGTGGAAACACTTCAAACATGTCATTTACGACGGCATCACCCAAATGTGTTGATCAGCGGAATGAGACAGAAACAGACTGGAAGGCGAGTCCGTCTCCCCACAGCGTTCAGCCTCTAACTGCAGCACTCTAAGTAATAACTAATGCTATAGGAGTGTTTATTCCTGCAGATATGCGACCATACTCAGGTCGAAGGGAATACAGAATTTAAGAATATGGTCAAAGTGCTTGAGCCCCGCTACAATGTGCCTTTATGTGTGCATTTTAGGCAGTCCGTTGTGCCTGCTCTGTACAAAACGAGCACAAGCTGCAGTTCAGGAACTATCAACAGGTCAGAGTCTTACGATGGAGCATTACTGATATTTGTGTTATTAATTTGTTCTTTTTGACAATATACCAGCATTTGAGTGCCGTAATAATTATGGCCAATGAGCCACTGTTAAATGTTTACATTTTTCAAAATAAATGAAAAAATATTATTTTCTATATTTATTTTTTTCCCTGCTCTACCGAAAATGTACCGAACCATGACCCCAAAACCGAGGTACATACCGAACCACGAATTTTGTGTACCATTACACCCCTAGACAACACAAAGGTGATTGGTACAGTTCACGGAATGTGGAGTTTGCTCATTGCCCATTTTTACACCTGTGTACATGCACCTGCCCAATAATCGTGGATCTGTCCTACAGTTGTCAGTTTTGGAAAATCGCTAAAATTGGGCGTCACACACCTCCACATCTGACCTTCTGAAAGAAAATCAGACAGATCGAATGTCTAAGTACATCTACGGTCCCATTCAGACAGAATGGAAGAGGTAGAGAGAGGGAAAGAGATGAGAGAGAAAGAGAAAGATGGGAGTTGTGAGCGACCACAATGAAAAATAAGACAGGAGAACAGATTGTTTTTCCAGGATGTCTTGTCACTCAGTGGTTGCCTGCTGCGGTTTGGCAGGCAATCCAGGATGCATCTTCTCAAAAGATTAACTATTTTCAACTTTTGTCACCTTGGGCTCAGTGACATAAAAACAAAGCCAAGTCACAGTGCTGCCCTGCCCCACCTCAACACAGTCTTGGATCAAGATACATGGAGTTCAAAACCCTTTCTCCTGAGCAAAGCATCTCAACAGGCACTAAGGGCCCTGAGGTTGACTCCCATTACAAAGACAGACCTGGAAAAGAAAATTACCAGCAGGCAGAGAGACTGACGAGCTGGCAGACAGTCAGGGAGTCTATTCTCCTCTCTCTTCCTGGATAAATATTTGATCAGCGGAACACTGATGGGTATTGATTAGAGCTCTTATCCGCTCTTTATCGATCCCTCCTGACTGTGATCACTGTTTAGATGAACACACACACACACACACACACACACACACACACACATTCCTGTAACCTCTGAATGAAAGGTTAAAGGCTTAAAACATTTAGCTTCACTAAAGTGTAATGATTGTAAGGTTCAAAGAACAGCACTGTAAAGCATTGATAATACAGATAAAGGAAAAGATGTGTTTCAGTGTGTGTGTGCGTGCGTGCATGCCCTGTGGTGTATATAAGTAGCCACTATCAGGTTACAGTGCTTTCCCACTCTTAGGCTATCATACCCCCCCTCAGAGTCCTATTAACAGCTAAGATTACATTACTGCGATGTCCTTGAGCCCCATGTTGGGTGACCCCTGCTGTAGTGCTTACACAAGCACCTCTGCCTTCAAAAATGATGGGAACTACCACCACAACACAGATGTGCGTGTGTGTGTGGACATGTGTGGTTTGGAATGGAAAAGAAAGAGTCTTGTTTGCCAATTTAATCTGACAGCACTATAGTAACATTGTGACATTAGGTGAAACTCATAATCCTGACCTGACACTACTGTACAAATCTAATTAAGCCACCACCAGCACCAAACAGTGGACCCTCTTGGGAATAAGGCTGAGTTTAGACAAAAATAGCACTGCGTTAAAAAAGGGTGTGTTGCTACAGGTACCAGTGTTTAGATGAAACATGGACTATTACACCCAGTTTGCCTAATGCATTTATGAGTTTTGAGGCTTTAAAAAAACGTTTCTAATACTGGGAGGCAAGAATGTACAACTCTGGAGAATTATCACGAGACGTTCTTGGCCAATTGAGAGGTAAACAGTAAAATTACACCATGCACATGAAAAAATACTGGAATGTGCACTTGCACGTATTTGATCGGTTAGCACAGTATGTTGTGGATGACGTTGCATTGGGTTGTGACAAAAGTTGAGCCAGGTTCAAAAACAACCTCTTTTTCTATCAGGGCCCCTGAAACAAATGAGGAGGTCGCGTGTTTGGATGCAGTGCAATTGTTGGTATGAACGCAGCACAATGCCCCATCAGCGGCAATGAAAAACTGTGGCGTGATTTCACCAGACAGGAAAGGTCACACCTACTGAAAACAAATGTGGTGTATTAAAATGTGAAATCCTAAAAAAGCCTCCAAATCCAAAGAAGCCTGAAACATTTTTCCCACCGACTGACATTAAAAAAGCTGTAATTTTTAGGGTGACTAATAATCTCACTGTATTCCATAACAAGTATCTCTGCTAGCATCCATTGAAAAAGAAGCTACTAGTTGTTTCATTGGGTTATTGTCTCTTTCAGACTTATTCATTTGACTGGTTTGCTGGGAGTTACCACTTATCCTTGAATTTATATGGTTGCCTTTCAGTCAGAATAATCTTTATTCTAAGGCAACTAATTGCCCTCAAACTTTTTCTCAAAGTGCTGGGGGCAAAGTGCTGATTGAGGGATTGAACTCCAGTCTCTGGGGCTACACTGTGTGGATGGGAGTCAGTTATGTCTCTTTTCCCTGCAACACCTCAAACGTTAAAATGTGAATCCAGCCACCATTAATCCCCACCAAAACCCCTACAAGACCTAATCATTTTCACCAATCCTGGTGTCATTTCTGATGTATCAAAAGCATGAGGCTCCTGCAATACCACATCATCTCAGGTCCTCTGATTAAATGAATGTCAATACCACATCGGAAATAGTGAGAACTTACAGTTCTTGCAGGTGATTGCAACAATTTAATTACGCCAAGGCAGCCAACCCAATCCAGAGGCAAACACATCATATTTGATTTCATTTGATTATACTGATTGTCTCTGACAGAGGGTAATATGGCCAAGTGGGGAAGGTAAAATTAAAGGTAATTGAATTCCCTGTATGCAGTTACAGCCTGCTGTCATTATGGGCAAAGCTGCCTTCAGATGCTCCAGGCAATATTTACTCCTACCACCAAGCTATACAACAGCCCTCAGGCAACCATCAATCACAGAGTGAGAAGCAATCACGCCTACAGTTTTATTTTTATTTGACCAAACCTCATTAGAAAAGTTTACTTTGCAGCATTTTGGCATTTTATGTTTGTATACACACTGCCTAAATCCGAGCAAATCTGGGTTTGTAGCATAGAAATGGATGGAATGGACAGGATTAACACTGCCATTCACCGCTCTCTGTACAAAACACAGAAAGGGTCACATACAGTAGGCAAAGATGCACGGGTGTTGTTTGGAGACGTTCATGTGGCTGTTTTCTTTCATATGTATAACTTTAATGCGTCTGCTTCGAACACATCCCAACAGTAAGTTGGATAAACCAGTCAGGTTGTTTGCAGGGCAGCCCAACTCGCTGCCGTTTGTGAGTGTACGCGCCGGCTCTTCTGTGAGCTTTTATGACCTATGCTTCCCCATAACACCCTTCTCTTTGTATATCCACAAAGACTTTCACGTGTGTCTTTGCAGACCTATAATTCCACTTTAACTTATGACAGGATGCTCAATGTACAAAACACAGTGATACTGAATTGACTAACTAGCTAACATTGGTTAGGGCCACATCCACTAATATCAGATGAAGTAATGGTGCATTCTACCTCTAATCAGGCCAACACATTAACTGGCATAAGATGAGTTGGTTATACTGAATTGTATAATACAAAAAAAGTTCCATCAGGTTCCCGGCAAAGCAGTTGGCCCTTCATGGAAATACAGCACTTACAACCCATATGCTTTATTTTATATCTTTGGCAAGTGCACAAAACTTCAATGGCCTCATCAGCGGCTAATAATGACAGCCTGCTCCTGTCATCCCGCCAGTTTAGTTATTCTGGCAGTAGAGAAAAGTAGCAACAAATATGATTCCAGAACCTGTTACGTTTGCTAAGCATAATGGACTTGAACTTCCCGTCTTTGGTGTTAGTTAAGAATAAATAATAAGAATAAATAAAGAATAAGACAGCTGAGAATGAGGACAAGTCCAGACATCATTTTGGTCATCTCAGCTTTCCAAACAAGACTCCAAACTTTCTATCAGATGTCAACATCCATCCTTTTATACCCATGAATGCATTTTCTTGTAACTGATTGGAATTGCGTTCTCATTCCTCTCCAAAGAAACAGCAGTTTTCTTGGCAGAAGACAGACCTACATTTTAAAGCATTCTTCATGCGACGTTTTTTTTGATGCCACCCAATTTTAAGTTATTATTCTCACCTGAAGAGTAGATGTTCAATCACTCCAAAATCAACAAAACTCACTACAGTGCCTGTGTTGCATCACGCCGTCTACAGAGCATACGTCGTCATAATTAGCCTAAATCATCCTTATTGTTTTGATAGCCAGTCAAAGGTCAGTACTCTAAATTATTCATCAGTCTTTACATAGCCTTGCAGTTACAATTCAAGAGCACACTTCATTATATTGTGAAAGAGAGTCATTGACCTACGACAAATAGATTTCCTAACAAACACTGATTAATTGTCCTTGTATACCGCAAGAGCCTTTGATGTCCATATTCTCCCTTGATCTCCCTATGCCCGACACATTTTGGAGATGGCTGAGCAGAACCAGGTGCAGGTGATCAAGTGTCCTTTTGTGGGTCCTTGATTCAAGGCAGGAGGCCACAGTCTGGGCTCAGCAGCTGTGTATACACCGTACCTGGATCAATAACAGCAGAGAGCCTGTATTGATTATGTGTGTAAGTGATACTAGAATGGGGGTTGCTATGGGAGAGGAGGAGGGAGGTGGGAGGTAGGTGGCCTGGATTAAGGTAACAGGGATACAGCCTTGTCGTGACCATGGTGAGTTGTGTGTGTGTGTGTATGTTGCTATTCAGCTTCCCTATTCTCTCACATGCTCTGGTCTGTCATGGAGGGCAGTGTGTGTAAAATGTGTGCACAGAGATGCCATATTATCCAATACAGGTTGACCTCTGAATTCCAAGGCTTCCATATGTCCCCGCCGTGTCCTGGTCTGACCCTTGCAACAGACTTACCTCACTTCACCTCAGACAAGACCTTCAACTAATTAGCAACACAAGCTACACTTTCACCAAGACAGTTTTGACATTCTGGATTATCCAGACTGTGTTTGGAGAGTTTTTATTGATTGTGAGCTGCATACATCACGATGCAATACAGTAGCCTTAATGAAGAAGTGTCCTGGTCTCATCCGTAAAGCTGATCAATGCTAGGAAGATCCATGAATAGTCCGTATCAAGAATCATCTTACAAAATATTAACCTGTGGGAGCGGATTCTCTGATGTGATCCATTCCTACATTCTCTTAACTGGTTCTCTCTGGCAATCAATTTCAATTTAGTTTTCCATTTATATACAAATACGATCAAAGGTATTCGATGAACAGTTTGCTTTATGCAATACATTCAAAGTCATTGTATTTTCAGAAATCCACCTGTTTTTGCTGGCAGTTTTGGACTAACTTCAGTTAAACTACTGTATCACAACCAGCTCTCGTCACTGCCTGACTGGAAAATTATTTCCAGTCACTGGAAAATTATTTCCAGTCAGGCAGGTTTGTAGCTTTAGAACTGTACCAACCCCTTAAGAAGTTCCCTGCTATTCATCTTTAGATTTTCAAAAATACAAGCTGCAAACTAGGGAACAATTTTCATTTTAGCTTCTAGGTGTTAATTATAAAAAGGTGTAGATTCTGATATCTCACACATGAAATTAGTGGTGCAGCTTCAACCCAGGTGGCAAACCTGAAGAAGAAAGAAATCCACTGATGTCGAAAGTCCAAAACCTATTTGCACTTCAATCAATTCTGCTTACAAAAAGAAAGCAACCTAATGATACTGCCTGAAAAAGGCCTTTTAACATTTCAGATTATAACTTTAATTAATAAACTGCTGTTAGATGCTGTTCCAGTATTGTGGAGTGTGTGGAAACTGTGCATTTACTGTGGCTAGAGACACTTTCTGCAGTGTGCTACTGAGAAATGCTGATCTGACTAGATTCTCCATTTCTTTGCTGTAGTTTCTATGTATGTAATAATTTCCAAAACATCGTGGAATTATTAGAATATTATTGTTATCTAAGCCATTGCATTTTATATTTATTTTATCCAACAAAACAGTGAAACCTTAGTGCTTAATTATTAGGATTGGCTGATGAATAAATTGGAAATTTCAGCCTCATCATTCAGTGCATCAAACTTGATGCAAATAACTGACCCTAAAAGCACAATTTGTTTACTATCTATATTTACAATATAACCAGCAATATGCGGGTTAATTCAGACACAGCCTGAGCCTACATGATGTCCCACAGCTTAAAACAATTCACCTGCAGAACTCTACAGTGACTTTTCAAAAGACATTACAAGGGCACGTGTTACAATTACAGGCATTGTAATCCAATTGAGCACTTTAGTTTTGTAAATACAACATATGGCATGAATATTTGACAACTCAACATTTTAAACAGTAGAAATTTAAAACAAATTTCCTTATAACTATTCTTGTACGATATACATATTTACTAGTGAGCTTCCCCTTCATCCCGAAATAGAAAACCTGACCCGCCTGTCATCCCAGCTGCCCTTTATTTACATTGATTGGGTCTTTGCTATAGACAGTCACATGAAAACCATCTGTTCTAACGCCAAGCTTAGTGCTCTCCCAGGAATTAAATAGCTCAATTACAGCAGAGCTCCGGGTCTGCAGCACTGCCCTCCAAAATAGTGCTGAGGCAGCTTCCGTCAGCCATCAGGGGGGGACCCGACACGGTCTCCTGGGGCCATAAACTTCAGATCCTGAATACATCCTGGCCCACTGTGATACAACTATTAAATATCTCTCTGGTATTCCCACTAACGAGCCATTTTACTTACAACTAGACACTGTCAGAGCGCTGAGATATTTTACTCAAATATGGAACCTGCTGTGTGGACGGCAGCACATGTCTACAACCTAAAAACTGCAAATCATTAAAATTCTGTGCGTGTTCTTGTCAAATTAACTACCTGTTCAGAACAGACATTGATCATGTGTCTAGAATTAAAAGGGTCATTACTATCTCTATTTTCCTAGTGATGGGAGGTAAAACTTATCGAACAAAAGCAGTAAGTGCTCTTACAACCAAACGTTCATGCAGTATCAGGCACATTTTTTTATGTAAACATCCACCCATTTCTCCTATTTAAACCACAAAGAGCATCACGTTCCCACTAATTCAACAGAGAGGGACAAAACAGCACAGCATTGCCATATTTGCTGACAGTAATCACATCCAGAGAAACCTGGTCTCTACTAACTGCCATCACATTAATCATTTCTGAATGTTGATTAAGCAGCTAAAATTTGATTTATTATATAATAACAATGTATCAAAAAACAATGAGACAATGTGAAAGGGGTCACCAGAATCTGCAGCTCAAGTTTCAGCTCATTGTTTAGCCGTCGGGCCGCAACTTTATTGTTTTGGTTCAGTCTCACTGCTTTTTTAACGTCATTGTCAGTGAAAAACCTCTAAAAACCCACTGTACTCTACCTGCTCAGCACCAAATGGCAGACAGATACAGTTAGAGACTAGCTGGTGACCTTAGTGCAGTATTTAACAGCTAAAGAGACATATATTTCCCGCGGGAGTTGGTAGAGACCAAAAACAGCTAAAAGAGAGTGAATAGTGGACAGAACTCCAATTGACTGATAATGTTGCTCCGTAACTGTCGGATGTGTAAATAAGCAACTGTTTGCTAACAAGTTTGCCATATCAGCCTAAAAGATGACAAAATGTCTGTTATGTTCACAACAAAAAATTATTGCAGGTTAATACATTACAAGTTAATTTATTTTTGTTGCTGTCTGTTGTTTTCAAAAGGTTGATGAAATAACTAAAAAAAAGACCTAAAGTGCTTTAAGAAAAAAAAAAAAAAAAACTCCCTGGAATTTTTTTTTTTAAATTAAAAATCAACTGCTGACTTGGCACTGCACTGTAGGTGATTTGCAAATGGTGACTCTCAGTGAGAGAAGATTAGGCTGTTTTTGTTTGAGAATCAACTACACATCTGAAGCAGCTAAAACTGTCTCCAATTATCAAAATGTAATATGATAATTCCAAATGAAAGATTCTTAGTGCTACATATTTGGTGTTTGTTGCCCAACATGCAAAAGCAAGAAAAACACCTCTAAGCAGCAAGCATCCTTCCTCGAGTACAAAAACAAGCAGTGATAATTAGCTACCTCCCACCTCTGCATGCTGTAGAAGCTATTTATCCTACAGTTTCAACACTACCCTGACTCTTTTGCAGCACATTGACTAGAGAGTGCATTAAGATGCAGAGAAAAGCAACAGCGATGTCTGAAGGTGGAGAGAGGCTGGGGGAAGGTATTGGAGACAGGAAATCTTTGTTTGATTCATCACTTCATGTTCAGCAGATTACACACAGAGACACTGGTGGAAAATCTGTTCCATGAATAAAACAGGATTATTTATTCAGAAAGATAAAAGAAGCATTGAGGTCTAATCCCTCCATAGGATAGCAAATAAATTATCTCATGGAAGCTACATACCAACACAGGTACTATAATGGATGGGCTTGGATTTCATGAAGAAGCATCCAATTATCACTTGTAAGTACACATTGTTGTCTGTGTACCTGTGGTACATGAGTCTGGGGTTTTTTGCCTTTAGTCTTGGTCTAATATGAACCCAGATGGTGCCACGCGCTTGCATTCTCTGAGGTAAAAATAAAAATAAAAAATGGACAAAATAATATATAAATTATAAAATCAAATTTTGAACAACAGCTAGAAGAAAAATATAACTTTCCTTCTGGAAAAACAGGCCTTCAGAGAATTTACAAACAAGGCCCTGTGTTTCCTTCCTCATTGTTCATCGTCACAGTGCCAATTGTGTTTCCCATTGCCCCGCAGGCAAACGGTGTCCAGCAATATTTCATAAAACACATGGCAGAAATCTCTATTTCTTGTAACAAAGGAGGCTGAGCTAGAGAAAGCCTGTCCACCTTCCCTCTCCTCCACTTTCCTTTGTCTGCAGCCTCACCTACAATCTTGACTATATGAATTCCTCTCCAAACGTGACCAATTTACACTATGGGCTCAATGATGGACGCAGGGCTGAGGTTAAGAGGCTGTGGAGTGTGTGTATATGGGGGGATTGGCTGGAGGAACGTGAAGAACCCCCAGCTCCACACTCGGGGCTACAGATGAAAAACAGCACTTTTTTACCCCTCATCCCTCCTTATCACTTGGAAAATTCCTGGTGTGTAAAATTAAATTCTGACTGTATTTCCCAGGATGAAGATGAGACGGCAGAGATTGGAGAAGACATCACATGGAGAAGCTGGGACAACCGCTTTTAAACACACTGCTCAATCCCTCCCTTTTACACACACACACACACACAAGATAACAGGATCTCTGTATTTCTAGAACAAAGGCTGAAGTGGACTCACATTAAGCCAAAGAAGAACCCACTTCTAGTATCATACATGCTGATCTGGTGGCGCTGTGCTGTTGCATGTGTTCACATCCCAGCAGCAACAAACGACACAAAGAGGCCCTTTGCTGTTTTTAATCTAGAATCTTACCTTCCTCTTTCTATCTATTCCAGTCACATACAACCTGAGCCCGATTCTTCCCTAACAGGTGCTGCACATGGACTTTATATTTTTTATGAGCTTGAAATGAAAAATAAATGCATATCTAATGATATGAACTATATCCACTGGCAAGAACCCATCAAAATAACGGCTCTTAGAGGAAAAATTATTAAACAGTGAAAGTGGTAGCAGCATTTATGTCTGATAGACAGCTTTAAAATAAGCTCTCTCCAGATATGACAAACATTGCTTCTCAGCTTTAATTAGAACTTAATTATTCACTGAAATGAAACCAAAGACAAAAGAGTGCTTAATTTATAAAGACTGTTCCCAATTCACAGCCACCTGCTGAGATGATTAACGGTTTAAGAAATGTGTTGTTCTCCACATGTAGGCCTATATGTTTGTATATGGATACAATGACCATACCACAGAGGAAATCCCATCGCTACGGGAGCGAGCTGAAGCACATGTTCATCAGCCGAGCACCTCCCCTGAACCAGACTGAACCAGATCTTGCCCACTGACCCCCAGAAAGGGATTACAATGTTGTGCGAGTCAGGACAGCCGGACCATCACACACCCTGCTGGGTGTGTCACTGACAACACCATTTCTCCAGCCATTGAGACTCGAGCTGTCACACACTCTACTGAAAATGTTGATATTGTTGATTTGTACAGTTCAAATTCAGCTGTATGTTGTACCGTTGCCAATACTGCCTAATGACGAGGAAGAAGTATAACAGTCTTTTTTTCCAGCAGGGTAGAAAATTCATGGAGGCTTGGGGCTTAAATAAAAAAAATTTTAAAACAACTGTTTAAACAATTAAAATGAGGGGGAAATACGCAGCTTTTATGTGCACACTTGCATTTCAATCGGTTATTTCATCTTTTATTTTATTAGATGAAATTAGATGAGATAACACTTAGTTTACCTTTGATTTTGTTAAATTGTCATATATTGATGTCGCAGTGCAACTGCTGTGTTACAAGTGCAAAATATGTCTCTCATTATCAAACTATTTACATTTCTATCATTTCTATAATTATTTATATAATTTGAAACAAATCATCTTTGTAGTACAAATTTGGTGAGCCAGCTGAAAATGAACAACACATTCATTATCCTGTAACTGGTCTGAACGACCAAAAATGACCCTAAAATACAGACTGAAGGAAATGATTTCTTTCCAGGGTCATCAAGAATGTCCTTCCTGACACGAAGCTGAGCAGGCGTTTGGTATGTGAAGGGTCTGTGTTTAAGGGGGCCCAGCTAGCCAATCGTGTTGCCTCATAGCCGAAGTCCAGGCCATCCCACCAGCCCCTGCCACCTGTCCTTCATCCTCCCTCAGGGTGCGGGGAGAGGGTGAGGGCCAGATGGCTCTTGAGGGCCAAGCAGCATCCTGAGTGCAGCATCCTCCCTACCCCCAGCCTCAGAGCTACATGCCTGGTCCCACCTCCACCCTCTGACCCCCCTCCCCTTCCCCAATCCAAACCCCTGAGCCCCAGCGCTCGTCAGTGCTGCATGACTGGGCAAACACAGTCCTTCACCAAAATAAATCCCCTGTCTCTCCTCTGCAGCTGCCTGGTTTGCAAGAAAAGCTTAGCCAGAGCCTAAAAGAGCCCTCATCTCTACTGGCAAAACAGCATTCATGACATTACGATTTCCACTATCACAGAGTGCCAGAACCTGCTCCTCTTTCCGATTCTTTATTGGTTAACTGAAAATCTTTAAAAGAAAATGGTTTATGTCTGCTTCAGCTACAGACCTGTACCTGAGCAAAATAAGATAACGAGAGCCTGCCACTAAGATCACTAAAGATGGTAATCACTTATCTGAGGGATCCAGTCAGGGGCTGGCTGGTAAGGAGCAACTGTTAAAGAGGGATAATGTCTACAATAGGCTCTAAATAATCTCACAAGGCTGCTCATTTGTCATCCCGCTATCCTATCTCTCTGATATTACATTCAATTAGTTTCAGATACCAGCGGAGCAGGGCAGCTGGCACACACAATCAATCAAACCCCGTCAATGACAAATTGTCACCCCTCTAGTCACTCTCCATATCTAGGCAACAGGCCAACGTAACAGTGGAGAGATGATTCGGACCGGTGATCACCAAGTCTAATGGACATCTCAACTTGGGGTCAGAATCCAGCGTCAATTCTCGCTGAGAGCAAAGAGATGAATCGTTATTCAAATCTGTTCAGGTGCCAGCAACAAATGATCCTCGCAACTGGTTGAAAAGGTGCGCAGTAT
This sequence comes from Siniperca chuatsi, assembly GCF_020085105.1. Lineage (NCBI taxonomy): Eukaryota > Metazoa > Chordata > Actinopteri > Centrarchiformes > Sinipercidae > Siniperca > Siniperca chuatsi. Next base: position 5,160,636 of record NC_058042.1, on the reverse strand, counting down.
ACTGCAGACAGCGATATGACCTTCACTGTGTGTTAGCTTGTTTGAAAGAATAATGTAAGAGGGCACTGACTGCAGAAATCTGAGTGGTGGTTAGCACAGATGTTGCAGTCCTAATGAGCAGGTTGGCAGCTCAGGGAGGGTACGGCCACAGTGACCTTGCCCATATGTCTAGCTAAATGTCCACTGTTGGAGGAAACAGTATAGGGAAAGCAGTAAACGCAAGTTATTTTTCTGTTGCCTTGATTATCTTTAGGAGCACATGAACAATTTGACACATCTGAGGTGTATGTTGAAATGGACACATAAACACCTTTAACTCTGAGCGTAAAGAAGGATCTGAGAAAGAAGGATCAACATTTCTGCTCAATCGTAGAAAAGGTTTCAGTCGTAGTCATCTGTCCAGATGGAACACTCCTGGACGAATGAGGGACTACACAGTCTTATTTCTGCTCAATCTTTCCATTTCGTTAGCTGATCATTTGCCTTGGACAAATTTGTTTTGTTCAAACAACGCCTGTCAAAAGTCACCAGATGCATTAACCTGGATGTAGTGAAGTAGCATGCAAGCAGCATACAGGTTATGTAAAAAACCCATATAAAGCAATTCCAGCAATGGAGGTGTTTCCATGTACCACAAACCAAAGATTGTGGGTACAAGCAACTGGAATGAGTGGAAGAAGCCAGTTAAGGTGGTTCAGCATCTGATCAGGATGCCTCCTTGACGCCTCCCTGTGGAGGTATTCCAGGCTCGTCCAACAGGGAGGACACCTCAGGGCAGACCGAGAATCTTCTGCTGGACGGATTACATATCTAATCTGCCAGGGGAACGCCATGGGATCCCCCAAGAGGAGCTAGAGGAAGTAGCTAGGGAAAAGGGTGAATGAGCTACCATGCTTAGCCTGCTGCCACCGTGGCGATGGATGGATGGATGGAGGCGTTGCATGTGTGCATGTCAGCAAATTTGATCGCCTACTGTCTTAAGATCATTTTAAAAATCTGTTTTGAAATCACCATGTGGCAATGATCATTTGGTGTCTTTTTGGTTGTGCCATGCATGAGTTTACTGCTTCAATAAACAATTAAAGCAAAACAAACAAAACTCTTTGTCACTTTGATTACTGACAAGCCAGTGTCCCATAATCATGTCTCATTGGACAAGGCTGGAAGTCACTAGAGGAAGAAGAAACTCTAAAGCTCACTAACCAGGCCTCCCCCGATGAGTATGAACTGTATCCGGAGGTTCAGGATTAAGTCCATCTTGTGAAGGAAATAAACAAAGCCATGTAGGGTTTCCCACTCATCTGTGTCTCTTAGCTAATTACGAGGCTGTTAGAGAATGACTGCAGCAGAGCAGTCAGCAGCACACACATCCACTGTAAACACCTCATTATCCTACAGAACCCCACCCAACCGTATCAAAACGCCTCTTAATGAGCAGTCAGAAATGACTAGTGAAAATAACCACATCATTTCCAATGGTTCTGATTGAGCAATTAGTGTCAAAATCCCTTTCATCCTCAATGGTCTGAATCAATAATGGATTCCATTACAGAATGCTTTTTGTCACCTTGTGAATGACCTTTGTCTACTCTATCAGATGCTGGTGGAAGGGGGGCCAAACTCAGTCTTTATTTTAAAAAGATACAGTTTTGTACTGAAATCTTGCACGATTTTTCAATCAGTGTCCCCCTGATTGCCTAATGAAGCTTGGTTTGTGTTCTGACACTGTGGATAATAAAAAGGTATTGCGAGCACTGCTTTCTCACCAAACATGTAGTTAGCTTTAAAACATGACTAAGAGAAACACATGGTTATATCAGCACTCTCTGCACTTTTTGTGTTCAACATTAGTGCTCTAAATCTGTACTGTATCCAGAACAACTTGGTGTTAGGTCAGGATATAAATCAAAAAGCAGTTCCATAACATTGACTTCAGTGTTTCATTAGCACTCTCTCAAGCAATAGGCTGTATGGGAGGCAGGGATATGCCAACTGTCCAATATGCGGTTCAGACATTGTTAATCAAAGATCAGCTCACAGCTCCTTTTCTTTGACTGCGCTCCAATGAATTAAGCATGCCTGTCTAGCCCTGGAGTTCACATGTATTTAGATCTTTCCAACCGAATTTCATGCTGGCTCACACAAATCTGTGATACAGAGGAGGCACTATACATGAATCAAAAATGATGAATATGTAGTAGTTTATGGTGCTGTTGTTGTTGAAAACCAACTTTTTAACGACTAAAACAGGCAACCTCTCTTCAGATTTAACGCATTGACTTGATTTTATACACTGCGCTCGTGCTTGTGCTGGTTGGAAGGTCCAATATCTGGGACCTCACTGTCAGCTGCTGTAGCACTGTAATCACCTGTTTTTCGTAGAAAATCAACCATGGACGACAAAAATGTTTTTAAAGAGGGGATATTATGGAAAGCAAGAATTGCTTGAAGCAAGTACAAGCATGAAGCTGGTACTCCTTACCACTTCACACACTTTTTGAAATTGCATTATTCAAACTACCCATTCTGAACTGTCCCTCAGTGTGACGTCGTAAGAGGAAAACATAATTTCCATTCAGTATAACTTTTCAGGGACCAAATAACTTTCACTACACGGTAGTATATACATACCACTTCGTCACAAAAACAGGAAAATACCCCCACTCCCAACTTTTAATGATTTGTTCAGTGTTGGTGGAGGTTTCTGACAGGTTCTGATAAGGTTACGTCCCGTGTGATTCTCATCCAACAATTAGAGCTAAAACAGGAGACATACTGTACATCTTTAATCCTTTCTTGTCTGCAGTTGGACAATTCATAACACTAAAGATCCAATCCTCATGGAATCCTAGTTCAATGAATACAAATTGACTACAAATAGACAGGTTTCTGATCTTAGTTAAGTCTGCAGTTCTGCTCCATCAAACACTGAGCCTTCATTCACCACAATACACAATACATCCCTCCTCCAACGCTCTCTGCTTTCCCATGTAGGTCCATGATTGCTACTCAATGAACATTAATATATAGAGCTGGGGACATGTGAGAGAGTAAATCTACAAAGGGAACAAAATCCAATTATCTCCTAGTGTGGCAAGTATCACATATAGGATCTTGAACTCACACACAGCCTAGGTAATTGTCAGGGGACATTGAACCTTGCTGCATGGAAGCCGACGGTAATTCTCCAACAATGGGAGCCCGTGTGTCCACGTTACTACCTCAGTGCTTTCAATTTATTTAAGACCGCTGATGTCCATTAAGAGGGAAGGTGAGCATTGGCTCAGTCTAGCACAACCTCTCTTCCCTGGAGATTGCCGAGCGTCTGGTCTCCGACTGATGCCGCCACGTCTGCGGCGGCAACTGAGGCTTCTAATGAAATCTAGACATGTCGCTGCTGATACCTCATCAAGCATACAAAGGGCAAAAACTCACTTTATGAATGGTATCAGGGTTAGTTACCGTAGCAACAACAATGCAGAAGGGGGGAAAAACTAGTTTGGGTGGGATTACATAAATATTAAGCTTCATGCTGAATCCAAGCACTGAACAGAAATACTGAAGTCCTTTTGCTGCTCAGTGTGTCACTTAGCATCCAGAGAGAAGCTCTGCAGTCTGGAAAATTGGAAAACAGCAGCTGGGACTGTGGTCGCATCAATTAATATTCATGTTCTACATAATCCCAAGTGACTAACTTAACACACCTGATCAAATCAATAATTTACAGGGAGAGGACCAGGGAGGCCAGGAAAGAAGAAAAGGGAATAAACCTTATTAAATCTGATCCCTGGTGAACCTATAGCAGAGGGAGCAAAGTCCAACGAATCTCCACACTATTTAGAACAGAACCAGACTTTTAGCAGTGACCAAACTCCAACATGCATGCTGTGACCTTGTAAGCCTCAACAGCTGTCCAATCTTCAGCTGCCCTGAGCAGTGGACCCCACGTTTTGGAAACCCAGGTGAGGTCACCCACCGAGAAGATTTTTAGGATCCCTCCTGTTTTGCTACCTTAGCTGTAAACACATTGTAAACAGAGCACTGAACGTAGCATGAAAGCCGTAGGTCAGCAGAAGAAATTCAATCCGCCTCCTCATTGAAATGAAGACTAATGTGCTCTGAATCAACACAGTCATCTATTTTAGCCTGTACAGGGTTGTCGCCTGGTGCCTCCGTACCAGTCTATCACAACTGCACATCATCAGAGTCAAGTGAAAACCTTGTATCTCCCAAATGTTACCTCATTCAGAACTACTGTTAGAAGAGAAGCCAGGTTTTCAGACACTGACATATCTGAATGTATCTGATACAATGTTGAAAGGGTTCAAACACCCAAGCAGCTGTCAATTCTTTTCAACTTACAACCATGTAATCCTTCATTTCAAGTCAAACTAGAGCTATGAGGTTTGCATACCACAATAGCAGTACATCGATGGCATTTGGAAAATGCAGAGCGAAGCTGAAACAGGGAAAATGAGTCATGGTATCAAGTACTCCATCAATCTCAACGCAGACGGCTGAAGTAATTCTACACAACCACAAAGCATCAAAGAACACTTCACAGACGCCCTGATGCTTTCACTGACTCTTTGGCTTTGAATCAATCCAGTTATGCTTCCTTTGACACCTAAGTTGGTCACAATGCAATGGTACCATAACTTGTGCAAATATTTAAATCTCCTCCAAAGTAAAGGCATTTTTGTTTTTGCAATGAGACCAACTGTTTTGGATCTTTTCTTGTTGACAATTTAGGATCTAAATGTACAATTTCAAAAGACTTTTGGAGATGGGATGTTCTAATACTTTAAAAAATAGTTTTAGCACAGAGTCTTCACAGAAACCGATTCATATGTATCAGAAAATACGTCTTACAACATCCACTGCCGTTCAAGAGTAGCAAAATTTGTATGTACCAAGTCAAGCAGCAACAGTTTTGGTTTGCTTGTCGCCTTCCCATGCATCAGCCTATCCAGACTCAACTGTCAACATTCAAACTCTACGTTGAAAGATTGCCTGTCCACTCTGCACTCCAGAGCGCTCACTCAGCCTCGTCGTACTCTTAAGCTCTCACACAACACAGAGTAAACAGGTAGATCTGGTAGATGAAGAGGATCAGTCATTAACTCACCCTTTTCTGGTCCTCCAAGCAGTGCAGCACAGGTTTCCTCCTCTGGTGCTGTTGTGGACTAGCCTCTCCTCCTGCCTCCATCTTCCCATAAGTGAGTGAGTACTCAGGCTCCCCCACAGCTAAATATCCAGCCTTTACAACAGGCCTCTTAGGGAATGAAGGGAAATACCTGCTCAAAGTATTGATGTCCCCTTCCCACTCGGTTCCCAGTTGTGGTGCATGAATGTCTATGCAAAAAAAGGGAAAAACTGTCGGTGCATCAACTTTGCTTCATGAAAAAGATGACACCAAATCTCTGGGAGGATCCAACCTCAGCCACACGACTTGTCTCAGTCATAGCGTTTCTTGCTGGTTTCTCTTTGCAGCTCTTGGTCCCGAGGGGCTGGTCTGAAGTGAGCATCAGGGCAGAGAACGGGAACCTGAGATATCCAGGATGGTTCTCTCTCTCAAAACCATCACCGCTGCCATGGAGATTTGATCTGAAAGGAGGATGTGATCATCATGATCCTCTCCACTGCCCGAGATTCAATCTGGAAAAAACTGTGGGCAGATTTCAGTTCCTATGCAGCAGAATGAGTACACATCAGTTGTCCAGGGAGCATCTGCCAATATAAAAAAAAGAAAAGCAAAAAAAAATGTCCAGCGAAAGCAGCTGAGTAAAAGCTGGGGTCACCCACAGCTCAAAGGTCAAGTGTGGTATCCTGACAGTGAACAAGTGCTTGTGTTGAGAAAGAAAACAGAGTAAGAAAAGAGTTAAATTAAAACAAAGGCTGTGGTGTCAGAATAACTTAAGACACATATTCATACAGACGACCTAAACGCAGCCATGCACACTACAAGACAAATCTGATTAGAGACACATATGAATTATTTCAATGTTCCTCTTGACTTGCAAAGTATTTAAATGCTTTAAGGTACCATTTGTATCTATTGCATCTAGGAAATTGCTTATTCGTGGAGGTAAATGACTTTATGTCTGAACAAACCGCCAGCTAATTGCTGCAGGTGTGGGCTTTTCTCCATTCACACCATGAAAAACACTTATTTATACACAACTTGCGAACTTTTTGTTGGCCACAAACTTGTTATCGTAGATGCAGTTCTTGTAAGTTGCAGTAAACTATTCAGCCTACACTTGACAACAGACAAACATTAACTCAAGAGTTACGATCTGGAACAAATTGCCTGCCGAAGGTTTGAGCTACTGCAGCATCCCTAAAGGAGAATCTGCAAGACCTCAGGCTGCCTGACAGACTGGCTGCTGCTCCGAGCTTTCTGGAAACTGTTCGTAATTGCCTCAGTTAAACAACAATAAATAAACTACGAGAGGAAATAGCTAAACATTAGAGAGCAGTATCTGTGGTAAGAAATGCCGCTCACCCGCAGTTATCGGTGTTTCCTTCCCGGTGGAGATGGTCCTTGCTCGCCGCGTGAGTGGCGCTGTCCGTTCCTCCGGCTGCAAGCGGAGCAGCCATCTGCTGCATTCACGCGCTGTCGGAAATATCGGGCGCACGGGATTGTTTGCAGCAAAACCTTTGCTCTTTTAAATCCCAATCTGTTTCTTTTTACCAGGCTGTTTTAGTGCTTTGCATTTTGTAAAGCACGTTGTTGCACCTTGTTTTGCATAAACAAAGTGTGTTGTTATTATTATTATTTTAGGAGTGAGGTGGGGGAAATGATCTGTTTCATCATTTCATGATTATTGTCACTGTTGTTAGAAAGTTTTTACAAATAGCTGTCACAAATTTTAAACTAAGGAAAATACATGCTGGATTTCTCCAGCAGAGCTATAACGCACTTACAGATACAAACCTCCTTCAGTTGTAGGTTATACAATGCTCTAGCTTGCTAAACCTACACATTCTCATCTCTTATGCAAAACCAACATGCATACTCTTAGGAAATGGAATTACATCTCAGTCTCTACCTCTGATAGTTTTAAAAGTGTTGTGCTTTAATAGCTAAAGAAACAAAACAATAATGGTCTAAAGGTATAAATCCCAGACCAGAAACATTAACAAAGTATTAAAGATTATTCCTTGGTCCAAGGCAGATGTGTTTATCATAGTTATGCATTGACAGTTTTTTCTGATATCATGCAGACGGACTGGGTCCTTTTTTTTAATCAAAACCCTGTGAATTGTGAATTGGGTGGCCTAATTTACGAGGCGCAACTGAGGGCAGCATCAGGGTCCCACTCGCTCTCTCTCACATTTGTAACATTACGTCACTATGTGCTTCAAGCTCCGCTCTTCTCTCCCAACATCCTTGAAGGCGCCCGTCGGTTTCCATGGCGACTCCCGGTAAGGAGGGCTCTACCGCCACCTAGCGCCGAAATAGAGACATGTCGATGAAAAGATGCGGAGCCACTACAGCGGTGTACTGAAGTGGAGTCCAACGCTAACAAATCAATTAAAATCAGATTATCTATGGGATAACTATGGCTCTAACTCCCATAGTTGTCCAGTTCACATTATGACCACATTAAGCCTTAACGTGCCTAGATACATTTTGTTAAATCATTTAGTAATTAATTTAATTTGACCTTTTTTCGCAAGACAAGGCATGGTCTAATTTGATTTAGTGTTTTAGATTTGCACATGTGCAAAGAGGAGTGGTGGAGTGTGGCTGTTGAGAAGCAATCTTTCTCTGCACAAACAGAGAGTGGGGTTAAATAAAGCAGGGCTTAAATTAGGACTGAAACAAGTAGTCGATCAAATAATCGGCAACTATTCTCATCAAGTTATCGTTTCAGTCATTTTTCAAGCAAAAATGCCACACATGGGCTGGCTCCAGCTTCTCCAGTGTGAGGATTGTTCTTTCTTGTCTTCTCTTGTCATATATGATAATAAACTAAATACATTTGGGTTTTGGACTGTTGGTCAGATAAAACAAGATATTTAAAATATTCCACCTTGTGCTCTGGGATTAATCGAGAAAATAATCAGCCGAGCACAAATTTGCTGTTGGGCCCCTATGCACCCCACACTGCACAGTACGCACTGTCACCTCCATGTTCAGTGTACACAGGAGTTATGTGGCAGCTTAATTATTTGCCCTGAAACCAACCAGCACTCCACAAATGGAATAATAGCCTACCTGGCCACAGCCCCTACTAGATTTTGACACAGCACAACAAAATAGCTAATGATGCTGAACCTGCATACTGTACTTTAGAGGTGAAGCTTCAAATTTGCAATTGATAAAATTACCAAAACCCACTGACATGGAGTTAACATAGGGCATTTGGGGAACCTGGGGTTCTGGGGCATGTTGCCCGCATCATGTGCTTGATATTCCAGCCTTGATCAACATACCTGTCCATCTCCTATTTTGTGCTGCTACTAAAACGTCTCCTGTAAGCAGCTAAACATCGTTGCAGAAGTTACCCAGTAATCAAATCATGTAAACCCGCGTTTATCGCAAATCATGCAAAGGCTTTAAACAAAAAAAAACATGTTAATTTGGTTTATTTACCGTATAATTTGGTTACGGCATGTAAACGTGATGCACGATTGACAGCTGTCATAAACTGAAGAGCCAGAGATTTGTTTCCCAGCAGCTCTTTCGTGGCAGCTGAAATGACAAGGGCAGTTTCACGCAGTCTTTCTGCAGGAGTTACATGGACTTATCCAACAGGCCTGGATCATTTTATCATGTTCCCTACATCCTCAGGTTACTTTGTCAAAAAACAAAAGGCACAACAAATACATAAAGTCGTACATTTCATATTTCTGCCAGCACAGCAGGTAGCTGTGACAAAAAATGATGATACCACAGCAAATAGAGCAACTGGCCAGGGACCCCAAAAGACGAAGGTTCAATTGGTTTTTGGTAATTTGATTAATTCCACTAAAACACAATGTCAACTAAGAGGGGACCTACACTATTAGCTTATCTTGTGGCCCTATCTCGTGGAGGATCCCTGTGTCAAAACCTAGTTTTACGACATTTATTATTTTTGTGTATTGTGCTCACATGGTACATATTCCGAAATAAAGTTGTGTTATATCAAATTATGTGAAATTTGTTTTTAAGCTGTATGTTTTTGCGATGCTGCTGGCACATGTGATGATTTGTTTACTTGCCATTTGATTCAAGTCGGCATAAGCGGCACGTGCCATTTTGTATACCAAATTGGAATGGAGTAGAAACCGACACCATGCAGATCAGTTTTTGGAGAACACCCAATAGGAACTTTTAGACAAGGGCAGGAGGTGGTGTTGGGGGTTGGTCAATGGGGGTCCAACAGCAGATTTTAGCCCAGGTCCCTCTAAAAGGTTGATCCAGCCATGCTCCATGCAGGAATATTATACCAATATCATGTGAGATTAGATCAGAATCAGAAATACTTTATTGATCCCAGAGGGGAAACTCTTTCATTACAGCTGCTCACTGTCACGTCAATGCACACAGGAATAGAAGTACTAATAGAATAGAAATAGAAATAATAATAAATAAATCAGCAACGAGACAATTATTTCTAGTAAGAAATAAGAGATGTGCAAATCAAAATATAATACGCTATAATACAGCTAAGATAAATTAAGTACAAAGTGCATATAAAGTATAAAAGCTAAAATTAGTGTAAAGTACAAAAGTGGATTTACAGGTTGATAAGTATAGTATGGTATAATACAATGTAATAATATAAGTAATAAGTAATAGTGCAATAATGAGTACTGTCATGTTAAATGTAGCAGATTAACCAGATTATTAGACGTGGATATTGCACAGCAGTAATATAAGTATTAATAAATATCAATGTTTAATATTAAACTGAAAACAGAGTATATTGCACCGGAGTATTAAACAGAGAATATTGCACAATTATTTCAAGTATTGCAGTGATGGTAATGATCCAATGTCCAGTTCAGTGACTTAGGGTCATACAAACTGACACTTAGAGGTTAACATCACAGCAGAGTTTACATGAGCAGCCCGTAAAGGATTATTACAGAAAAGGTTTATCATTTTCGTTTCACATTAAAATAATTCATCGTCATGTCAATCAATAAGCTCTTTACAGGAAGGCCCAGAGCCGCCTCTATTTTCTGAGGAGGCTGAGGTCCTTCAACATCTGTCGGACAATGCTGAGGATGTTTTATGAGTCTGTGGTGGCCAGTGCTATTCTGTATGCTGTTGCATGCTGGGGCAGCAGGTTGAGGGTAGCGGACGCTAACAGACTCAACAAACTGATCCGTAAGGCCAGTGACATTGTGGGGGTGGAGCTGGACTCTCTGGCGGTGGTGTCAGAGAGGAGGATGCTGGCCAAACTACCTGCCATCTTGGACAGTGTCTCCCACCCGCTCCATGACGTGCTGGGCAAGCAAAGGAGCACCTTCAGCGGAAGACTCATCCTCCCAGAATGCACCACAGAGCGCCACAGGAAGTCATTCCTGCCTGTGGCCATCAGACTCTTTAACTCCTCCCTCTAAGTGTTAGTCTATATGACCCTAAGTCATTAAACTGGACATTGGGCCATTAACATCACTGCAATACTTGAAATAATTGTGCAATATTCTCTGTTTAATATACTCTGTTTTCAGTATAATTTATTGTTATTTATTCATACTTCTATTACTCCAGTGCAATATCCACCATCTCATAATAATCTTAATAAGCTGCACTTAACTTGACAGTTCATGCACTACTACTTATTACTTATATTATTACATTGTATTATTATACCATACATACTTATCATCAACCGGTAAATCCACTTTGTACTTTACACTTATTTTAATTTTATACTCATACCCACTTGGTACTAAATTTATCTTACCTGTATTATAGTGTATTATATTTTGATTTGCTTAGTACTTCTGTTCCTGTGTGCACCGACGTGACAGTGAGCTGCTGTAACAAAAGAGTTTCCCCTCGGGGATCAATAAAGTATTTCTGATTCCGATCTAGACCAGAGATGTAGGACTACATGTGCAGAATCTGCTATCTAGGCCCGCCCACAGGCCGGAAGTGTGGTCGGTGTTGGGCTGACGTGAGCGCGCATGCTCGCACTGGGCGGGCCAAATGCTGGTGGTGGTCACCCACAACTGGGCAAACTTTTCACAACTGTAACGTTAGTAAAGTTGACCAAGAGGCCACTGCTTACTAGCAGAGGGGGAAAAAAAAAACAAAAAAAAAAACAACCTCGCACATTTTGTACTATTTCACTTTGTGTTTTTAAATGTTTATTTTGCGTGTAGACTTGTGGTCTTGTGTTAAAAATCCACATTTTAGCGCTCGGACTGAACGTTATCGTTAGGAAATCACGTAGCTGGTATCCACAACACGTTACCGTGAATATGGGAAGTTTCCTCTGAGCGAGGCTTGTTTCGCGGATTTGGGTAAGTCTACACGTATTTATGTATTTTATCTAGCTAACGTATGGACGTTTTTATTAAAAAAAAAAAAAAAACAAGATTAAGATGTTTCGTGTAATTAAAGCTTTGGTTTCGGTGTCGCTGGGTTACCGCCTCCTCGTTATAAACTGCTTAACTTGCTGGCCATGTAACATAGCGTTAGTTAAGGACGCTACCGTGTCTTTTAAAATAAAGCCGTTGATGTGTGAAAGATTTCTGGATTATCATGTTTTACCATGTTTTGTTATGTAAGTTAGCTCTAAACCTTATCAGACGGCGGGCGCTCGCTACGTGACAAGAAGCTAATTTCGGGGGGGGGGGGTGGGGGATCTTACGCTTTATAAACCAGTCACTTTATAAATGCAGAGTTCTCCGTGTAGTGATGATGCAGACTTTGCCACAAACGTATCAAAGTTTAAAGCGAGCCGCCGCTGTTACCGTAAAGACGTTCCGCGCCAAGGACGATTTCAAAAACAGTTTACCTGCGCGGGACACTGTTTCTACTTCCTCTACGCTGCCTCGCGCGGTGCTCCCATTGGCTGCTTCCAACAAAAGGGCGGCACCGCTGCGTCCGTTGGGCCCGGCGATTCGATGGAACGTACGTCAGTTACCGCCAATATCAATCGGGTGTTTTGATTAGATTTAAACCGATTTTGTGATAAATCTTACCCGGACTAATTCATTTAACCATCCGTAAAATAGTTTAACTCATTGCTGTCACGCTTTGTCACGTTTAAAAAAAAAAAAAAAAAATGTTTGTACCCGATAAATATGTTGCACTCAAAAAACGGTAAGGGTGAAAATATTTTGCTGTAATAACTTTACATAGAATTAATGCTGAAGTTAATGAGCAATGTTTATTAATATAGATAAAACCATAGGTTTAAGTTAGATAAACGATGAAAAATTCGGTTGGGCAAGTTTAAAGTTTGTTAGACGGAACAAATGTTAGCTAGTATAAGTTAATTGTTGCTTTTTGCCTCGACCCACGCTGTTAAGAGCATTTAAGGGTTTTTAAAGATTTTCATAATTGTTTCATACCATCCCTAAGATGAATTAATGCCTAAATTCTTATGTTAAGGTGGAAAATATCAAGCACAGCGCATGAATCTCAAATCCTGACCCAGAAATCTCATTCAAAGGTCAGTAAGTACAAAGGAATCTAAATGTTTCTCAGATGTAACTTGTTCATTTGTTTTTTTGTGATGAATCCAAATACACCTCAGTAGGAATTGGGTTTGTGTCTTAATCATTATATTTTGTTTTCTCCTTTTGTTGATTTAGGATGATGGCTTTGTAGCACCCCAGGTTCTGGTAAATACTCCAAAGAAATTATTTGGTCAGTGTGCAGTGTCAGTGGAGAACCAGACAACTATGGGGCCCCTCACTACACCTAAAAAAGGAAGGGAAGCAGGATCTGTTGATCCCTGGACGCCAACTTCCAACCTTAAAATGCTCATCAGTGCCGCTAGCCCTGACATCAGGAACAGAGAGAAGGAGCTGTGCATGGACAACGACAGACGGGAAGGCGTCGACTCTACACAGGTACAAAAAAAAAAATCCTAGCATTAACACACGATAGGCACTTTGTGATAAGTCATGGTGTTCAAAGGAATGCATTTCTTATGTGTTGTTCTCTGTTATCTTCCTGTAGGACACTGAAAATGGAGAAGAGTCAGAGAAAATGATCAGCAGGAAAGAGAAGAGTCTGGGTTTGCTCTGTCATAAATTCCTCGCCCGCTACCCAGATTGTCCGAACCCTGCCCTCAACAACGACATCTGCCTGGATGATGTGGCCACTGAGCTCAGTATGTTTTCTGTATCAACTCTTTGTTGTCAAAATTCACGATAATGATACTGTAATAACTGCAGTATTGATAATAATCCAAATAATTTGCGTTACGTGATATTATATCTGAATTCATCAGTAATTTCAATTTGGGACAAAACAAAATGAAACCCCACCACCACCACAGGTGATTTTCAAGTATTTTCCACAATGATCACAAATTTGATGTCTAGTTTATTCTGATATGTGCAAATATGTAACTTATTGTAGTTGGGTTGAATTTTGTTAAATTCTTTACTGTGATCGGTTTCTTTTACTAATTGTGATAGTAGTTAATTTATTAACTTGAGGCAATTTATGTGTTTTCTTTCCGTCTACAGATGTAGAACGCCGGCGCATCTACGACATCATGAATGTGCTGGAGAGCCTGCACATGGTGAGCCGCTCAGCCAAGAACCGCTACACATGGCACGGCCGGACCAAACTGGCTGAGACTCTGGCCATTTTGAAGCAGGTGGGCGAGGAGCACAGGTACGGCCAGCAGATGCAGCAGATCCGGCAGCGTCTCCTGGACAAGGAGTTCGACTTTGACGGGGAGGAGAAGGAGAACGAGGAGGTGGTGGACCTGGAGAGCGGGGAGCAGGGACAGAAGGAGCTCTTCTTTGTGGAGCTTCCAGGAGTAGAGTTCAAAGCAGGTGAGAAGAGTGCTGTGTGTCATATTTTAGGCCCGGTTCGTCTAATTATTTATATACATGTCAGAAGTAGATCTGATCATATCTGTTTCGGCGCTCAAAATGGCTGTTTTTTAATTGAAATATACACTCATTGTTTTTGGATCAACGCTTCATGTATCATAAAGTTATTTATTGCATCAAATTTCACCAAACAGTACCTTGAAATTCATAAGTCCTTGCCATTGATGTCCAAGTGAGTAAGTACATTTTATTGACCCTTCTGAATAAAAGTTCTCAATAGGAGAAATTTTAAACAGAAGTGCTGGAACTAAAATTTAAATTTCTTGGTTTTGTGGCACAGTAATCTGACTTTTTTTAAACTTTCTGTTTGTCCTGTCAAGCCTCTGTTAACAGTCGGAAGGACAAATCTCTGAGGGTGATGAGCCAAAAGTTTGTCATGCTCTTCCTGGTGTCTAATCCTCGCGTGGTCAGTCTGGACGTGGCCGCCAAGATCCTGATCGGAGAGGACCAGGGTGCAGATCAAGACAAGAACAAGTTTAAGAGTGAGTACAGAGGCCTGTCAGATACAGTATCTTTAAAAGGGTCTATACAAAATACATGTTTTACCAGTATAACATGATTTAAGACAGTATTATTACATAGACATGCACAATTACTGCACTCAATCCTTCCTACACTTATTTAAAATTACTTAGGCAGTGTATGTCCGATTTGAAAAAGCTGGGGTAATGGCATCTAATGCAGCGGATAGAAATACTCCAACATTGTACAGCTTGATACACAAGTTTTAAATGCAAGTGTGATTTTTGTCAGAATATGTTCTGTGCCCCTGTAGTGGCGGTAGATAATCTTGTTTGCTCTTCTGTTTGCAGCCAAAGTGCGCCGCCTGTATGATATAGCTAATGTGCTGCGGAGCCTGAAGCTCATCGATAAAGTCCACGTGACAGAAGAGAGGGGGAGGAAACCGGCTTTTGAATGGGTCGGTCCCCAAGAATTCCCACAAGTCAAAGGTAACGCCAGACCTTTATTTCCCATTTAGTTTATATTTTGGTCCACAATTAGCTTAGTATCCACTTTATATTCATGTCTTATGTACAAACTATTGTATAAGTTGAGATATATTTCAGGACTTGCAGTTTCTCTAGAGCAATTGATTGCCAGTGCTGCTGATATTATGTTTCACGGACTAAACGTGAAACTCTTGTTTCAGACTTGGAGAGCTCCACGTCCGAATGCCCATCCAAGAAGAAAAGTGAGTCCCGTGTGCTTGTAGACAACTGTGCCAAAAACCTATTTTCATCGCCGGGGGCTAAACGCAGCTTCACCAGGCACCCCTCCCTAATAAAGCTGGCCAAGAGCATTCAGGACGACCGTCGCAAGATCAATTCCGCCCCCAGCAGTCCTGTCAAGAGTGCCTTCAGTGAGTACAGAAAATTCTTTAGCCAAGATTACTATTGTGGCTTATGTTTATGAATGATGTGGTGACACTTATATCCAATCTTTTTCTCTTGTGTCTTCAGGTGATTCATCAAACACTGACTTTCCAAACAAAATGGCCCAACTTGCTGCTATTTGTAAGATCGAACTTGACCAGGAGTCAGCGTACGTTTGGTTCCATTTAGACTGTTATTCAACACGAACTGCTGAGGGTTCTTTAAATGCAATCTGATGCGTTTTTCTATTAGGAGTTGACGAGGCTGGTAAAAATGCTGCTGACTTAGTCAGGAAACAATAAAACAACATTTTTTTCCCTTTGTGGGGCCACACAGTACAGGATGCAGATTAAATTATCCAAAAAATGAGTTAGCTGTCAGTCTGTGACTTCATTTTTACAACTCTTGAGTTGCTTGTAATAAGACAAACCCTTAAAACTGGCAAAAACTAACAGCAATAGATAATTGAATGCTTTGATCGAGAACAAGAGAACCTCAGCTTCCAGCTTTAGGTTTTATAATAAGGTCATTTTAGATCTCTAGAGTGTTAAATGAGAGTTCTGCTTCTGTTCCAGGACTGGAGCTGAAGATCTAAAACATGCTGCTGCTGTGAGGCCAGAGCCGACCTCCTCTGGTTCAATGGAACTGCCTCAGACACTGTTACTGACTCCAACCCAGGAGCCTGGAGGCAACACTACTGTCCACCTCACCCCCCACCCCCCACTGGCAGCCCTGCCTGCAGGCTCCGTCACATACATCCCTGCACAGTGTTCATCCCTGATTCCTGTCCTGTTACCTCAGCAGCGGGGGAGCGGACCCTTCGCAGTGTATTTGCACCCTTCCTCCCCCAGGCCAAACCCTCTGGCCAGGCCGCAGCCGACCAGCCTCGCCGTGCGCTCTATGACCTTTGAGGACAAGACTGGGCAGAGCCCGACGGGCCAGTATGCAGCTAAAAGCCAACCGGCTTCAAGGGCGTCAGACGTCAGCCCCTTGGCGCTCAAACGGCTGCGTTCAGGTTCAGCAACAGAGAGCAGCCCCTCCAAAGCCAAGAGGACTGACCCCAACTTTAAGGTAAAAATAAATAAATATACTATACTACTATATACTATAATAAATATTGATTGATTAAAGGAAAGTTGTTTTACCTAAAACAGGTTGGGTCTTATACTTGCAGGTAACTGATGTATCACGTCCAGGCATTTACAGCCTCGACATTTACTGTCTCAGTGGAGCTTAATGCATAAATATTTTCAATTAAAACTGGTTGCTGACATTTAAATCCATTTGTGTAAATTGTACTGAATAGCAAGTGGCTAGTTTTTTGAAAATTCCTCTACAACAAAAACTTCAAGGGGCATGTGGTTTTTAAATCAATAACACAGGTGTTTAAAATACAAAATCACTTTAAAAATGTGTTTTATATTGTCATTTGTTTCTGACATACACTATTTCCCGCCCTCTCTGTCCCCCCTCTTCCCACTGGTCTCCTATAGGACACCTCTCCAAAGCTGTGTGAGATCCTGCAGGCCCGTCTGAAGGCCCGTCGCAGCAGTCAGCTCTCAAGCCGGCCCTCGCCTCGCGCCCTCCACCTGGACCCGGAGTTTGTTAACACCCCCGGCGGTAATGTAGCCCATCAGACACTAGAGCAGAGCTTGGAGAACTTCCTGGACAGAGAGGACAAGACGGCGAACTCCGACAGCGAGACGGGATTAACGCCGGTCAGAGCCGTACCCCTCACGCCAGGACAACTCCACACCGAGGTAAATGCACAAACCCGATGCTTACTGAGCTTCACCAGAAAGGCTTTTGAGACCTAAGACCTTTGTTGTGTTAGTCAGTTTAACAGCAGTACTTGTGACATTTATCTCTCCGCCCGTCTAGACTTTAGTACCAGCCGGATACCTGATCCCAATCTCCCAGCAGTCCCTCATCAGCTACAGGGAAATTCAATGTACAGGGAGAGAAAGCAACAAGGCCTCAACTCCCACTTACAACATCTACCAAACACCAACTGCAGGTAAATATGTCACCAAATATCACAAAATGTTGAGTTGAGGTCTCAGGTTGCACCTAATGCACCACTGTTATATTCAAGTAATTATTTTCATTATCATTAAATCTGTTGATTACTTTTTCAGTGGATCAATCAATTGTCCGAATTTATAATGATAAAACACAAAAATAGCAAATCCTCACATTTTCTCACCTGGAACCAGAGAATGAAGGCATTTTTACTAGGTAAATGACTTAAACAATTAATTGATCATCAAAATAGTTGTTGATTAATTTTCTGTTGTTTAATCTTTTAAGCATGGAAAATCATTCTTCTCTTTACCTTTTAGGATTTTGCTTTTCATGTCTTAAATCACAGTTTGTCTTGATTTTTTTTATTTTTTTATAGCTCAAAATGATCTTCCTAAAACCTGTAGATTAGATTAAGGGTCCACACATGAATAAGTACATCAAGAGAAGAGATTGGACCGTTTTATTTTGTCGTCAACAGGTTCCAGACCTGCCACAGCCCAGGAGATTACACCCACCAGCCTTCGTCTTCACAAACCCGCTGCTACCGCCTCGCCACACACCACTCAGCAGGCCCACCGCCTCCACAGCCCCAGTCCCGCCATCCTTAACTTCACCCTGCAGAACCTGGGTCTGATCTCAGGCTCCAGCCCAGGAAACGCCTTTGCTGCCCCCCAGACTCCAGACTGTGCCAACACCCTGCCCAGCCCGCTGCCTCTGCAGCAGAGAGGCATGGTTTTCATCAAACCTTTGTCCCCTGTGCCCGTCCAGCAGTCTGTATCCCCTCGCCCAGTGGCCCTGATCAGTGTACAACAGGTAAAAAAAAACCAAAACAGCTTTTTACACTTTACTGAAGTAATGTCACTTGAGTAATGGTACTAGGGACTAAAATCTCAGCCTCTGCTGCATTGATTTTGACTATTCTTTTTTTAATCTGTCTCTCCAAATGCCCCAACTATATTGAAGTGCTATACTAAATTGTAATATGTTAAACATTAATAATGTTTAATAATGTTGATGTTAAACATCAACTTGGTAATATCAACAAGTTGCCAGGTTGATTGAAATACTTGACAAAAAGGTGAAGGAGAGAGGAAGTGTTGAAACTTCACTTCACGGATCAGACCGAGCTTTGAAACCACCTAGTAACGTAACTGTTGGGTGATTGATGTTGTTCAACAACCCTATCGATGGTTGTTTATGTAATATATGACATCAGCAATCCTGCCATTTTCCCCATATAGCCTGTGAACCAACAAAACCCCTCCAGCTGGTATTTTAAAGGGCCAGTTAACACAAACCACAACAACAACAGAACAAACTAGGGGTAGCGAGCATGTCCAGTGTCAAGCGTGGTTTTAAGTGCTGAGGTTTTGAGTTCTCTGCATCGGGAAACCTTGCTGAGTTCCAACAAAAATGCAGTGAGGTCTGGATTGTCCAGAGTAAATTATTTGTCCTTATTTATGTTGTTATTTATTAATTTAGTTGACCTCCCCCTTTAAGATTAAAGACTAATTGAACATTGTCTGTTGTCCAGCCTCTGATGACCACCCCCAAAGGGACAGGGCTCCCCCAGCACAGCTTCTTCCACACGCCGGTCCCCCTCTCCCCTCTGGCTGCCATGGTAACCACCAGTGGACACCTAGCTACCAAAACTGTTTACGTCCCTCAGAGGAAGCTGGACGTCACCACTGAGGACTCCTGAAATCCCTGAAGGAAACCTCTGATGTCTGTGTATATTATGTGTTGTGGGTGTCCTTTTTTCTCTGTTTAGCATTTTACAACACTACTGTGATGCTGATAGAAACTGTTTTCCCAGGAATACATTTGCATAGCTTAATGGGGGAGAATTAATTATCTTTTTTTTGTTGTTGTTTGTTTTAGTTATTTCCGCTAATGTGGGTGATGTAAACACCAATTATTTTTTTCAAATCACCAAGAGTAGAAAATGTCACATAAATGCTATAAAGGACAAAACAAATCAGATGGACATTTTTGACTGAAAGACCAGTTTGATTGGGAAAATTGTTAGTTGATCATTTTGTCTCTTAAGTTAAACCTAATGAGGTGGCTTTTGCACATATGTACATGTTAACCGTTACCCCTGTTAAAAATGGAATTGTTAAGAATATGTGAATATTTGTGATTCATTCTAAGACAAATCAGACAAGTTTAATTTATAAGGAAATTACCTTAATTTCTGATGTCCTGCTAAATGTAAAATGCCAATTGAATTTTAATACATTTTTTTGTAAGAACATCATGTGATGTCGGCCTGTGTGTTGGTCTACAGTGACACATCTTCTCCACAACTATTGGATTGGATTTAGTACAGACATGTGGGGCTGCTACTTTATTATTATTATTATTATTGTAGATTAATCTGTTATTTATTTTTACTATCAACTGCTTAGTTTATAAAATAAGAAAATTGTGAAAAATGCTCATCCCAAGTTCCCAGTGCTCAAGGTGGCATCTACAAACCAACAGTCCAAAACCCAAAAATAGTCAACAAGCTGAGCCTTAAGTAGACAAGTACTTAAAGCAGCTATAATCAATAAATAAGCAACAATTTGCTAACAAGTTGGTCATATAAATTTATAAGGGGATGAAATGTCAATGTTGTTCACAGCTTGCCAAAAAGATAATCAGTTATTGCAGGTTTAAAGGTGCCCTGGGGAGCCCACGTTCAGTGTTACTCACCATAACACACGTGTGTTCCGTAGCGTTTCTAGAAGTCGAAAACTTCACACGATACCTTTTAAGTACAGAAGAAGCTGAAAAATGACAGCTGAGGCTGACAAACTGGGTGATGCCACGTTCACGTCATGTAGGCAGAATGGGAAGAACGAGAACACGTTTGGAGTGGGGAACACTCGCATTATTACAGTTACCCTGTCATTACACATGTACACATAAAGTTAGCCTTAATTACATATGTGCATTGTGTCACAAGATGTTGATTGTATAGCTCATGTTTAATTAGCTGATTGGATATTTAGCATTAATATAAAAGTTTATACACATTAAATCACCAATGATGGTTGCTTTGCAGCCATTTTGGCACCTGTTTGTTGACACTTCTGCAATTCTTACCGCCAAGTTATATTTCACAGCTTGCTACTATATTAACTATAGCAACTATATTAACGGTATTTTTTTTAAACTGATATTTATATCTTATTGGCGCATCTTTTATTTATTGGCCGCCTTTGTTGTCAAATTTGATAATTGCATATTTGGTATTTTTGACTCAGCAGCTGATTGGAGACAATGACAATAGAGCTCTCTTGAACTTGAACTCTTGAGTTTTAAGTGGGAGTGGGAGATATCTGTCAGAAAGTTCCCATATCTCCCACTCATGATTGCACCTAAGAAGCAGTTTTTCCTAGCCTGATAATCAGACTGAATTCCCATTTTGTTTCACTTCATTCATTCTACTTGAATCCCTGAACAAATCGGAGATGTGGGTGGTGATTCAGAGGTCTGGAACCAGGCTGTTTTTCTCACTTGGCTGCACAAATTTCATTTCTGTACAATATGATTTGAATGTGGAATGAAATGTCTTAAAATGGCCGCCATACAGATAATAAACCATCGTGGCCTCTCCTCTGGGGCCACCCGCAGGCCACACTTTAACATCTTCCCCACTAGTGGTACGCATCTAAGAAGAGCAGGTTTCTCTACATTTTTCATCCATCCAACCAACTATTTTGTTTGTTTTTTTGGTGTGTAATGAGCCTCACAGGGTCACTAATGTAGCTCATAAATGTGTTTATATTACATGCATTGAGTTCCCATCATTTATGTGCATAATCCTATAACATACCATGTCGATGCCTCAGCTGACAGTCAGAGTTTTGTGATTGTTAGAGTTTCCTGTGTGTGTCTGTGAATCCAGAACAAACGTTTGAGCGGCTGCTGTTCAGGCCTCTTTCAGCCTGTGATGAAGGGTCGGAGGGCTCTGCTCTGTCACAAGCTATTTTAGGAGGATAGTTTCATTGAAGCGTCACCGGTGGACTGTGGTGATGGCGAGATGGACGGTATTTAAGCCGCCCGGGAGCGTTCACTGCCACGTTAGGACCGAAGCACACAGGCTTGGATTCAAGGTAAGGACTCATTTCCTTTGTATTAAAGCGTCCTGTTTGTAGTTGAGTGGTTTATTACAACACAGGGGTAATGTGGTTGATTTATGTTTAGGCTATTTACTTATTTTAGTTTTTACAGCTGGAATTACATTTACTTTATCATACTATTTTTCTTTTTGACATGAACATAATCATCAGGAGTCAGTTCCATGTGAGATTTTTGATTTTTCTCAGGGAAATTCAGAAATGTCCAGTAGTGTTTAATGGAGAGTCTGCTTGGCTTTTGTCTGTCTGATGTCTCAGTAAAGCCTCTATTCCCAGAATTTCGCATACCAGTCCTGTGAGGTGGCGGGCAGCCTCTGATATGAGTGGAAACTGGAATGTCAGACAGAAGGCCAGGCAGGGCAGCACTGCCACATCTCCAGGCTTTTAGTGTAGCTGGCATTTGGGGGGGAGGGATTGCATTAGAGTCAAATCTGATGAGTGAGACGAAAACTATCAAAACTGATCAGGAAATATTAGTAACAGGTTTGAGTGTTTCAGTAGATACAGGATTTTAACCACCAGACTGCACATTAAAAAAAATACAGCAGGTCAAGGCATCACACAGAGGACAGGTTAGGGTTTCTTTATTGACTCCTTAATTTTAAAATTCAATTATGCAGTTTTAAAAACAGCTTAAAAGATGTACACATGCTTCTAGATTACTCTTGGTGAAAACCAAGAGACAGTCATGAAAACGTATACGGAGCTCATGACTCACTGTAAAGTAGGTTCTCTCAATTCATAGGTCTGTATTGCCACACATTTATTTTGGCTTGAAAATGTTAGGAATCTCTGCATTGTTTGTCTGATCTGCTGACCGCGAACCTGCTGGTGCAGATTTCTTATTTCCAATGCTGAAACAAAAAATTGCTTTCATCATGAAAATATCACTTATTAGATCATAACATGCAGGGAGGTCCTAACCCAGTATTTGAACTATTTTAAGATATTACATTAGACTAGAGCTGAAATAATTAGTCGTTTGATAGAAAATTAATTGGCAACAATTTTGATAAACGATTCACCTTTAAAACATTTTTAACAGAATGTTAGTAATCAATCATGAGTCAGTAATTAATAGATTGATTAAAACTTAAATAAGTAATTGCAGTTCTGTTCGTTTTTTTGTTTCTCTAAGATGCCAAACTGGGGAGGGGGTGCCAAGTGTGCAGCGTGCGAGAAGACGGTGTACCATGCAGAGGAGATCCAGTGTAACGGGAGGAGCTTCCACAAGACCTGTTTCATCTGCAGTGAGTATACTGGTTCTTTCCTCTCTTCACTGGTCCAGCAGAGTGTCATGGCGGATCCGCAGAATCACACAGTTCTGCTTATTCTGCTCCTCCATGTTTCTGTGTGTCTCATTTGCTCTTATCAACAGCTTTGTTGACACCTTTGGGTGCTGTCTATGAAAGCTTAAGAGCCACACAACAGCACAGGAGCATCTCTTTGTATTCTTTTCATACTTAGAGTCCAGTTTTTGTGGTTTCATTTTATTTGTTTGTATTTTATTATTATTGCTTCCCTTATTGTCCTTTAATTTTTCTTCATTTCTGTCTTCTTGTCTTATGTTTCTTTTTCCTCCTGTCTCTTTTTCTCTTTTAATCCTGTTCTTTTCTCTTCTTTCTTTCTTTTTCTAACTTGCCTCCTTCCTTTCTTTATTGCCTCCATTTCTCTCTTGCCTCCATTCTTGTCTTTTTTTCTTGCTTGTTTTTTCCTCTGTCTATTCTTCTTGCCTCATTTCATCTTTTCTTTCCTCTCTTTCTGTATACTTTTATCACTTCTTCTGCTCTTCCTCCTCTCCATCCTCCTTCTGCGGCTCTATTTTTTTTTTACAGTTTAGCTAGCACTGACCACGTTCTCTCAGCAATCACTCACATTTTCTCCATAAAATGCCCTGTTCTCATGTAACGTGTTGAAGTAATTGAATGGCCGCTCTCTGGGTTTGCGCAGTTTCCCCTCCTCTTTATCTGTTTGGCCGGACGTCCTGACCTGAATTTGAGTTGTGGTCCTGTTGTGATACAGCCAAAGTTCTTAGGCCATAACCAGCTGCAGCTGTCTAATCCAGGAACTCAGAGCTACATGAGAACCAAGAGAGTGGACACCTCATATAGGTTTACTGCTCTCTGCACAAACATGAACACTGTCCAGTTGGTTGGGCGTGAGTCTGAGTGACTGCTGGATTGTTCCAGTGGGAGCTCTGAAAGGCCTCTGCGATAAGCTCATACATCTGCTAAGTGTTCATCTTTTCTCGAACATTCACCTCACACTCTCCTCTCGTCCTATATATAGAAAAACAAGACATCTGACTATGTGTAATGCCCCTGTTGACTGATAAAACTAGCTAGGTGGGAGCTTTATTTAACCTCCATTACTCCACCATGACACTCCCCAGTCTCGACAAACTGAAACCATTTCACCCAGCCTTATGGTCAGACAATAACTGGTACCAATGTGGAAAATATTCCTTTTTTTTTTTTTTTTTTTTCACTCAGTGAGCTGCAGAAAAGGGCTGGACAGCACCACGGTTGCAGCGCACGAGTCTGAGATTTACTGCAAGTCTTGTTATGGCAAGAAATATGGGCCAAAAGGCTACGGATACGGGCAAGGAGCTGGAGCTCTGAGCTCGGATCCTCCTGGGCAGAACGTAGACCTGCAGCCTCATGAGTAAGTGTTCACGCTGCAGTTATAGACACAGGCCAAGTCTGGGCTTTCATTAAAGGGTCATTTCACCCAAATCACATAAGGCAACCCGTAGTGGGATTGAGCCATATAGGTTGTTTCGGTTTTATGTGCCGAGGTTTTGAGATCTCCACCTGTAAAATTGCTGCTGGCACCCCTTCATCATTTTTTGGTGAACTGAACCTTTAATTATTGGAAGTCAAACTAGTTAATTTAACCTTTCTCCACTACGATGAAGGTTCTTTTCTGAACACAGCTACAGAAACAAGTCTATAACTTGAAAAATGTTACATTGGAAAGAAAAAAGCAACACACAGCGAGATATAGCTTTAGTGTCCAATGATGTGTTACTGCTCTTTCAGAGAGATTTACAGTCTGACGTGAGTAAAATACTGGGGGGAACGAAATAGTGAATTTTGGGGACAGAAGTGAATATTCAAAGATAGTGAATACATAAAAGCATATTGGCTGTTAGCAGATTAAAAACAGATCTGAAGCCCATCTGTCTTCACAAACCCACAAAAATTAAACTACAGATAAGAAAGTCAAACACCAGTGACCAGAGATGTCAACATACAATGTCTTTTATTTTTTATTAAGCTCTAAACCTCGACCAGCTTCTTCAAACTCCAATGCCAATAAATTTTCCCAGAAGTTTGGAAGTTCAGATCGCTGCCCTCGCTGCTCCAAAGCCGTGTACGCAGCAGAGAAGGTGATGGGAGCAGGGAAGGTAAGGGCCGTTCTTCCTGGGACACTGTGGTGGTCTTTAGTCTGGGATTTGTCACTTGCTTTTTTGTTAATGTCATTTTGTTTATTGTACTTTTTATTTCCACGCATTTTACATACATTCATCAATGTTTAATGTAAAGTTGGTTCCCCTTGCCTTCATCTTGCCCCAGCAGACTGACAGCAATCTGAATTCAGACCGCTTAGCTCGAAATAATCTTCTCAAACAGGTTTTCTTTTGTGTTCTGCTGCCAAGGGCTTGTTGGTCGTGTACAATCTAATACTGTATTCATACGGCAAAAATAACACTTTACACTGTCCACACTTTAAAAACAATTTAGGCAAGATCACCATGAAATGAACTGCAGACATTAAAGGCCCCAAGAACATAAATCCTTGTGACTTTAATGACCACGTGACCTTTCCTCTTAAGGTCACCTTGCATTTCTGGTGTATATTTGCTACGTCTCCCATTCACTTCTATCCGCTGCGATCTCCAGCCGGCTCCGGCAGATTCGCAGGTCACAGTTCACTTTAGTTCAACTCTGACCGAGCGAATGTGCACAGTGTGTCAATAGAAACACTGTTGCACTGTAGAATGTAGAAGTTATTATTTTAGCTTGTTAATTCACCATTTTTGGGACTTTATCACTGTAGTCACTATCATACACTGTAGTATGTCGTTTATGATTGCTCTGATCAATATTTATCTATTACCCGCATCAGAAACGTGACATCATGTCTTTTATCGAGGCCGAGTGCGGGTAAATTTTGTTGAACAGAAATATTATGTGGCCGTACCTTAATGGTGCGAAATTTGCTACCCTTTCATTTGGTCCCAGGGGTCGCAATTTAAGCTTTAGACTGTTAGTTCTGTTTAAAAACTAGCTTTTATCTTAGCTTCATTATTACCAATAACTGTGTGTGTGTGTGTGTGTGTGTGTGTGTGTGTGTGTGTGTGTGTGTGTGTGTATGTGTGTGTAGCCTTGGCATAAAACCTGTTTCCGCTGTGCCCTGTGTGGTAAAAGCTTGGAGTCGACCACAGTGACAGACAAGGATGGAGAGCTGTACTGTAAAGGTACGCACACAGACACACACACACACGTACAAGTACACACATAGCTTATACTATATATAGGCTCCAATACTTGTGAGCATCCTCATGTCACTGCATTGAAGGCCCTTTGAAAGCACATTTTGGTCACAAATATGGAAATACAACAGTACAGAACACAGTATAGACCACACACACACACAGATCAGATTTGAAAATCAAATCAGAAAACGCTGTTTGCCATTAACTCAGCATTGTTTTCTAATTCTCCCTTCAGTTTGCTACGCCAAAAACTTCGGCCCAAAAGGATTTGGACTGGGGAACGCTGCCATGCTGGAGGAACAACAGTGAACATTTCTGGTTTTAAAAAACCTCAAACCCACATTCATTGTGTCACACAGCAGCTGTTTCAGTGGAGACTCAGCCTTTACCATTACACTGGATAATGTTTGTGATGAATGATAGATGCCATATTGGGCATCAAAATCCTGGGCAGGTAAAATAACAGCAATATTTAAGGTCACTATTATCTTGAAAATTGGGGAAAATGATGCATAATACTTAAAATGGTTCATTCTGAGTACAAAATAAAACTGTTATCTTAAAACGGATCCTGAATGGAGTTTATATACGAAAAATGACATTATTTTTTATAAATAAACAGAAAGAGGAAACAGAGCATTTAAATACAGTCTGGGGTTCATGTCTTTAACTGAATATTTTGTACCTCACATACAGAAAAGAGCTGGACTACTCATTATTAGAAAAGATCACTGATTTTAGATAATCCCTTTGTTTTATCAGTAATTATAGTTTTATAGTTAATTATAGTTTTAATGATTACAACTGCAAAACGACTTGGCCAACCCTTATAAGTCGATTGATTTATTTCCTCCTGATTTGAGAAGACAATTAGCAGTGCCTCAGCTTGTTAAAGTTAATTATTAATGGAATCTTATTTGCATTCATAAATAATTCTGTGCAATAATTCATTAGAATAATCAAGGCAACAAGTGATTAACAAACGCAACAAGTTAATTTCTCCCAAACAATTATGTGTGAGCAGCCGTGCAGAGCGCATTTGGATTGGATGTTTTTGTCTAAAACTAAAATTAGAGCTGTCATCAGACTCAAACTATTAAATTAGAAGAGACGACAACACAGAGGAAAACATTCCAGAGTAAAAGTCACTCCAAAAGAGACTCTGTTCATTACTCTGTTTGTGTCTTAGAGTTATCAGTAAAAACCTGCAGACACTTTGATCACAGTGGCTGCCTTAAATCATCACTCCTAAAGGTTTTCTAGGAACTAACCAGCATAAAAAGCTTATTTCAGTGTGAGGTTTTGGGATGAAAAGAATCCAACCATGAAAGTGAAAAACATTGTTACCTTTATTGACTTAAGTCTCCAGTGCAGCAACCTGATGGCACATCACTTTCATTCAGTCATTGCAGAGTATGTAGACTTTGTGGTGTTGTTGAATAAATAGCAGGTTGTCTTTCAGCCAGTGTTGCTGGCAGTCTACTTGTGAACATTTTTCCTCTTTGCTCATGTACTGTGAGGCATGTGTTGTCATTGTTTAGAAGACACGTTTTCTACCAAATCATATAACTTTGTAGTGTTTGAGACTAACGCACCAGAAAATCATGCAGCATATGCTCTCCCTGTGCTCTTTGTCCTTCTGAAGGTCCTTTCAGACTAGGAAGTGGCAAGTTGCCACCACTATTCGTTTCGCAGAGAGCGAGGAGAAAGAATGACAATGTCATCTAAGTGCACAATCACAGATTCTCCCATTTTCCATACTGCCACTTTAGTTGGACCATGTCAGCCTCTTGTAGCTGGATGAAGAGCAGATCTGTGACTCTGGTGAGACCTCTGCAGATGTGGCGTACAGGTCTGAAAGGTCCTCAAGTTGTCTTAAAGCTGCGTTACTTGATGTATTTGCCAGCTGGGGGCAGAAGAGCTGCAAAACTCACAGCCTGATAATCTAACAAATGAATTACAATTATTTAATGTTAATGAAGGGAACAGCCATCAGCAAATTCAAATAAAGCACTAATGGTCAATGTAGGCTGTACTTACACAATCTGAGCTGTCCCACCAGCATCAGGAGGTCGGCCTCGCTCCTTTTACAGACAGCCTGATGCAAGATTGGAAGTAACCAGTCACCTCACCGGTCATTCAGCCTCCTATTTGTATCCATATGTGCACGCACCTGACCTGGCACGAAGTCCGTATACAAGCTCGTCCTCATTACGCGCTTGTATTCACTCTCCTCTCTCGACCAACTCCTGAAGGAAATATCTGGCTCTTTTGTGTCTTTCCTCACCAGCTAGTCACCAACTTTGTCTGTCTGCCGTTTGGTGCTGGGCAGGTAGCATACAGTGGGTTTCAGAGCTTTTTTTGCTGAAAACCGCTGCCTTCTGCTGCTGTGCAACTATTGATGATAGCTGTGAACTGAACCATGCAGTAAATGTGCTGTAAAACCAAAACCGAAAAGAGGCTAAAACAGGCTAAAAGGCTACGTTGAGCTGTTGAGTTGGTGATACTTCTCTGTGGGGTTGTCACAGCATCAGACTCCTTTCTTCTCGTGAGGCTTCAAAAATGACCACTGAGTTAAACAATCAAAATCTGAGTCCAGGTTGTTGACCTGAATCCACACAGAGCCAGTTAAAAAGACAGGCACAACATTGCTTTATTGAAGTACTATAGTGGTCATTCATTATTAAACACATGCAACTCTTACAAAAGTCATAAAACCAACTGTTTACACGTACAAAGATCCTTTTTTCCCCCAGAACAGATGATAAAAAATAGGCTTGATGTGCTCGTAAAAAACATCTTAAAACTTCAAATACAATTTAGGCCTTTAAAGGTTTGTTAACTGTACCCAAATTAAAACATTTGTCATTTTCATGTCACTTACATTGGTCAAGTATAAGGCAGCAGCAGTCTGTACGAAGAGCAACTGAATCGAACAATATCTACATGACGCTTTGTGTTTTCCCAACTTCTGATATCGTGGTCTCTCTTCACAAGGAGCCAAACCATTACAAAAATAAATAAATACACTTTGTGCTTTTGGTCCAGAACTACTGTAAAAGTCTGACCCATGACCCTGAGCGAGGGGTGGTTGGGAGGTCAGATCATGTCGGCTTGTCCGAACATGTGCTGGTCGCGGCCGGGCGGAAACTGCTGGGTCCAGTCGATGATGGCCGGTTTGAAGAGGCCACAACAACGCAGCTGGAAGAAGGACACCAGGTTCCGCACCACGCCCAAACTGCAGGGAGACGATAAAGAGACGATTCAGGAGAGGTTGATCAGTCAGAGTCGATTGCTCATTTGACATACTGTAATATGCCTTTGTGGTGTTGGATATTGTTGGCGAGCTATGGATTTGCCACTGCCATTGAACCTTTTGTATTTCAACTCTTTTCTTACATCTTCATATTTGTATTTTTAGATTGTTTTTATGTGGGAACGAATTGTTTGTGTATATTTGCAAATTCACTTGCCCCAAACTGCCCCTTGAGGGACAAAAAAGTATTTTGAATTTAACTGAATTAAATTGTATTGAGAGAGTATCAAGTGATGGGTTAATGGAAATAAAATCAGGACTTCACCACTGAAAATGCACTGCCTGAAATTTGTACAATTTCTTGTTTTCAGGAATTTGAAAAAACAACATTGTTTACAAGAGCTTTCAATTTTGTCCAATCCTCACAAAAATTTCTGCTAAAAAATATTGAATTGGAAGAATGCTGTTTAAATTTTACCAATCACTGCACTTTTCCCCCCACATAAAATAATTTGATTCACCCACAGCCCAGGAAAAGTAAAATCAAACCAGATTTCCTGCGAGAACATTTACGCCTGAGGGACTTTCTTTCCCCTGAAGTCGACTTCCCAGGCGGAGCTCCATCAGTTCAAGTCTCATCCAACAATTTCCAAGCTTATACAAACTGAACCAACTCTAACCTGATGCCTCAAACCACTTATGTGACTCACTGATTTAAAGTCACCACTTTTATATTGGATCACAATTTTTCAGATAAGCCATTTTAGGCTTCAAAAATCACAACAAAACTATGTAAGATCCTGACAGGACTGATTGTTCTTTTAGTCAAATGCATAATTTAGTGCAGAACTCAATTTGAAAATGTCTGTCATGTTTCATGTTACTGAATATGCTGTAAAAACCGACTGAGATATGCTGTGAAAAATAAATTATATGGGAAATTTGCCTCTTAATACATTTTCAGATCCAGGTATACAATTTTCAGCATGCATTTGCACGTCTAATTCACAAACCTCTCAGTAGACGTTTGCAAACATCAGCTTACACATGTTCAATATGATTTAAGTCCAGATTTTGTTTCCATAGAGACTAATATCACATTTGGCAGTGATATCAGTAATAAATCAGAGCTAATGCACAATGAGACGTTCATTACTGCACAAGACCATCACTGAAAAGCATAAAGCTCCCCCTGCATCATAATTACACAGCCATTAACTAAAGACATTAATCCTCTGACATTAAATATTGATTTAAAATTGTTTACCAACTGAAATAAAGAACATGACATTATAGAGTTTCAATGAAACGTGTAAAAGAAACTAATTTATAATTTATAATAAAATATTCAAAAGTAGTGCACTAAATAATGACATCACTAATATCAACTCACTTGTATGGATTCTGTCTCAGGGAGACAGGTTGTCGGAGTTTCCTCTGGTGGAGGGTCAGGTTCGTCCGCTCTGCTGTGGTCAGCCCCAGGAAGGCGATCTGCTCCGACACAAAGGAAGAACATCAATCACCACACGGACAGAGAGGACACTCATTGTGTGTATAACACAGCAGATCAGTAGAACGTAAACAGAATGAGATTTCATGCACCGACTCAACAGGTTTGGCCTCTGTTGCCACTTCCAGCCCGGCTCACATAAGCTAAGTTGGTATATTTCCATGATTTGACAATTTAAAGGTCCAGTGTGTAGGATTTGGTGGCATCTAGCGGTGAAATTGCAGTTTGCAACCATTTGAATACTGCTCGCATCACCCTCTCGTTTCAAGCATGTAGGAGAAACTACGGTGGCCGCGAAAAACGTGAAAGGCCCTATCTAGAGCCAGTGATTGGTTTGTCCGTTCTGGGCTACTGTAGAAACATGGCGTTGCAACACGGGGACCTCCGTGGAAGGGGACCCGCTCCCTCTGTAGATATAAATGACTTATTCTAAGGTAATGAAAACACAACAACTCTTATTTTCAGGTGACTATACACTAATGAAAACATACTTATAAATATCATATTCCATTTCTGCCAATAGCTCCTCCTAAATGTTACACAATGGACCTTTAAGGGATGAAAAGCCAGTTGTCATTACAGTTGGGCTGAAATATAAAACAATGTCTGATTCATGCAATAAATGTGGAAAGCCAGTTTTTTGAGACATTGAGAATTCTGCCTGATTTCTGCAAAGAGACCCATCTGATTGCCAACATTATTGTTATTTATATAGTAATTATATATAATTATTATGGACATTTTACAGTTATAGGCAATTAGAATATAAAAGGTATTATATTACTTTACATTAGCAGAAATCTTAAAGACATTTATGAGACTACACAAATAAAATCAATTTAATTTATGAAGGCACATAGTTCTGAGGTCTCTCTTCACTTTGAGTCTGGTTTTTAAGACCGAGAACAATGTTCATAGGATCTTTGAGAGCCGTAGAAAGTCGTTAACTCCAAGCAGCCAGTCACCTGGTAGAGCTGCTGCAGCAGGATCAAGCCGGACCAGCAGGTGTGATATAAGGCCAGCAGGAAGATGCTGAGCAGCCATGGAGAGCAGCTGACCAGGACAGAGACCACGCCCCACAGGCCCTGCTCCTCATAATGCAGCACACAGTGAGTCGACCAGTCTGAAAAAATATACACAGCACAGTCATGTGTATCCAGTGTAAATGTAAAACGGTGTCAGATACTGTTATTACACGGTATGTCAAGTCACTCACACATGAGACAACCGTAGAACATCCAGGCTCCCATCAGCATGAGGGAGAGCAGAAAGAGGATGAAGAAGTGATGGTTCCTCGCACCTGGAAGACAACAAACATGTGAGATCGTCTTCAATTTAGTCAAAAGACTCCACAGTGTGTGCACTTCTGAGGGAGCTGATCCTGTAACAAATGTTGGCTGCTATAATTTGTCACATCCTAATAAGTCAAAATGCACTTGTAACATGCTCAGATGAATATTGAAATAAAATTATACACTGTGTACTAATTGCAGTATCTGATAGTTAATGAGTAATTGTACTCTATAAGCAAGATATTTTCAGCTATAGCATCAATTTGTTGTAATTTTCAACTTCTGCCAATGAACATGCATCAGTGATTTACTCACTAATAATCTCTAATATGAACACAGTTTATCCATGAAATGCTTTTTTATGTTTGTATTGATGTTTCTGTTTCTGTCCATATTTCCAAAACACACATTTATATGTAAAAGAAAAAGTTCTTGCTTCGACAGAACAAAACAAGATTCCCTATCACGACCCCCAAGGAGTTTATTTCTAGTTAATTGAAATTAGCAGAATATTTTGAAAACCTGTTAACAGATTTAGATTAAATCTGGTGGAAGGTTATACCAGTGGACAAAGAACCAATTATTTTATTATTAAGGATTTAACATTGTGAAACAGGGCAATTTTGAACATTTTCCATATTTTCTCAGGAACTACTTAACTTAAATGAAAATAATCTGACAAACAGTCCATATCCCTGGCCAAAATACCCCACTATGAGTATTTTGATGCAGATCCAGATGAAACATTTTTAGTTACTAAAATAACAAGTTTTGAGGATTGCGTGAAGTATGTTCTCTCAAACTAGAAAGAAGTTTGACAGTTTCACATGTTATATTTTCTGCCAGTTACAATCGTACCGATGCAGCCGTTGGTCCAGATGGAGTGGTGGTCCTGCTTCGCCACACAGGCATCACAGGTGAAGCAGTGGTTCGTTCTCATTGGTTTCTTTGTCTGTGAACAAAGCAGTGTAAAACACACTAGGTTGTCACTGTTTGTGTTAATAGAACAGTGGTGTAAAAAGTTAAGGTTTTGTGTTCAAACCTCACCATGCAAGATGTGCAGAATATTCTGGGGTCCAGACAGCCGGCTTCAGCCAACACCAACACATTCTGACAAGACAAACAGAACTCCGCTCATTTGTGCATAAAACATTTACATGTAAGATAATAATATTTTGTGTCTAACTTTTAATGGCAATCCCACCATTTTCTTCTCTTCTTCGGTTGCCTTGACAAAGCCTGGGTCGGTCCTGCAGGTACGGAGGTAGTAGTAGAGCAGAGCAGTGGCATTCAGAGTGAACAAGACCTGAACTGTGGCGCTGTGCCCATGTGGAGACAATGGTTAAGAAACTCTTCATTCATCAGCTGATCAAAAGGCTAAAATATCAAACATTACATTAAACTGAAGGAAAAGCAGCTGCTAAGTTTACTAGCTATTGATCACAGTGAATACTTCACTGCACTGGTTTAAATGCAGCAGCGTTTGCTCAGCAGTCACATCTCTTTGTTTATTTGCCTTCTCTGATAACGATGATAAAACTTGGGTGAAGTCTCTCTCACTCTGTTTACAATGAAAAAAAAAACCCTCAGAACCTCTTACTTTACATTCACAGGCCTTGTCTGTGCCTTCATCGGATACAGACTTCGATACATTTCCCAGAATGCCTCTAAAACAAATCCTAATGATGAGGCATAAACATGCTTTTTTTCAATAAAAACTGGGCATATAAATTCAAATACAGCAAGCTAGCCAAATAGTTAGTTCCTGCATGGCAACATGTCATACTTAAAATGCAACCTGCCTTGTAGCTGCATTGCATTCTGGTCTAATTTTGCCTCCTATGAATGTAGAAATTAGTCTCCGAGCATCTTCTCCAATGTCAGGCAGCTCAAGAGACGAGTTCTCACTCACTGATTCTGATGGACTGACATGATGTATCGTTGAATGTTGATAAAGGACCACAGATCTTTTTTTGCCATTAAAATCTACTGTCGCTCCTGCAAATATCTGTCTGAGTCCTCTAGAGGTAAGAGAAACTTCCACCCTACGACGAAAAAAAAACTGGTTTGCAGGGAACATCACAAATAACTGTCTTGTAACTGTTTTCGGGTGTTGTTTCATTCAAGGAAAGGATATCTGGCAGGAACCAGAGGCACCAGGTGACGAGCATCCAGAAGACTGAAGCCATGAGAGCTGTAGCTGGTAGTAGAGACTGAAAGGCTGGACTTGGGAAGTTCCTGTTTAGACACAAACATTTCTTATTAAAAGACAAACAACCGGTTTTGTACAACATGCAGATGGAGTACATGAGCACTGGAGCAAAATGTTGGATTGTTTTACTCTTTCTCCATTTACACTAAACTAAGAACAGTCAAGAGAACAGCTCAGTGGAAATGTGTCCTCACCTTGAGGCCAGATTGATCACACCTATCACACAGGCAAACAGGATCCCTTTAAGCAACCAGGACTCTGAGTTCATATCAACTATGGCGCCCACACTTCCAAACACAGCAGTGCAGAGTAAAAACTGCAGAAAGACCTGGAAAATGAAAACAGGATGTTGTTACAGATTTATCAATGTTCTAAGATTACAGGAGATTTTTGTGTTTTGTGTGAACAGAAGTTTTATGTTTGTAATTTGAGATGGTATGTGTGTGGTCATCTGTATACCCTGTATCTGTTGAAGATCCGTATGCAGCGCGAATTGGAGCGAATCCTCTCCTGTTTGACGTGGTTGAGCATGTGGATGAGCAGCGGGCTGTGCACCTGGTGGGCCAAGTCGATGGGTGTGTGACCCTGAAGAGGAAGCATTAAAAACACCACGAAGACATGCATCATTATAGACTGATTAATTCAAAATGTATGGTAATAACAAGTGTTTATAATCGTGCTGCTTTCAAACACACTGTTCACACTGCGAGTAAATGAACTGATGGGGTCGCTCTGTTATCATATGCAGAGCAAAACTCTCAGATTTCACCTGTGTCAAGGTCTCCACCTACAGCATTCAAAAGAGTTAATTGTGTATTTAGTTGCTGCAGTAATATCAGCTCAATGCTGTTTAGCTACTAACTGATTATTAAAGATCCCCTCCAGACATGTTATAAAACATATAAAAATACTCTGCTTTGAAAAATGCTTTTTCAACAATATATTTTTTTTATTCTTAAAATGACATCTACTACTTCATTGAAAAATCCAAAATTTATGAATATATTAATATTTTTTATTTCAAATGTTTAACTTCTAGACACAAAATGTCTCCATTTTCAGTGTGTGTGCACTGGAGGTTTCAAGCTTCCACATCTCACTCATTTAAGTTGCATTGTGAACCACGACTGCCTCCAACACTGTGATACGTGTTAAACTCAGATTTAAGGTGAGCACAGAGAAACCTTTCAAGTGTGAAAACAGCCTTCTAGTGTCAAACTCTG
The DNA here is from genome assembly GCF_020085105.1 of Siniperca chuatsi. Taxonomy (NCBI): domain Eukaryota; kingdom Metazoa; phylum Chordata; class Actinopteri; order Centrarchiformes; family Sinipercidae; genus Siniperca; species Siniperca chuatsi. Next base: position 5,125,080 of record NC_058042.1, on the reverse strand, counting down.
CACAAACATCATTCTGCACAGTGAAGCTCAAACATCTGAGTGAAGTAACAATGAGCCAAACACATTTTTGAGTGGAGCGGAACTTCAGAAGTCTATCTATCTAAATCTGTCTTTCACCCCAACTGTCAAAACTGTAAAATAAAACCAATGATTTCGAGATAATGATTCCAGTAAGCATTTCAAATAAAAGTACAAAACTAAGAATCCTTATATGTCTTCAACAGTTTGCAAAATGGATTCGCCGCTGATGCCAGATGGACACACAAGTTTTTCTCAGCTTGCTAAACATCCAGATTTTCTGTGGTCATTTAGCACTGAGAGAAATAAGTTGCTGACAATAAGTTGGTGACTAGTGGCATGTGTTACTCACAGTGTGACAGTAGACTGACACCTACACTAAAACACTTATTGTTTTTGCAGTATGAGTTTTGTGAAGCTCACATTAATGTTTTCTGCATCCACACTGGCACCGGCCTCCAGCAGGATGTGGGCGGCGTCTACATTTCCTGCCAGCACCGCGCAGTGCAGCGGTGTGTTCCTGTTCACTTTGTCCACAGCACTCACAGAAGCGTTATTTTTGATTAAGAAGTTTGTGGGTTCTGGCCTAGGACAGAAGAACAACATGTACTGTTTAGACACTAATGTCAAGAGGTTGTGAATTAACTTAATTAACAACTTTGTATTAGATACTTAACCTAGTCTAAAGACTAACAGTCTCCTCTTACCTCAAACTAGGATTAAAATGTCATTCTCTGGAGTGTTCAAAAGTTGTGGTCTGTGTTTTCACATCTGAAGAACTATTTCTTAGATTTTTGCAGTTTGTTTCTAATAAATACACAAAACCATAAAAGAAAGCTGTGATGCAGGCAGCTTTTTTCATACATCGTGCACATCTTTTCTAATTTGAATAGGTTTTTCTTAAATTTAACATATTGTATTCCAAATTCTTACATTTAAAGGAATTTGTCTTTAATCAAGGCAAAGAAGAAATCAAAAGATGTGTTCCAGGAAAAGACTGTGTTCTCTGATTATACACCACTGTTTATTAATACACTATGATTTCATGTTAAACGTGGGCAGACAACATGTGCAGGAGACTTTCAGATTCAGACTTACTGCAAATAGATATTTAGGTTTTCACATATTTACTTGAAACCAGTGGGGTTTAAAGCATATTTGTAAAGGAGTAGGGTGCTCACCCAATAATCTTCTGGGCTGCTAACATCAGCGGTGTCTGTCCGTTGCAGTCAGGCCCATCGACTTCCTGGAGGCAAAGAGGCAAATGAGAGGATTACCAACTAGGAAAATAAAAAGAGAAGAAAAATAAACCTCTACAAATGCAATGAGAAAAGACTGTTAAAACAAACAAAGGTGTTACAGAGAGAAGCGGTAAAAGATAGAGCGTATGTGGAGTCTGACCTGTCCCTTAGCCATTAGATAAGCTGCTATGGCCATGTGCTGGAAGAGGATCGCAAGGTGTAGAGCACGGTAACCTTCTCCGTCTGCGATGGAGGAATCTGCTCCGTATCTCATCAGCTGGATCACCATAGAGAGGTGGCCCTGCCTCATCATTGACAAAAGCCACAAACAGCTTTATAGAGGAAGCACTGAACTAAGTTTCAAAAAAAGTCAAAATATCACCCTGCAGAAAGCACTTCGGCCAATCAGAAACAAAATGCATGACTCATCTTGTGTTTTATTTTAATTTGTACAGTTGTAATACAGTTATGTATTCTTTTTTACTACACACTACCAAAGAGCATACTCTCCCCCAGTTCTGCCGAAATGTGGTGTCTGATCAATCAAAAGTGCATATGCAAACTAAACCAAAGCAGCCCAGCAGTGCATGCACCTACAGTGGCAATCAATATGTTTGGGTATCAGAATCAGTTCTGAATTAGAACCTAATTAAAATGTATCAGAATTGGAAATCCATGAGATGTGCTTTTTGAATCTGAGGATTGAAGCAAAGTTTGGATCTGTGTTTCTGTCTACATCACTGGTCACACATGGGTCAAGGTACTTGTGTAGTGTTTAAAATATGGTGGATTAATATTTATTTGTCTTTAATTTACCTTTTAACCAAACAATGAGAAAATGCCTACTTATTTATGGCACATGTTTTAAAGGCAGCCTAAAGCTGCTGAAAATAAAGGTGAATTTTGTTTTTAACATTATTTTCAACAGATTAAGGATATATAAACAACAGAAACAGGACTGAATCAAATCTGGAATAGAAAAGCAGACCAAACCCTAGCAATGAATCCCTTTATGGTCATTCAGTCACCTTATGGCCCAGTGAAGAGGAGTAGAGTTCAGGTCTCCTCCAAGCTGGTCAACTATCGCCCCTTTAGAAATATAATACCTGTCAGGAAACAGCAGGGAAGATACAGAGAGCAAAAATCAGAGTCGACCGTTCAGGACATGTTGTGTTTCAGAGCTTGTCGTATTTCAGTTCAGTCTCTATTTCTTATATTATTAAAACTAAATGTTTCTGTTTATTATTGCTCAAAGCACTGCGTTTCTGACAGTGAAAAATAAAATACATGAAGGACTGATTGTACTGAAGCAGTTTGTTTTCAATATGATGTTCAGCTGACAGCAGCAACACCAAACCATTTACACTTACTTTAGCTTGTGATTTTATGTTATGTATGTTAACTAAACAGCCAATATGATACAAAATTTGTAGTTTCAATACATTTTTAAACATAATTGCTTGCCATGTATGTCTCAACAAATTGCATCTCATTTACCTGAGCACACTGTACACAGTACAGTGTTTTGTCTAATTTCGCTTAAACTAAGCAATTAAAATCCAAGAATGATCTCCAGATATGACTGAAACTTCACAAGCCTCCATGCAAAATTATATCAAAGCTCTCATTAAAATTTTCTACTTCAGCCTCAGTTATTCTAAGCCCAGAAGAGTGTGTGTAGAGAAGTGCAAAAGTAACAAGGAATCCTTCCAAAAAAAAGTAACATCCCCAAATTACTGACACACTGATTGACAAAGGACTACTACTCAGATCAGACAGCTTCTGTGTTTGGAGAAATATGGTGAGTAGCCTGCAGTGGAGTGTTATATGCTTACATAACAGATTCCTCATGTCTCTCTGGTAAGTCAGTTGTAATGAAACAGAAATTATATTACTTACTTGACCAGCTCTGAGCGGTTGTTGATTGCCGCCCAGTGCAGCAGAGTGACGTTCTCTTTGTCCGGCTGTCTGACGTCATATCCTGCCTCTACCAGCTCCTTACAGCGCTCAAGGATACCGAACCTGAGAGGATCACACAGAGAAAAACACTTTATAAACACACCAATAATAATAACTACCAGACTAGCGCTTTAAATTGCACAGTGACATATTTTCCCGTGTGGCTGTTGTAGTTACAGTGGTGAACCATTCAAGGGAAGGTTATAGTATGCTACATCTAAACTATATCTTGTTATGTTTAGGGTAATATTATTAAAACTAAATGTTTCTACATGTTTTGGAATTTAAGGCCAAATAAACTATGATCCTGAATATATTTGCTATAGGAGTGTCTGCAACCTCAGAAAAAGAGAAAGTGTGTGTTTGACGCATCAGCTGTCAAAACATTAGTCTGCGTTTGCGCAATATATAATCATACGATCAGAAAAATGCATTTGTGTCGTTATCAAATGTATCAAACATTAAAGAAAAATTCTAGTTTATTATTACAACTTGGGTTTTATTTTTGTAGTTTGGGCCATAATTTCCATCAGTAATAATAACACTGTACAAGTTAATTCTGAGATCTGGAAACAAGGCAAAAAGAAGTAAGAAAAGTCCGACGGGGCAAGAAACACGAGCAACCAGACGATCAGGCAGGCTGGAAACAAACCGACAGTTTAGCCAAACTTGTTTGGAATTTAAAAAACGAAAGCAAACAATACAATTATTACCCAAACTGTCTGTTGTAAACATCCATCACAGTTTACAGCGGTTGTGTACACACAGTTTACCTGAAGGATCATTACAGACACGCTCACTTTCAATTTGACCTCAAAATAAAGTAGTTTATTAAATCTGGCTAAAGTGCTGGTCTGTTTGCAGACTGTCTGACTGCTCGTGTTTCTTGTTCTGTCAAACCTCTTTACAGCAACGTCACTGTGTTCCCAGATATATACGAAAATAAGACCCAAGTCGTGACAAACGGGACTCATAATGTGCATTAATCTATACAATGTACAATAATTTGCTCATCGGTGACCTGCTACTGCCAAAGAAGAGATAACAGCAACTTAAAAAGATCACAGAGTAACACTAATTTACTTTATTTACTTTCTTCGACAATTATGGCATCATATGAAATGGAACTACACGTTAAAATGTCCACCAGTTGACACAGACCTAATGTTCCACCACTTACTGTGATGCCTTCACTATGTCCCAACTGCTGCTGTCATCCATGTGCGAACGTTTCTTCGGCTGCTGACTGAGGTTCATTGCCTCATCTGTGCTTTTGCCGAACTGTCCGTGAAAAGGTGCCATGAAGGGGTGAGCGGCTCTCGGCCCGTGACTGTGAGAATGACCTGGATGTTCATGGTGACAGCTGTCACGCATGTGGCTGTGACCCTGCAACACATACACACAAAGGGACACACAGATTTGGTTGTTCACGTGGAAACCTTAAATTGGCAGAGAACAGTAGCTTCACTGATTTAAGTCAGTCACACAGTAGGGATGAAAGCTGGTTAAGGGATTTGGGATGTTTATTTGAGGATGCAGACACCTCGACAAACACCAGATAGGGGTGTCCTGGTGGCTTAGGTGTTTAAGTTACCATGACAGTGACCATCCCTGTCAAGTCTGGCCAAGTTCCTCATGTAGGAACTATTTTCTTTCTACCGATAGTTTCTACATGAAACTGCTCACAACAAGGTCTGTGAATTATCTTGGGTAACCGGGTCATGATTTCTGGAAAGAGACATTGCTGTTGAGTTTTTTAAATGTATTTTTCCACTGTTTTCCACTATATTCAAAAAAGGTAGACATCTCTACGGACAAAACTCAGCAACTCACCCCAAAACAATCTAAATGGATAAATAGCACTACAGGTAAGAGGAAAATGTATATGTATTTTTGATTTTGGGGTGAACTGTGAACTATCTAATTTAAATAACATAAATAAATTATTAATTTAACTACTTGTTTCAGCATTCAAAACTTTACTGAGGTTTGCCAGACTGTCAAATGCACAGAGAGTCAGTGTCTGCAGTTTCGTCTCGTGTTTTCTTTTATCGAAGCATTATCAAACTGTTCTGCAGCAACACAACTGAGGTGTTCAAAAGTCCTCGCTCACCTCTTCTCAGGTGGAAGATTGCATTTTCTATTTGTAAGGTGTCACTGTGTAAAATGGGTGATAATGAGGTAAATAATGACCATTTTGAACTACAGCAAACAGCTACAAAAGACTTTTTGTGCATGAGCTGTAGGGTTAGGCAATATGACAATACATACTGCGAAGTGATATACATTTGTCAACTGTTTATACCGTGATAGCACTTTATGATCTCTGGGTGTATTAGGGCATTGTGGGCAATGTTACAAATGACTGAGCAGGGGTGCTTTATGGCAATATTGGAATATATGAATAAAAATACTGTTTTTGCATCAATGTTATGAAGTACCTTGATTTGGTAAGGTATAATATTTGTTGGATTGGGTAAAAACAGACATTTTTGTCTGGTTATTGTATTAGTAAACTGTTTCGCAACAAATTTCAAGAACATTTACATATTTCGATATCATGATATAAAATTAAGTGCTGACACAATTTGTGTCATGACTGATAGAAAACTAGTCGGCAACCATTTTGATTATTGATTAAGTGGTTTATTGAGCAAAAAATGCCATATATTCAGTTATATATCACTGTGAATTGAATGTTAATTGGATACTGATGGCATTTGGCTTTGGGATAATGTTATGGACATTTTATAGACTAAACGAATAACCGATTAATAAAATACAATTTGTAGATTAAAATAAACGTTAGTTGCAGTCCTAAGAAAATTAAATATACTGTGATGGAGAATTTTTTCCATTTCGCCCACTCCTGAAGCGCTGACTGTGATGAACATTTCACATCACTTTGGAGATGTAAATAGAAATATGTAATAGGAGGAGGCGTATATGGGACTACTAGGGGTATATTGGTGTGATTGGTGGTTCTGCAAATTTCATTAACCCATTAAATCACATCCAACTGTCGTGGATGTGATTTAATGGGTTAATTTTGTATTCTGGGGTGAACTACACCTTTACCACAGCAGCACCTGGCTGCTGTTCTCCATCCTCTGGGATGGATCTGCTGGATGCTATTTTTGTCAGCCTGGATGTTGATGCTGATGTTGACTGTGAACATGACAGGTGGCTAACTTAACAACATATGGCAAAAAGCTAACCGCTGTCTGGCTGTAATGAGTATAAACACGTGGATTTGGATGAACACATGCAGCTACCGACTTGCTATCGGAAAACAGCCCGGAGCTGAGCTGTAAAAGAGGATTACAGTTTCGTAATTACTGATAGGCAAAGATAAGAAAGGTAGCTAACGTTACGCAATGAAATGGTTAAGCACGCGTTGGCTATCAATGCATCGTCATGTCAACCAGATAAATCAAACTGACTTTCCGTAACGTGGACGTCAATGCCTTTACACGAAGAAAATTAGCTAAATCTGACCGCTGAGGTTGAGGAGAGATTAGCTAGCTAGTACTGTTTAACGTCAGGCAGGCTAACTACGCCCACTGAAGCTAACAGACTAACTGACAGTTGGTTGTATCGGTGAGCGCAGGTTATTCCGCTTTATAGCAATTTACCGACAAGCTAAAATTAAACAGCGAGCTAGCTAGTTAATGCTAACAACCTGCTGAAATACTATTAGGACAAACTACGTCAGCCGGGTCTCCACCAGATGAAGCAGTAATCTCACAACACGGCCAACAAAAGCAGCGAATGAACACAAACCGACTTACATTATCGACCTCACTCCAGTCCATCTTGTTGTGAAGGAACGAAGGAAAAGTTCCTGCTTCTGGACAGGCCAGATTCAACGTACCACTTCCGCTATGCGTTTTTCAAAATAAAAGTCGTGAGGAAGTTAAAGAGGAACAGAAATAATTTGATGGTGAAACTGCAGAAAGGCAAATTCATAGATTATTTAGAAGCTAATTTAAAAACCCGCAGAGATACCTACATAATGCATTAGCCTATTGCACAGCCGGTGTATGCTTTATTCTTTATTTGGATCCCCATCAGCTTCCACAAAGTGTGGTCGCTAGTCTTCCTGGGGTCCACACAAAAACAATCACAATAAAACAAACAATTTAAAATCAAACAAGCCAAATATAAAAAGGTAAGAAAATAAGTGAAATGACTCTACATATGAAAAAATAAACAATAGTAGCCTACAATGGAAACAAAAACAAAATTGTCAAAATACACAACAACAAAAAGAAAGTAAAAACAATCAAAAAGGTTACAAAAATGGCAATAATATCTATGTGAGATTCATCAAAGTTTGTTAGTGACTTTTTTGAAAGAAAATCTGTCTGATGTCGGTGGGGAGCATATTCCAAGCAGAAGAAGCTCCATAAAGAAAAGTTCTGGTCATACAATTTGTTCATGGACTTGGCATCACCAGATGACCAGTGCTCACTTAACGCATATTACACCTATGACAAAAACCAGTATATAGTATTTTTTCATAAAAGAGGTATGGTGTATTATTCCATATTACTTTTTGCATGAATAGCAGAAGACAAGATTTTAAGTTAGCCTCCACAGTTAGCCATGATAAACATTTATGCATCTCGCACACATTAGCACAGAAAGAACTAATCTGGCTGCTCTGTTCTGTGCAATCTGAAGTTTTTATTCAGATGTTTCACAGCAGCACTTGACCAAATGACTGGGCAGTACTCCAGGTGTGTGACCGAACAACGTCAATCATAACATTTCCTTGAAATTGCAATGCCTTTTCCCATTATGGAAACAATATGATCAAGAACGTTCCTACTGTCAAATACAGTACATTTAGTTTTTGCAATAAAACTTGGCATGCTACACATCTTATGCAGGCATGGCCAAATGAACCTGCTAGAGGGCAAATATGAGCTGATGGGATCCCTTTAATCCTCTCTTCCTCACTCTCTCTCTCTGCAATATGCTGGCACACCACCTGGCCGTTATCACGTTAGTTGATATTGTGCTTCAGTGGTGCATATTCCCAAACTGATTTTCGATTTTATGTGTGTTGTTTGTGTCCACATACAGATGCACTGTTTGATGTACTTAATAATAAGTTATTTACTGCTGCTTTTGTTATTAAAATAATGTACAGTTGACATTTTATTTTGAAGGCAAAAGCGTTAAACAAGGAAATCTTGTTTCTGGTCATTTTCATTTCCTTGATGCTTCACTGTTTTCTTCTTCCTGGAAATGCAAGTGATGTTCACAGAGCTGTTGTTTTACTCCCGCCTAGGCATTTCCTGCTGCTGCCTGCACAATTTCTAACAGTGAAAATCATTTTTTTAAAGCTTCAGTGTCCGGATGGAAATGCACAGAAAATCAAGGTTTGCTTTGGTTGGAAGAAACAACACATGCATATTCAATAAAGAAAACTCTTGCTTATGATAAATTCATCAGAGACATATTGGATTTTAAACTGTCCTAAAAAAAAACCAGTCTGTGAATAAAGACTTTTTCAAAATACATTTTCACTGGGGAAATATGCTTTAGTATCATAAGTGGAAACGTCTTATAAATCAATATAAATACATGTTGTGTGGGCAAGTGTCATTCAAACCCACATAACCTTACTTTAAATTTTAGTCAAGATCCTGAAGTTACCAAAGGTCAGAATTTGGGGGGGAAATGCGTATAAAATGATGCACAAAACAACTGTAAACATTTCCATTTGATGTAGTGGTGCAGTAATAAATAACAAGACATCACAGCATGTGTCACAGAGATGAAATCAGCTACTGATGCAGGAGAGGAGGCTTTTTACTCTCCATAAGTGTCATGGAGCTAAACATGACCAAAGCCTCAGATATCATGCAGCTGAAGTGACTGCCACCATGGAGCTGTTAGTACAGGGGCTGTGACCTGTGGCCGAACGCAAACATTAACATATAAACATGCAGTGGAAAGTAAAAGATGAGATAACTAGCATCCTGTCTGCTTTACTAAACACAACTGGACTGTATTTCCAATAACGTCTTGGACACAAATTTTGACTCAGAAATAGTCAGATTGGTAAGTTTTGTTTCGAGATTTTCAAATTGGTCAGGTAGCCTTAAAAGGCTTTCAGAAACCCCTAGTGTCCTGTGTTTATTTATACAAATGCTCTTTTCCGCCTCTTCATTCAAATTGTAAGATCAGGTAGAATCTGACTTCACATGGCAAGTGTGGAGACAGAGCTCCAGTCCAAATCGTATCTTCAATTTTGTATTTTTATCGAGGAAGTCAACCACGTTTTGACATATAAAACCAACTGCAAATTCAAGTCGAGTCAGTTTTATTCATCAAGCCCAACATCACAAATCACAAATTTGCCTCAGGGGGGCTTTACAATCTGTACAGCATACGACACCCCCTGTCCTTAGACCCTCAATTCGAATGAGGAAAAACTCCTCAAAAAACAACCATTTTAACAGGGAAAATGGAAGAAACCTCAAGAAGAGCAGGAGAGGAGGGATCCTTCTCCCAGGACGAACTGACATAGATGTCGTGTGTGCAGAATAGACCAACATAATAAAATTACAGTATGGACAATCATGATGAAAAAGTTATGAATAGACTGTAACATGAAGAATGGATCCAGGAGGTTGTCGAGCAACTTCAGGTGTCACCAAATAGATCGGATCTGAGCCACACGATCTCGTCTCCACCATGGAGAGGACAGACTACACAAACACACAAGACCCAAAACTCAAGCATGCCATTAACACAGGCAGGAGAAAGGACACACACAGAGGGACAGAGAGAGACAAGAGGAGAGGCTGAATCTCCTGGAGGACAACGATCCAGATCCAAAACATCTGGAGAGAGGCACCGACAGCAAAGAGTCCCAGTTTCTAGCTAATTACTGTATATCTATTCTTAGCTATTGCGTTATATACCAAATACTCTTTTTGTACCAAATACTCTCTTTTATGAGGCTCAGATGAATGGTGCCGCTGTTCAAATAAGAGTTAAAACCTAAACCCAATTCAGTGTCTTATTTCATTAGAATTTTAACACAGTATTTCCCCAAAAATATGTAATTTTATTCTGAAATGATAAACTCTAAATATAGCCCTCTTCTGTGTGACATAGTTTACTTCCCAAATTACCATACTACTATGGAGTGGAAATAAACCAATGAGCTTTGGCCTCAATCAGATCTTGCACTTCCAGGTGAGTAGCAGTAGATGGTGCCATCATTCAATCCATGACCAGAAGGCTTGCTGTCTGCCAGGCTGCAGATCCATTAATCAGTTGTGTCTCTATGCAGACATGATCGTGCACAAGTTAATTTAGTTATTACTCTGGGGTGTAACAAATAAATAATATCTTCACACTTGCTTGAGATAGATAATCCATCACAGTGAACATCAAATCTGCTTTAATTGTCGTAAAAGATATGTTGTTGTTTCATGGCGATGCAGACTGATTTGAAAAGTCTGCACTGTGTCTCCACGCAGTTTTAAGCCTCTAAAACCTAATTTCCATACCATACATGACTGAAAGAAAACACCTGCCTGAAAGGAAAAAAATAAACATAAAAAAATGCTCTGGTAAGCTTTGTAGTAAAACATACAAAAACGCTGGTGTAGTCTAAAAGACAGCTGTGCAAACATACAAGTAAAACATGTCCATGTTTTAGTGTGTGTGCTGCTTTGTTTGCCAAGGTGACATACTTACACAGACAGTTCATCTTGGTGGATGAGCCTTCCCTCAGTTGGCCTGCCCAAGGTTTGTTGTTATTGGATTCTCTGAACACGAGCACTCTCCTTTTCAGGAACACCCTACTCACGCTCACACACATTCACACCTGGAAGCTGTCAAGCACAACTGCAGTCTGATCGGCTGGTCGCTGAGCATCTCCGCTGGAGCAGCTGGGGGTTAAGGGCCTTGCTTGAGGGCACCTCAGCAGTGATAATCAGGATTTATCCCGCCGGCCAAGGAACCAAATTGGCAACCTTTCGTTCACAAGTTGAAATATACACATAAGTTCGAACCAAAAGATTTGGAGGACCAAACCCTGAGGTTTTCATGCATCTTATTGTGGGTGTATTGATAGATCAATTGTACAAAATACAAAAATGAACATGTATATGTAATGTGCATGTAATGTGCATAAGATTTTCTTGGGAGTTTTTCCTTGTGAGAGCGGGTGTGCGCTTGTTGTAGCTTGATAACTTTGACTTTTTGCTGTGGGCTGTTTGTCTAAACATGGTGTTTCAGGTTGCTTTGTGATTGATTGTTAATTAATTAGAGCTTGTCATATTTTTTCTGTTTTTCTCCTCTTTATAAAGTCTTCTGAGACATGCCAAAAAACAAATACTTCATCTGTCAAGTGCTGGTTTTTATGTTTCATTTTAATGAAATAAAAGTCAGCTTTTGACACTTCTGTGCCACTCTGATTATTCATATTTGGATCTTTTTTTAATGTTTTAATTTATACATGCGGCTAAGATACTAGAGACTAACTTGAGTGCATGTACCAAATCTGTGGGTGTGTGTGTCGGCCAAACACAAAGCAGAAGTAATTGAGCTGTCGGGGGAAGTCATAACAGTGAAGACGACTAAGGGTCAAGATTACGTTTGCATGAGACGTGAGAGTAGAAGCAAAATGAAAAGTAATTACAGTATTTTTATTTAAGGGAAAGGAGAAGTGTACATTGTCATCTACACATATTCAGCCTTTACCTTTGGTATGAGACCGTATTCTTCAACGAGCAGACACTGGGGTCATTAAAAACAGAGTGATTAAGGAAGCAGGGCCATCCAATGAAAACATGTAGAGGATGTGTGTTTAACAGCTGATAGAGCAGCACAGCGGAGCTGTATGAGCGGACTTTGCTTCCATTAAAGCCTTTGTGGAATTTAATAATGCTGATGTTGTGTGAAAACCTCATAACTCCAACTGTTTTTGGAAACATCAAGTTGGCCTTTTGAGACTCTTTCAGACCATTTATGAACAAATTAATTCCTGAATAGCATTTCAAATGACATTTTGGGGATGCATAGTATGATATCTTTGAATGGGGAGTGTGAAATTCTCATTTATCTTCCCACTGACAGACTTCCTGCAGTTGTAGAAAGATCATCACATATATGAAAATACTGTACTTGATATAAATATCTTGAAGCTGCATTTATTGATATTCTGGTCACGATGGGGGAAGCAAGTACAAAAAGGGTTTGCACACCCAAATCAATTAGATTGTTCCATTAATTCAGTTTTCAATGTCAGAATTCAGCACAGGGGAAAATACAGATGTTTCAACAATGCCTTCTTCAGAGTGCAATAGTCCACCAGTTTCATGGTTGAGTCCTTTTAACTGTCATCAATCAACTTATTACCAACAGGTGCACCAGGTGGTGCAGCAGGTCTGGTGTCCTCAGACCTGCTGCACTGCAAAACCTCAGAGAGCCCCTTCCCAACATTAAATCCCACAAGTCCATCAACCAAAAATAAAACTACACATGCATTCACAAATCTTGTGAGCCATATGGGCTATTCTACAACAGTTTCCAACTAATATGGACAACAACAAAAAAACACAACTACATAATGAACAGATATTTCTGTGGGACACTACAATGAAAATGGAAAAGGAGGCAGATCAAATTACTCATTTAAATTGGCTGAAGACATGACATTAAATGTGAAAATCCAAGCTTCACGTTGAAGTAGTCTTTCTAGATTACCAACTCTATGTGGTTGGACCACTTTTTTCTAAACCAACACACTTGAGTTAGGAAACAAAGCTGATAACACAAAACCGGACAAACCTGTTATGGCTAACATGTTAGCAAACGACTGCCCATTTACTCGGCAAACACAGGGAAACATTAGCATCCCATTGGAGTGGTGTTTGTGTCCACCTGATGAATGTAAGCATTATTCACTTTCCTTTTTAGCTCTGGTTTCATTTCAACCAACTCCTGAGAAAAATATCTGTCTGTCTGTCTGCTGATCGGTGGTGTGCAGGTAATGTAAAGTGGGTTTATCTGAGTTTTTTTTTTTTATGAAAACAGCTGCCTGCCGCTGCTGGAAATTGGAGTGATGAGAGCAGTGAGACTGAACCTTACAGAAAATGTGCCGTAAAACAAAAACAATGAGCTAAAAGAGGCTAAAACGCTCCGTAGAGCTGAGGGGAACAGCAGAGTTGGTGATAATTCTCTGTGAGTTTGTCACTACGAATGACACCTTTCACATTACACATGGTGATCTGACTCATTGTTAATATAGATTAGCGCAGGTTTGAGAAGACAAACCTCAATGTTGTTTCCGTCTTATGAGACAAAAATTGAAGGGATTTGTCATTTTTCAAGAAGGATCATCGTTACTTGAGAACACATTTCATCCCGAACCTGACACCAGACTGTTTTATCATAATGAGAACGAATAAATCATCAATATGCTGAGCAACCTGCTGTGTTCGCAGTGAGCTTTCTTCAGACTCTCCAGAGATACTTGCAGATATGAAAGTGAGAAGACCCCAGCTGATGGAAGTTAATTATGGTAATAAAGTGTGTGGTGGCTGGTGGGACTCAACATTGCATCTCTGTCTGTTGTGGCTGTTGGACTCCCTGCTGGTTGCTTCATAAAACAAAGGAGGAAGAAGTGTCTTAATGTGAGCCAGTTATTTCATTGTTTGAGAATTTGAGATGGTGGAAGATTGAATGTCAGAAAATCTTCCAAACTTTACTCTACTGAACCAGAACTATGTACTTCAGTGTCCTTGAGGTTAGTCACCAAAGCTTATCTTATTCTGAAGGGAAAATCCACTTCACAATAGGTGCTAAAAATAGCTTTTGGTTGTGAATGAAGGGAGATATTTGAAGCATTCACAATGGAGCTTTATGCCAGAAAATGTTTCAGCAATATTAAACATCAATCAGGTTTTTCAAGATGATCAATCAAGATGACAATATCATAGATAGATTACAAACATATATAAAGAATATGGATCTTGGAGGACATCAAGCAACCTCTAAACACCAACCTGAGCCACTCGACCTCCCCTCCACCATGAAGACCTGGAAAGAGGACACACTACTTCAAGTCACTGTGTATATTTAACCAAGAACACAATCTTTCCCTAACCTTAACCAAGTGTGAGTGCATAACCATAATAACCATAATAAACATAATAACCATGAAAACGATTAATCATGCTTTAGTTGCTACAAATGAGCAGCATTACAGTTCCACCAAAACACATTTGCTGTTGCAAATTAGTTGTATGTTTCTGGAAGACACGGTTGCACGTACAGTAAGTATAGAGAATTAAGCCTATGAGTGAAAGCTGTTCCTCGCCTTGTGCACTTGTTCATGTTCTGTTTTCTTTTCTTTTCACACATCTAGTCAACAACGTAGACTCCAAGCCTGAGCAGCAATGATGATATTCTGCTTTTCATGCTTCTTAACAAAAGAAAAAGAAAGTATTGGGTTCACCCAATCTTGGACAGGAGGATTGTGAATTCCACCTGGCAGTGTGTTTAAAGTAGGATCATAATGTTTTTATTTGTATACAAGACCTCTACATCTTTGTAGTATATGAGCAAAAAGAAGACTCCTTCCTGTTCCCATCATTCACCTTTATCTGACGATTTCAGATCGAGAAACTACAGCAAACTCTTACCATTGCCTCACCCTCAATCTCTTAATATCATTAAAGTTTTTTCCGTTGCATGAAATGTCTTTGGTTTGCATGAAAAAATAGAAACACAATCACAATCATCAAGTACATACTTGGTCTAATATCTCACACGTACATTCGGACTTAGTGTGGAAATGCCTTTACACAGCCTGATAGTATTGTGAGGGAATTCAAATATTTCTGACAAAAGTTCTCTATGGGACATTGTAGATTTGAGCAAAGGAAGCAACAAACTAAGTTGCTAGCAAGCTACTACTGTACATACATGTATTTTCACATTCCTTCTCAGGGCATTCTGGGAAATGTATGAATCCACAAACTGAAATAGAGGTATGTAAGAAATTGGTTCACCAAAAAAAAAAACAAATTCCATACTTTCATGACAGACTCCTGGGATGCATTGAACAGAATAGACTGATGATTAGTGTCTGACCATTTTAAGGAGGAATTTTCCTTTAATTGTCAGGCTCTGAGAAGAAGACTGGTTGTACTGAGGAAGTCTGTACACATTTCACTTCCTCAGACGCTGAAATACACAGACTAAATATTTTACACATCTCCTAACTAAACGCAGAATTAGGACACATTTATGACCATAACATCCATCACTGTTCACTCCCCAGATAATCAGACTAATATGGCATAATCAGATGGAGTCTGCCTCTTCTGGAGCAAAAATGAGAGGACAGGCAACAGAAGCAGTAGATACTGTAGTCTCTTCCTTAAAACCCTGCTTGACCTCTTTAGCACCCTGCATGGTAATACTGTCAGAGGGCTGGTTGGTGTAGGAGGGGTGTAATGTTTGAAATGAGTCTGTTTTAAAAGACAGTTACAGACACATGCAGAAGTACTCAGCGTGAATATGGGCAGTTATGTCAGTGTGGAATGGAAGATTTACAAGTCAATAAACAAAGCTAGAAAATCTTGACACTTAAGAATGACACTGGGTGAAAGACATTCAGCGTGTCGATCAGAGTTCAGGGTAGACAAGGGCTTTGTTTTGCTCTTTTGCTCTCTGAGTTCAGGGACAGAGTCAAGCAGCAACATTACATGATGGGTGTGATGGGATAGGATAGGTCAGGGAGCGACATTCAATAAAGGTTTCAGGCCGCATTCAACAAGAAAGAATTTTGCAGTTAAATCAAACAGACCAGCATGTATGCAGAGGTTAATATGGTCCAACAATAAAAGAAAGGTGGATGGTGATATACATTTTAATGGGCTGTTGATCTTCACTGCGTTGTGTCACAAATATACACATCGCAGCGAGCAAACAAATAAACAAACCTGAGTAAAATGTACCTGTATTCTGAGGTTTAAAGTTCATTCTTGAATATGGAAACAACAGTCGAGAAAACAGTCTCACCACAAGGTCAATAAAGTAGTTTTTCTGGAGCTTTTGATGATATCACATGGCCTTCATCAGCATATGGAGTTTGATCACTTGTCACTGAATTGTAGACGTTCAAATTTCCCTTTTTTTCTCAGCATTTCAAGGACTTCTTGTCCATGTTGGACTGAGCAAACTCCATCTGCTGATGAAGATCATTTGATAGGATCAGAACAACTGCTAAACAGACCTGGTGGTGAGACTGTATTCTCAACTAATAACTGCATTTTGCTGCTTTCCAAAAAAATATTTGCATTCTGAGAGATATTTGGTGATAGTCATGCCATCTGTGGGCAAAAAACAACAGACATAACACAACATAATAAAGTTGCAAACTCTTCTTGAATTCCTTTACTTTTCACTCCACTAATGAGGTTATGTTTAAACCCTTCATGCCAGCAGGATATCGCAAACATCTCAAATTTAAGTGATAGGACTGATGAGCTTGAGTGTAGCAGGAAGCTGAATTTGGTCAGCGCTGGTGGAGGTTTGTGCTCTTCAAGGTCTTATCTTCAATTCACAGTAGCAGAATATAAATCACAAATGTATTGTAATTTACTTTCTGCTACTGTGAATAAAAAATATAATATTGTATTTTTAAACTTCTGACTTTTCGGAAACCGAGAAAAATCAGCTTTTTAAACAGGAGATCATCCACACTGAACATATGTAATTCTAGCAACACAGACTACGCATCTCACTCGCCTCAAAGCTTAAAAAATCTTCTCTGCCTCCCTTTCTCACCTCTGTGATTACATTTTCGATTTAATAAGGGAAATCAATGAACGATAATGGCTTTAACCTGGATTCACCTCCTCATGTCCTTCATTAAAAAGAGAAAGCACCCCCATTATTCTGTACAGTCCATGTGTGTCTATGTGTGTTTGGTTAGATTTGCGTGAGAGTGTGTTTGCGTGTGGCTGTGAAATTGGGCTACTGAGGGGAGGTTTTTTGGTTTCTGCTTGCCAGTGGACAGCCTCTCTGTAGCAGTGCCAGGGCGAGGACGGGAGGGAGGACGAGAGGGGAGGGGATGCTGGGGGAGGGGTCAGGGTGAGTTGGCGAGGGATGGACATCAAAACAACAAAGGGCAGCAGGGGCGATAATCCCACCTAATGCCCCCTGTCTGCCCCATGTCTGCAGTGGCTCTCTGGTGAGTGCCAGATTGAGTGCACTCATGCAAAAGGTTACCTGGGTGATCAAGTGCTCTTCTCAGGGGTGGGGGCAGTACAGGCTGCCTGTCTTCAGCGGCTGCTGTGGGCCCTCGTTCGCTCAGAGCAGCAGCGGCGGCGTTTTTCTGCCGCTGATTCAGCAGAGCTCGGCTCACCGTGTCGCCGGTGGTCATGCATTATGTAACAGGCCCTGTGCTGTCCGGACAGTAAACACTCGCAGACTGGGACACTCTCAGACACGACACTGGGGTCAGTCAGGGATGAGGCTGTAGTGGGAGTGTAGTCCAGTCTGTGGAATTATTGATCCTTTAGCTTGAAGCTTTTTCTGTATCCATGCTCTTCTCCATTTACCTCCAGCCAAACTACTCTCACATAAATACTACAGGAAAAATGACCTTTTAACGCTTTAACCCTAATGTTCTGTTTAGGAGACCCCCAGGGCCTCTTTAACAGCTCAATACACATACTTGACATTATTTATCACCTTGATACTTTTCCTAATTTCATGAGAATTACTTATAAATGTGATTTTAAACTGATAACATGATAATCCACTACAGAAAATGACAGATGACAGATCCTTATGTTTGGGGTCAAAACGTCCAATAGAAACTTTTCAGACCACTTCTCAGTCATTGATCCGTATGTTTCAAACTAGCCTGATAATCAGACTGAGTTGACATTTCATTTCACTTTCTTGTTGGGAGGTGGGTTATTTTGACCAGTAGCGAGTAACATATACGTCCCGCTGAGGTAAGTTTCAGTTGACACAGACGCTATGGTAGCTTAACACTTTTCATATTGAGCAAAGAAATGTATCCATAGTTGCCATTTCTGTATATATTTTATTTTTCTGTAACTTGTACAGCTGCGTAGATCCCATCCACACTTGTACTTTTTCTGTTGCCATTTTTCATTAATGTAGTTAGCTAGTTAACTAGCTATGTGGGATGGCGTTCCCATCTTTAATTCGGACTACAAAACTTTGATTGGTAAACTGTTTCTCCAACGGGTGGAAACAGCCTTCAATGGGCAACACAGACATATTTAAGTCGCTGAAGAAATCTGAAATGTGGGTTAGCTCCAAACAATTGCTGCTTCGCCACTAAATTGCTAAAAACACTACTTCTGACGGAGGTTTGGAGCTATGAGGGGTGACTGCACGACGCACCACCTTCTTTTCTTTTTTTGATTTTCACAATTCAACTCTCTACTTGGAATCTTCTGATTTCTGTTTCTCAAAAGGCTAATGACAATGTAGTATTTAGCATGATTCGACATACCAAACTAATGGTAATTTAAAAAAAAAATGTATTTAAGTAACAAAGGCAAAACATTTATAACCAATTGACATAATATAACCCTACAGCATTATAAAACTGTGCATGAGACATCTGTGTTTTCTATGATAAATAGCACTGAGGGTATCAAATGGTTACAGAAAGACATTCTGGGTAGAAGTGAGTGAAAGTCGGTACAAAGAAAACAAAACAACAACATGGCTCTTAAAATACCTACTAGACACAACAAACACCACAGACTGATATATAACCATGTCAGAATATCTGAAAACTTGACCTTTTACAACAACCTATCAATTGTCAAATTTATGTGTTGATAAACAGCTCATATTAAGGCCGGAGGACATGAACTCACTCAGCAATGTAATGATTCCCATTAGCACATGAAGCAGCCAGAGATAAACTTCAGAGGTAACCTTCTTTCAAACCACTTCACCACATGACATTGTTGTCATTTTGTTGGCTCGTCTGCACGGCTGTTTTAATAAAAACACCTTTTTTGTGGATATGTAAATCCTCGGCAGCACAGCTGACTCTGTGAGCCGCCGTACGAGGTGAGCTTAACTCGAGGGTTTTAAACGCCTTCTGTGAGATAAAGGAATTTTTAGCTGAGGGATCTGAGAGAAGGGTTGGCAACTGTCTTCACTGGACGGCATTCAAGTTGTGTTTAATCTGCTCGTGTGAACTCTGTCGCCGTTGCCATCTGCTCACAGCCACAAAAGCAGTGAACCAATGCAGTTCAGTGAACTACTTAAAGTCCGTGTAAAGCAATAATATATGTGTTCTGAGTTTGTCACACAGCAGAAAAATGTGTTATTAACCACCGAGCCAAATTTGAATGATTAAAAAAATTTCAAAGTTATCAAAAAATAAGCAGTATTCTCTGCTCTCAAACGCTGGGGGCGAGGCCAACATAACATTACATGCAGTAGCATTAGCTAGCTTACATGAAAATGATGCTAGGCTGACGTTACACGTCATAAAATCACATTAGGGGGTTGCAAAATTTACCGAGGACTGTCTACTATAATTATAACATGAGCACACAAGGCAACATACACTCATTGGTGGGCACGTACGATTGCACCAGATGTCGGCGGGACAGTGAATCCCAGTTGTCTCAGCTAAAAGTCTGTAAAACTATCAGGTGTAAAATGTTCACTTCAGAGGCGGGTGTTGGTAGTGATCCTCAGCTCTCCATCAAGGTGGCTCTTCACGATCATCGATCCATGATTTCAGCCCCACTCCAAAAAATCCTGAACACAATAATGGTGGAAAAACTGTTTAACGGTCTAACTCCACAATTCAGTATTACATAATTCACAGTCTTTGTAATGTTTTCAGCAATATCTTTCTAACATTTATAATGTGTTTAGAAACAAATCTCAGAGTTGCCTTTACACAGACTTTAAAATTCTCACACAAACACCAGTTTTTTCATTAAATACATGAGGATGTTTTCTGTCTTTGTGGGATTTCTTTGCCCACACAAACATGGAAGCTTTCTTTTGGCAACTAAAGGAGAACTGGGCCAACACTTTTCATTTTAACACAACACTGAGATTGTAATGCAGAGAAAAACAAGTTTATCTTTCTTCTTTCAAAAACAGTTGTATTCACATGAGATGGTAAATGTGTTTGATGGAATTTAGAGTTGAGAGTGGAACGAAGACAAAATGTTATTGCTGAACCTGTCAGGTTAAGGTGGAACTTTAAAGCAACGTACAGGTAAAAGTGTGTACTTATAATACTTCTATGGTATTTACTTTTATAAGATGTCATGAGTGTTTCTTTGAATGTAAATATATGAAAATGAACAGATCACTTTAATCATATGAGCCTCTAATAATCCAATTCCTTCTCATAATCAAATGCAAAGCCATGTACCAATGTTGATGCACAATGAACATTTCTGTTAATTAAGTTGTGCTATATTTATCCTCCTAGTAATATGATTCCCCCTCCATGTTAGCGGATGAGACATGAGCCAAACTAAAAAATCAAAGTACAAGTCAAATACATTTTTTCCCAAAGATGGTTTCATGGAAAAACTGTTGACAGGATACCTCAAACTGCAAAAAAAGGTCAATTAAGACTTTCTATTATGAATTTTTGATGCATGGAGGTTTTATGTCTGTAAAACTTTCCTCGAGCTGAAAAAGCGATTTCAAAATCTGTGACGTCATCACAATGTGAAGTCTATGGACTGAGAGGGAACTCGCGGCCGGGGCCAGCGGGAGAAAGACTTAGGCAGACTTAAAAAGGCAGTTCATGCTCGAAAACCCTCCAATGTGGCTGAATTACAACAATTCTGCAAAGATGAGTGGGCCACAATTCCTCCACAGCACTTTAAAAGACTCATGGCAAGTTATCGCAAACGCTTGATTGCAGTTGTTGCTGCTAAGGGTGCTGCTTAGGTTTAGGGGGCAATCACTTTTTCACACAGGGCCATGTAGGTTTGGATTTTGTTTTCCCTTAATAATAACAACCTTCATTTAAAAACTGCATTTTGTGTTTACTTGTGTTATCTTTGACTAATATTTAAATTTGTTTGATGATCTGAAACATTTAAGTGTGACAAACATGCAAAAAAAATAAGAACTCAGGAAGGGGGCAAACACTTTAGCACACCACTGTATATACAAGTCAAACTGTTTCTGTAACAAATACAAATAGTGCAAAGGAATGAACACTTGTTAACAAAATGGTTACTCCTACTAACTCATTAAAAGTAAACCATGTTCGAACGAAGTAAGCTATTTAATTTTTTTTAATTTTAACTTAAAATATTACACTTTAAGTTTTTTGGGGCATTTTCTGTTGTTTTCTCTCAGTTTTGAGTTCTGCATGTAGTCCTTGTCTCTGCTAATTCTTGCGTTGTCCTGTGGAGGGCTGCGGACCGGCAGTTTTTCTCGACAGGAGGATCGAGTGACCTTGTGTGATGAGGTGAGGCTGTGTAGAGTCAGGGGAGCTGTAGATTCTCACTCTGGCCACGACTCTGTGACTTTGGGTCGTAACTCCAGAAAACAGAGCAGCGAGAACATTGCCGCCGTGTCCTTGATCAGTAGCTCATCTCCACCCAGCGAGGAAACACCAACACCGTGGGACTTTATGGCGGATCGAAGCTGCTCAAGTTTAATGTGTTTGTGGCTGTCGCAGCTCTGATAAAGGGTGCAATACATAACACAGGAGTAATAGAGGGGGACAAGCCAATCAATAGTCATAGAGGCCGTTTGACCCGCCTTTTAAAATGACAAATCTCCAGCCTTGCATCACTGAGTCGCGGCCAACAACTGCCTGGAGGGACGGTGTGCAAAAATAACCAGAGTGAATACAATGTCTGTCAGTGGGAAGAGGCCTGGCTTCACTGGCATGCCTTACGGCTGTGTGTGTGTGTGTGTGTGTGTGTGTGTGTGTGTGTGTGTGAAATCTCCATTTCAGGTTCAATCTCAAAAAGTCCAAACTGGCAGTAAGAGTCTTGTAAGTAAAGACTGGGGCTTCACCTGTGAAAAGAGGCTTTTGTAGAAGCAGCCTCCTGTTTCCTGGCAGATAAAGCACATCTGCTTCACCAGGAGATAACACCATGCATACATTCACACAGCCCCTCTCAGTCTCACTCCCATGTTCACCTTTTCTTTACTTTTCCCTGCCTCCCCGCCTCTCCTCTTCATTCATATTTATTTCTGTAATTCCCTCTTGCTAAAGCGCTCCCCTCATCTTCTTTTCTCTCTCCTCCCTTCATTTCTTCTCTGCCTCATCTCCAAGTCTTTTCCCAACCTGCCTGAACACCAGCTGCTCCTCGCCGACGTTGCCTGCTCTGTTATTATGTGTGTGTTGCCTCTCCTGAAGTGGCCTGTCCTAGAGATTACCCTGCCCTCTGCAGCCTCTAGGATTAGACTGCTAACCCCATGGGTCGTGTGTGTGTGTGTGTTTTAGCTTGAGGGCATCCGGATAAATGTCCTGCTGTTGTTTGACTCACTAAATGAAACATGATTGTTTCTAGACAGCTAATAATGAATCTATGGGCCTTTTTTTCTCTCAAACTAAAAACTGCAAACTTGACCAATCAATTTCTTTTACCAACACAAGGATTTTCTGTCTCAGTGCGCATTCCTCCTTTACAAATGTTCGGCAGCGGCCAGGTTAGAGCTTAGCCTACACTGACTGTTCTATTGGCTACGTTAGCGGCAGAAGAAGAAGAAAAACACTGTGCTGGCTGTAATGTGTGTCCACCGAGCTCGTGAGTTAGCAACAAATATCGTTTGATAAACCCACGTTTTTTTATTATAAATTTAAAATAAATTAAACATTACAGTTAGCAACTTCTTTTTTCATCTCCATGTGAAGGCAGTGCCGGTTGTTAGGTCAATAGGCTGTTCTGTTTACTTTCCACATGCTGTACCATGTCGATCTTGTGCTTTCATTTCTGGCAAGAATTAGCTGGGAGTTGGGCCTTGCCTCGAAAGTAGATGAGAGTAGCCAATTGCAGTCGGGGGAGGTATCAAAAAGGTTGCCTGAAGTTGAACAGCTTGGAGTTGGCTTGACTCGACTTGCAATGGCGGAAGTAGCATTAGCGTTTTTCGTTGAAGAGGAAGTGGATGCAACAGAAATCCCAAGTGTCTGTTCATTTTAAAACAAATGAATACATGGCGATTGAATACTGCATGTGAAAGGCATAACCACTTATTACGTTTCCAAACAGTTTCGGTCAGTGGTTTTGACCAGTTTGCATTTATGGAGAATGCACAAAGGTGTTAAATTGTTAATGTCAGAAATGTAGGCTACTCATTAAATACATTAAATCAATAAAAAACTCGGTTGAAGCATGCAAAGAGTCTCCTCACGACATGATGTCATCAAACAAGGCGGCTTGCATTTATCTTTCGATAGCTCATTTTATTTTTCACCTTCTTATTTTTCTTAATTTTTGGTCTTAGCACACATTTAATCCATATTTTCTCCCACGCAACATTTCCAATTTTCCTACATGATAATGAGATTGGCGTGTCCATGTATATGTTTACTGGAAAGAGGAAAGACAAGATGATAATTATATAATTTGTGAATTAAATATGCAGTTTTTCTGCAGTTTCAGTGCAGGAAGATTTTATGTTAGTTTTAGTCAGTTGCCACAGAAAATGAGGCTATAATATGTAGTCTGTGATGGACATAAGGATTCACAGATTGTTGTTTTCTAAATTCAGAGGATAAAGTGACACCACAGTATGTCTGCTGTGATTGTACAGCCTGCATTCATAATTTGATTTCATAAGTGTTTAGAATATAGGTCAAGCTTTTCTGCTAATGACATAATGTCAATTTTTTCCATATTTTTCATACTGTCCTTTTCCTCCAACATTACGAATATTCTTTATATGTTTGCAAGTGAATCTCATTCTGGGTTAGTGATGAAGTCTGGACTCATTTCAGGGCATTTATTCACATACTGGATGATTTTTATGAGCACAGAATCATTTGTTTTTTAAATATTGCCAGACTAATTTCACAAAGCAACATATTTCTAAAATTGATGGCCTTTTTATTTATTTATTTTAAAATCTCAGCGTGTTTAGAATTGTGAAACAGTGAAATTAAGAAACATTTTCTCTTTGCTCAGTCTGAGGAGAAAAGTACAGCAAGGGACACAGAGGGACATAAAATAAAAGCAGCATCAGAGCATAACATTGATTTGACAAACAAGACAGAGCCAGAGCCATTGATTAGAAAATCCACTATTAATGAAAGTACACAGTGTTATTGCTGCAGAATCACAAGAGGAATCAGATCAGACAAAAGCAAACACAGTTTGATTCGAGTGACTTTCAATATCAATACATGTATTAATAGTTTGGTCACGACATCACTTACATGTTACATGTGAATAAAATGGGTGCATTACTGCACAGAATTACAGGTGCAACACTTCATACTGAACGCTGCATGTTAATACGTTTTAGTGTAAATGCAGATACTGCAGGTTTCCTGGTGTGTGATGTCGTGATGGGGGATGGAGAGAGGGTGAAGTGTGAAGGGGGGGAGGAGGCGGTGTGAAGGTGGCATTGAGGTGGGGGTGGGGGTGAGGGGACCGGTTGGAGAAGCTCATTCATCAAGTCATTACGGGAGGTGGCTCCTGTGGTATTTCAGCCTGTCTATCAGTGGAGGAGGAGAAGGATGGGGAGAGATTCCCAGAGGAGGACCGGAGCTCGGCCGTCCTTCCTCCATCTCACCCCCCCCTCCCTCCCCCTTCGCTCCCACAACTTCCTCCCCCTTGGACGCCCCTGCCCTGCTTCTCCTCTGACAGCTCACCTTCTGACTGTTATTACTCCCCCTTCTTTCTTTCCTCCATCACACTGTCTTCCACTTTATCTGCCCCCTCTATTACATCTTCCATTTCTCTCTCTCTCTCACACACACACACACCATCCTCCCTCCACATTCTCAGTGCTTCCCTCACTCTCTTCCTTTTTACATTTCTCCTGGGAGGCAGCCCTTGACTCTCAGATGTCCCTCGCATGCCAAAAATTACTATTGACATTTCAATTCAGTTGGGTTTTTTCTCTCACTGCTCTCTGCTGATGCCTTATAGCAGGAGGACATTTACATGTCAATGGGCCAGACAAAAGAGATGCAGAGTGCGCCCGCTCCTGCGTCCTTAACACAGTGGCTGTAACACTGAATTTGTGGCTTCTTTGGTGATGAAGAGGCTTTGTGTGCTGGATCTCTGCATTAGTAAATGGATTATTAATCTATAAATTAACTGGCCTACAATGCCACAACACGTATAATAAAGTCTCATCAGCATTTTCTTTATGAATACTCACTTTGCAATTTGTGGCTTTACAAAATGTGTTATAATGTCAGTTAATCACAATTAGCAAAGCACCAAACTCAGAGTTACAAACTGCAACAGGAAAAACTGAGGCACAGCAAAAATTTTATTTTATTTAAAAATTAAGAATCAGGGGTGTCTGGGTGGCGCATCGCCAAAATAATTTTTCTCCGCCATTTGTTTATGAGTTTGTGGATGGGAAGCCAGTGAGGGATTACGTTATTATTGCCATACTAGCTCCTGGTTGGTCAGGGCACTTACACGGAGGGATTAGGATCTGGGGCGATAGTATTGACCTCCAACATGTCTCAGTGAGGCTTATGTGAAAGGAAGCAGCTGGTGTCACAGAGGTAGCACATGTCTGTCTGCAGCCCCCGACAGATCAACAGTAGAGTGAAGCTGCCAGTATGCTTGTGTCCGACCATTTCTGTAACTTTCCGAAAACGGACAATCTGACATTCACACCCACTTCAAAGCAGTGATTGATCAGCTGTGTGGAGGTGAGAAAGTAAGCAGGGTTTGAACTTCTCTCTCTAGCCCTCATTTTTTTTGTTCATTACACAACTAAAGCTGGCATCTTTCATGTGAACAACCACGTGCAACACTATAAATGCCTTCCAGGAGACTGTCTGAAAATGTTCACTGTAATCCCCATATTTAAACGATTATCTCTCTATGACGACCAGCTTTTCACTCGTGACAGCGTTCCGAACAGCTATAAACACATTTTATTTCAAATTTGGTTGGAAAACACATCGTACGAACTGGTTCTTTTCTAGTATAATCTTAGCAGTGACACTTCCTGGTTTGATTCTACATTGTGCGGCCCACTGCACTGACCCCGCCCACTTAGTCCTGCTCAGTCCATAGACTTCACATTGGGATGATGTCTCACACATAAAAATTGCTTTTCTAGCTCTGGGGAGGTTTTACAAATAGAAAACATTCATGGTATAAGAAATCACCATATAAAGGGTAATTATTGTTTGCAGTCCAAGATGTTCTGTCAGCACTTTTACAGACATCTCTTTTGTAATGGCGGTCTATGGGGAAAAGCTTTTGTTGCAGTACCATGTTTGACCTTGGCAAAATGGCACCAAGGACTGAGTTGTTGTACCTCATGCAACTTTCTCAAAACATCCGTGCTTCGGCTTCGATTTCCTACAGGACTACCTCTGGCTTCTGGGGTATTTCCCATGACCATGTCCTCCTGGTAAAGCTCACTGCTGGCAGGTGAAAAAGCATCCGGAGACACCGTATGACTATGTTTGTTTGCTGTCCTCCACAGGACAACACTAGAGATAACAGGGACAAGAATCGCCATGTGGAGGGATTAACAGTTAAATTTACAGCATGTACAATAAAAACAACAACAACATAAAACTGAATGAATTACTTCCAAATCCATCTTACCTGGAGCACCATATGGTTCATGTGGGGCAAGACAGGGATTCAAGATATTGATTGCTGGCTGAAGATGAGTAGGGGGGGTGGTGAGCTGTTGTCAGAAGCCCACAAATTGTGGCTGTGTCCCTGCATCTTAAACATGAGAGGGGTTGCTGTGCTTTTGGCCTCATGATATGTGACTTCAATTGGTTCCATAGTATCTTTACCATAGAAATAGTCTGGAATGGGCTGAGTTCATGTATTCAAGAGCGTACGTTTGCATGTTTGTGAGTATGCACGCATGCCTGAGTATATTTCCTTCACAAGAGGGTTTTTCAGACATGCATCTTCATTTCTAAAGCCCTGTAAGGTATCACCACCTGATTGGTCCAGAGGCGCCGGGGCTCCTGCTTTGCTGTGATTATCTTAAAGGAGATGCATTGCATATGTAAATGTCCTGTTTTGGAAAGAGCTGGCTGCTGCTCAAGTGAAAGAAAAAAAGCCCCTCAGCATTGATCTGCCCTTCTGCATTTAGTCTGGGTTAAGTGTTCAGCTTCCATTAGGACCAAATTCATGCAGAGGTTTGTATAATTATGCCAAAGTCAATCCCCATTACTCCTTAGCACTATCGAGCAGCTGCTTACTTTAATAAAAACACATGTCAAATTCAGGGAGAAGAGCTGCTGTGTATATCTGTGTGTCTGTGTTTGCCAGCGTGCGTGCATATTCTTGTATTTGCACATCATTTGAATCAATACACACAGGAAGGAGCCATTAAAGAGACTAACCAGTTGCAGGCAGCAGAAGCAGCAAGAAGGCCTCGTGCACCAAATGTTCTGTCAACTCCACAATCCTTTCAATCAGTGCAACAAACAACTCTTTCAACATTTGTCTCTTTCTCCCCCAGGACACGATTCCTCTTTTCTGTCTGCTTACTGGAGACCATCAATCTGTAGCTTCTCCCTGTTGCCCTTCTTTCATCGTTCCAGTTTTTTTATTTTTTTTCCAATGAGAGCTTTCAAGCCTGACCTTTGTGCACTTGGAAAGGGCCGCTGCGGGTAACAAAGACCGTCAACCAATCACAGATCAGTCTGAGTGGCCTTGGGTATGTGAGCCTCATTTTTAATGACATAAGAATGCCTGAAATGGATTTTGGGGTAGCTGGTGATAACTCCTCGCATGTACTCACATGCCAGCACATGCTCACGCTCATCCTCACCTTCTTGTAGATGTTACGACTGGCATACTCATGTTTATTCTTTGCTCTGGGTAGCAGCTTGTAACTTTTTTGTTTGACAATGCCAATAAAGAATGTTAAAACCAAAGACGTCACACAGGAAGTGACATGCTTTCCACTATTTTTGTAGTGTCATGCATGTAGATCGACAGCAAAACGAGAGCAGAGGATTGAAGGAATAGTTTGACAGTTTGGAATATACACTTAAATATGCTTTCTTCCTGAGTGTTAGATGACAGGATTGATACCACTCTCGTGTCTTGCATGCTAAATATGAAGCTATCGCTAGCTGCTTCCCCATGTTTCTAGTCTTTGTGCTAAGCTAAGCTAACTGGCTGCTGGTGGTATCTTTATATTTACTGTACAGACATGAGACTGGCATCAATCGTCTCATTTAACTCTTGAAAGAAAGCGAATAAACATTCAGAAATGTCAAACTATTCCTTTAGCTTTTCAACTTTTGCACTTGCAATGGTTGAAATAAACTTCAGGCTTTGACATAATATTCTGTAGGAAACACAAAAAAGATGAAACTTCAGAAACTCAATCTGAGGCAGCACAAAGGCCAAAATCGCTCAAGGATGAAGTTGAATATAGGACTTTGCATGGTGGAAACAACTCAAGGAAGAAGAAGGGATTCAAAGACGATGCACCAGCTAATAACACCTGTGAATAGCTGTTAGGCTAAATTAGCGCTCGCATCAAGCTTGTTTATAAATATTGTGTATTTGGAGAACGTTGGTGTTAAGGTGCCAGTAAGTTTCAAACAATGTGCTTGTATAATCATCAAACAGTCTGTCTGAAACACACAACAATCTTTGTAACTTTCCGAAATCGACAATCCAACATTCACATCCACTTTTTGCAGTGATTGGCCAGGCGTGCACAGGTGAGCTCTCTTTGTCCACTTCTTCTGTCACTTTTTGCGTCAGAGAGACTGTTTGAAAGTGAGCACCGTTAGTCCCGTTTGTACATCTTTCATGTCTCACCTCTCTCTCTGACGGCAGTCTTTTCGCTCCACCTTTAGTCAGGTCTGCTAGTTGCTTAGCCTTATCGGAAAACAAATGTTACGCGAGATTTCTAAGAAGAGGTTGTTTTTCTGTAATTATTTAATTCATAATCTTTTTCAAAAGATCACAAGCTCTACAAGTCATGCTGTCTCATATAAAACACAACCATAGTGTTCCTGATAACTACCATCAGCTACCATTACTAGTAATGTAATACCACTGTGACATTCACTGTGTTACATTCAGTGAGTGTCAAAAGTTTTCTAACAGTTATATAAAATGAGTGATAACATGTAATGCAGTGTGTAAAACGATAATTTATCATTTTCATTCATCATATCACTTTGCCACCATCCACGTGATTGATTTAACAGCTGTAACGTGCATATCAGTGGTTAGCTGGCCTTCGGTTGTCTTTGAGGCGTGTTTATGTGCTTTTACAAAGGAGACGCAAAGTGTTCAAAATGATCAAGCGACCTTTTTCTGCACCAGTTCTTTAAGATACATACCTAAAAGTTGATCATGTGAATGAGGTAGAAAAGGTTTTTGATGATCCTAACTACTCTTCCAAAATTGGCGTGTAAAGCCGAGGAATATTGACAAGGGACAGAAGTGCTATGTGCGTACATATTAAGGAGATTCTCCAGTACAGTATATGTGGCTGTTTGTGTGTGTCTTTGCGATTATACTGATCCAGTGGAACAGAGAGTGAACACTACTGCTGAGGAGAGAGAATATTTTGGATGTTTCATACATGGAAATAGGCCAGGGAGTGTGCAGAGAGGTTTCTATGTGCAGTAAATGCAGAGCAGGTGGAGTTCAGTAAAGTATCCATGTGTCAGAGAGATTTTGGTGGACCGGTCCTTCCTCCCTGTCAGCTACTGGAGAGAGAACTGCAACCAATCACATTGAAAGTAAGGTGCAGAGCTGCCTGACTCATCTGCCTGTCCCAGGTTTTCATCCTGCTGCTCCTCCCCTGATCTCTCGCTACGCTTTCGATCATCAGGGGTTTGATGTCGCTGTAGGCCATCGCTGATGATGACTTCTGTTTCCTTTGACGATCTTGAACTGCAGATTAAGTAAAATTAAGTTAAATAGAGCCCATTAGTCAACAGTATTTGTCATTATGAAGCTGATGTGATAAATCAGTACCATTTGTCATCTATGTTATGTTATTAAGAGGTTTTGTCGTTTCCTCGTCAGGAGAGGGAACTTTAACTCTTTCAAGTCAGATTTCTGCCACTAAAACCAGCATTTAAAAAAAAAAAAGATTATTCTTTGGCATTTTTCACCTTCTGCCCGAAGAGGCAGATAGGAAATGGGGGGAGAGAGATGGAGGTATGACATCAACAAAGGTCACCGGCTGGAACAGCCTGGACAGTCTTGTGCTGACCCTGATGAGGAACAGATTGTCTGACAAGCGATTTGAGAGACTCGAGGTATAACCACTGCTTTAGTGATAAACACGTCGAATTGGATTAGTCTACTATAAAGCCATGGTTTGGTGAGCTACTCGAGTGAGTTTATTTGAGTGTGTTTGGCCCGTTAAATGCAGTTCATATGCCATTTAAACATGTTTTTTTCCCTTTAAGTCTATCATCATGTAATGGTGTTAGGAAGTCTCTTATATTATTTTAGATTATTTTCAGGCAATTAATATTTGTACTAGACGGTGTTAGGAAGGCCAATCTCTTTTATATTGTTTTATATATGTATTGTTTTATTTTGAGGCAGTTATAGCCTACTGCCAGACTGCACTGCCCGGATTCTCCTAGGCACGCAATTGAGCCTTGTTCTCAAAGTGATCTTTGGGCTGGTTTTCACCAACTCTGCTGTCGGCTTTGTGGTATTACTTTATTAAAGAGCATAAAAGAAAGATCTGGTGTATGTCCTGTAGGATAGGGATTTGTGCTGATATGGGCATATGTAAGGTTTAACGTTATATTGTTAACTGGCAATTAGCCTAAAATAATGTAGTGCAACAAACTACTTTCTAAAGGGAGTAAATAAGTAATGCATTACTTTTTAAAAAAAGTAATAAATAGGCCTGATGTGTAATACATTACTTTTTTTGAGTAATGACCCCAACACTTATGAGGAGTTATAATTATTTTGTTATGTAAGTGTTGATTTGAATCTTTTAATCTGTGTGATGTCGAAGTCAGTAGATAAAGTAGAAAGAGAGCAATTATCTGAAGGATTTTCATTAATAAAAAGTTGGTGTAAAAATCACTGTGTAATATCTTGTGTCAGAACAGCAAACTTTAATTTGTTACATTCAGTAGGTTTTTTCTAACATCAAAAGAATCGGGAAAAAAATTAAAAGTGCCAACTTCAAACAGATATATCAAGAAAGTCAGCTGACCAATCAAAAGCAGTGCTGAGCTCAGAAAAATGATAATCCAGATTGTTATCTAAGACAGAAAAAACAACCCAAGCATTTCTGGCAAAATCACGTTTTCAGGAGGTAACAAAGGTCAAATTTAATGTAGATGCAGCAAAATCCCAACAATAACCTCAGACTTGTCCTTTGGTACTCAGGGGGAGCTCCTCAACCTCTACTTCAGGAGCAAGGAGAGCAATTACTTTACTTCCTCTGATCCATTTTTATTTTTAACAACCTGATGCCCTTTGTTTCTTTAGGTTAGCTAGCTAAGGCTAATTAGTGAGTTGCATAGCAACAAGAACAATGATGAACGCTCCTCCAACCCTTTGAGCTCCTGCTCTCTCTGTTGCTAGTGAACCTCTCAGTTGAGCTTTGTGAATGAGGTGGAAAAAACCCAAATCAAATCACAGCCATCATGATGGTCATTACGCTGTCTCCCTTTAACCCTGTGGCTCTATGAAATATGTGATGAATATTGTCTGCATTCACATAGATCTATACTGCTCCTGAATCTCTCTTCATCTATTTGTTTTCCTGACATCCTCTGCAGCGCCATAATTACTGGAGATTTAATTAGTTAGAGAACAAAGGCAATTTGACCCTCTCCGCAGGTTCAAGATAGTTGTGTACATCACACGGACAGCAAGCAGATACTTCATATTTTCCACCAGCTTGTGTTTTTCCTCAAATAAAATAACTAGCTTTATTTTTCTAGACCACACACACACAGATTAGACACCTTTATTGCAAACTCACATCTGAGTTATTGACCACGTTTACACCAGGAAAAGAGGAGAGAGGGGGATATCCTTGCTATCTCCCTCATGCTCACAAAGACAGTAATTACACAGAAGGCCATTCAATTAAAGGAGGCTGTGCACCTACATAGCTTGTCACAAAAAAAAAAGAATCACGGCTAATTAAATGATTCAACTCTGGACTCGAGGCCACAGCACTAAGACACAGTCTACACAGAGGGGGGAGTCGCTCTGGGTGACAGCCAACCTTCACCTGAGAGACACAATGCACAAAACAGCAATTAAATAGACTTTTTAGACTTGTGCTCAGGCAACTGTGCTAGAAGTTTGACAACACCAACGTCATGTGGCATATTCAAAACAGTTCTGTAGTTTGTCAAGTGCCTTCCAAAATGACCCATGTGACGGGTACAGAAACAACTCGTGGGATTTCCTGATCTGCCAGGTTTGGAGAAGTTTAGGCAACTAAAACTTCTTGGTTGAACTTGCAATAACTGATTTTAATGGCCATTTGGGGGCAGTGGGAACAAGAAACAGCGTAAACGCAACCCTGACATAATTATCACCTTTTAAGTTAATATGGCAAACTTGTTAGCAAATAGTTGCTTATTTACACAGCCAGCAGATACAGAGCAACATGAGTTGGCCCCGGCCACGTTCTTCGATTAGAACGTCGACAATTTGACATGAGTCTGGATTTTTTGGTTTTTCAAAGCTGGTTTCAAATTCATCTGGAACATCTGGAAAGTCCTTAAGCCCGAATAAACAAAGACAGGATGTAAAGTACAAAACACATGAGGAGAGGTGAGTATTACAAAATAAAACAGGAAATGACTAAACTAAACCCCAAACCATAAAATTCTGACCAAAGGAGCCAGAACATGTGGCATTTGATTTGAAATTAAAATTTGTCATTTGAACACTAAACCTTTAACATTAAATGATGAATTGCAGGACTCACTTTGCTTAGACTTAAAGCTCCTTTTTAAAAATATTTGAGTAAAGATTCCTTTTCATAGCAGGTTTAGGATTATCACTTAAACGTTTATTGAACCTCACCAATCATGCACCAACTTCACTTGTTGTCTGACCACATTCACTGGTAACATCTAATGTTTGAGAGGGATCAAAGTGTGGAAACACTGTGCAGCAGAATGGAAATCAAAATGAAGGAACACACATAAAATAAGACTTCTGAATGAAGCTATTGGCCTAGTGCATGCTACCTCATGTAACTGCAATCACATGATCAGCACTCAACCAATCATATGAATGCTGATCATGATTTCAACTCTCTACTCATTTTGCCTTTATTTCAAAATAAGTGCACGCTGTTACTAAAGATAACTTCATCCAGAATTAACAAATTGATTGAACTGCTTTCAAAGAACCAAATTAGCTGGATGAGAATAAAGAGGATTATTTTAGCCTGATATCAGCGTCTTAGCCTGAATTATTTAAGCCACATTTGAAGAACAGGCCCCTGTTTCCTATAAATTATGTTTATATACAACTAATTTGCAACAACAAATATGTTTTGTGGGAAACGTAATGCTGCCTGGATTACGTTTATTATAAACATAATAAGGAAATGTTGTTAATCAACATACCTGCAAGTCAAAGATGTTGCTACTGAACATATCAGTAAAATATTCGCTGACAACGTATTTCATTTGTTTTCCTCCCAAATATCTGATCTTGCAATACAGTATCTGCTTGTAGGGGCTACAGCATTGTTACACTTTTTATGGTTATGTTTCGGTTAAGGTTAGAGAAAGATTGTGGTTTGCAGTGATTTGAAGCACGAGACACAAGTTGTTTATCCACATTTAACTAAAACCAGGATCTTTCCCTGGTTTTGTTGCCGAACCTAACCACAGACAGGGACTCAGGACGCGAAACCCTGTTTTTGGTCTTTTTGTGGTCACCTGAGAAAAATATTTGGCTCTTTCGCTGCTATGAAGATACTCCACTATGTTCACTGCTAGTCGCCATCTTTGTCTGTCTCCCATCTGGTGCTGGACAGGACATACAGTCATTTTTTCACTGACAGCAGCTGCCTTCAGTGGATGGAAATGCTGCTGAAAGCGGTGAGACTGAACCAAAACTGTAAAAAAAAGAAAACTGCAAAGGGCTGGAAAACCAAAACAATGAGCTGAAAGACACTGATGCGCTCCATAGTGCTGAGGGGAGTTCGTCACTACGAGCGACCTCGACATGAATCACGGTCTCTGGTGTCGCCCAACAATCCACCAAGACCTCCTCCCTGAGACTGTTTATGGCGGTATAACAACGTCACGCTCTCTTAGTCTCATTATTAACGAGATCACAAGAGGTCGGTTGTTAGGAAAACAAACATTGTTGTAAACAAGTTGTTTTATAATGAAGCTATTAGCAAAATGTGTTTTTCCTCACCCTCATCCATTTGTATGTTGGGACACACTGTGGTGGATTATCGCTAACCAAATATACAAATCAGCATACTGTATCCTATAGGTATGTATCTAATGGTCATTGATTATAGTCCAGGGAAATTCTAGATTTGATACTAAACTCACAGAGGAGATAATCTCATCGAGCTCCATCTGCAAACTAAATGGTACAAGTTTTGAGAAAGTGTAAAGAAATGACTGATCCATCATTAGAACATTTAACTTCATTTGTCGCTGCTTTGCCGTTGAATTGAATTTGTGAGTGAGTCAAAAATGTGTGTATGAGACAAGGTTTCTACTACGTTTTTGGTTTTAAGTCCAAATTTTGCGTTAATAACGTTGCATACATCTTGAAAGTCTTTGTGTGTGTGCAGCATTTACACTGCAGAATCACCCTAATGGAGACTTCAAATACTTTCACATTCTCTAGTCAAACGTATTGAAATTCACCATGCGTGGTGGAGGAAGAAGAGCAGCTGGATAAACAACTGTGACACAGAGGTTATCATACTCAATTAAGCCGCCATCGCCGAGATAGAAACAGATCTTTTGTCATGTGAAGGCAGAGGGGCTGAGGGCGAGGCGGCGTCTCATGTCGAGTGGCTGCTGTTAACTCCCAGGGCAAACACAATTGACACTGTGTGCCAGCTATAACAGCTGTAGTGCGTCTGAGTGAGCCTGAGTGTATATGTGTGTGTGTGTGTGTGTGTGTGTGTGTGTGCCAGGGGTTTAGTGAAGAAACACTGGCGCCAACTGACTGTTTCACAGGACAGAAGGAGAAATTCCACATGATCCCACTCAGATACTCAAACACTAGTTCGATCTCATCGATTTCTGATTTTGTCTGCGGCAGTTTTTCTGTGAAGAAGTGCCGTGTTGTGCCACAAATGGCGTTTGCCTTGTTTGTGTGTGACTGAGCTGCTGCTGTGTTACTCCAGATTTAATAAGTGGAAATGTTTTGATAGCTTTGATAGCCCCTCCCCCATTACACGGTATTTCAAACATTCAGATGACACAGCCATACTTCTCAAGGACAATAACTCAGTCATGGCCTTTCAGCACTCCATCTCCCACTTCACTCAGTGGTGCACAGAGAATCACCTACTCCTGAATGTCACCAAGACTGAGGAACTCCTCATTAAAACCCACAATAAACCCAGTACCCCCCGCTGCCACATCTCCATCAACAGTGAGCCAGCTGAGATGGTGGAGAGCTTCAAGAACCTTGGAATCACCCTTGATCATCACACCATCGACATCCATAAACGCTGCAAACAGAGGCTCTCCTCCATCCAGAAACTCAGGGCACTCTCAGTCGCACCCCACCTTCTGCTCCTCCTGTACAGGAGCATCGTAGAACCCATCCTCCTCTCCTATTCCACATGCTGCTTCACAATGCTCACTGTCGGCAACAGGAACAGAAAAATCACACACAATGCCTCTAAAATCATTGGTCTCCCTGCTCCCAACCTCCCAGCCCTCATTGATACTGCCATCACATGCAAAGCACACGACCCCAGCCACCGCCTGAACTCATGCTTCACGCTACTCCCATCCGACCGCAGATACAGATCTCTGATCTGTAAAAAAGCACGCTACAGTAAGAGCGTCGTGCCCTCTGCCATCACTGCCCTCAACAAACTGCAGCAATAACACTCTAATGGACTCATGTTCTTGTGACTGTTTGTGTTCCTTGTTGCTATGTTGTTGTGTTAGTTTGATGTTCCTTAATTGTATTTATGTGTGTACAGGCTGTGGAAACAATTTTCCTCTAACAGAGGAAAATAAATTATCTATCTAGCTATCTACTTTTGTTAAAACAACAAGGTCTTACAATGTCAATGTTTACTTGAACTCGCCATATTGAAACCAGAAATGAATAAATTCCATTTAAAGGCTACTTTTTCTTTGAGGTTCCCTACATTTCCCAAAATGCCTTTAAGGAACCTATAAAAATAGATTAAACTTACAGTGTGTACAATGGTGGAATAAGTACTCAGATCCTTAAGTACAAGTATCAATACCACAAGTAAAAATACTCCATTGCATGGAAAAGTCCTGCATTTAAAATCTTACTTAGGTAAGCTAAACTGGAACTGACAACTCAGAGACACGTGAAACTTGACAATGGGCCTCAAATAGACATTGCTGTTTTGTGAGGGGCCACAAGCCAAAAGGGTTATGAACCACTGGTTTAATCTTTAATGATGAATTGTATTTTATAAACTTATTATATGCTTTTGCCATGCACCTATAACTCAAACCTCGGCCTAACTTGCTGCTACACTGCATTCTGGTCTATTTCCTGCTTCTGTGGATGTAGAAATTGGACTCTGTGTTTCCACTTTGATGGAATTTCTCCCTGTATGTTTGGCACAAAATGGCAGCTGTAGACAGAAGTCTTCTCTTTAATTCTGAGGTACTGAAATCAAAATCTAACGTTTACTGATGATGTTTTACATCACTGAAACATCTTATGCTCTCAAACTAGATGGAAATAAGTGATAACAGATCACCTACATTTAGAACATACAGTTTTACACCAAATAACAAAATGCTCCTTGAAGTGCTAGGTACATCATCATTAGTTGTGACTTTATTGTATCATGTAAGTCTGGTGTGTAGCTGAAGAACTAAAAAAAATGTATTAAACAAATAAAAATCTGGGAATTTATCAGTATTTATTTTTAGTATTTAACGGGAAAAAAACTTTCAAAATGTTGTGTGAAGCTACCCTTTCCAGCACTGGAAGGTTTTACACTTTGTTTAATGACTTCATGGGACTTTTTGTACAATCCCTTCCTATT
The DNA here is from genome assembly GCF_020085105.1 of Siniperca chuatsi. NCBI lineage: Eukaryota > Metazoa > Chordata > Actinopteri > Centrarchiformes > Sinipercidae > Siniperca > Siniperca chuatsi. The sequence goes on along the minus strand of NC_058042.1, from coordinate 5,087,461 downwards.
TTTCTTTTTATTACCATAATATCATCCCAAAACGTATTGCGAGCAGAACCAAAACCAGAAATAACTAGTTATAATACACCATACGGAAAAGACTGAATGTACCTCAGGCTCCATGGTTTATTCAGGGTGAATTGTTAGCATCCAGCCGGGCCTCGGCTGCTGAACCAGTTCATGGTCAAGTCAAGTTTTTGCCAAACCTCCTGCCTCTTCCAGCGTGCCTTCTTGACCCTCCCAGTGCTGTGGTTGGCATCCTCGGGGCTGGCTGCACCCTCCCGGCCAACGCAGCCATAATGCTCCCCCATATGGCAGACAGCATCTCCTGCTGAGGGACTCCTTCACTTCTATTACTACAAACAGTGTAATAAAGGGCTCAATTGAATTAATCAGCTTGAAGACTTTAATCAGACATTAATGAAGTATTGACCTCTGCACTGCACTGCTGTTCACGATGTCTGCCTGCCTGTTTACGGATAGAGTCGTATCAACGTGCTGCTCTGTTTCTTGAAAGGTTTTTCATTGATTGTGGAGATTTTGCTGCTTTTCACTTAACTGAAAGATGCGTTTTCTGCACGATAAGCCAACAGCAACGTCTGTCTGGAAGCAAACAAAAAAAAATAAAATCAGAAAACCAGACATTTTCAATGCACATACATTTATTCCTCACCTTAAGTCCTCACCGTACCAGCTCAGAGAAAGCTGGTAAGTTCCCCTGTGAGTTGAGGTTATTTAGTCGCACTTACTAAAACTACTTTTGCATTACTTTGATACTTTTCTGCCAATTGTTTAAGAGCTAAATTCATATGTAAAATAACATTTTATTGAACAATTTCTGTAGAATCTGGAACAATAACGGGTTTAAAAACCTGTATGTTTACATCTAGTTATGTGCTCCATCAATGTCAGAACTAATTAACATATTGGTGGTGTCCTGTATTTTATAATTTATTAATGTGGAGATTTTACCATCAGAGGAAAAACTACACTGACGTATTCGATTGGGAAGGATTTTGATTGTCCGTTGAGCAATGTTCTTGATTAGTAAATAATGGAACAATGGTGCCCAATAACTGTAATTATGGTAATTTTCGAAACTCCACACAACTAAATAATGAGCGGCTTACAAAACGGTGGCAAGAAAAGAGTGGGACAGGAGAGTGAAAATCAGGAAGGAGGTAAATTATATACCATTAGACAAATGTAGCTTTTGTCTCTGTCGTGATGTAAAGAACCAGCGGACGTATTAATCATCTCCCGTCATTCAGCTGATCCACTTGTGATAATCATGCATTGTTACCCGGGTTGGAAGGCCAATTCTCTTGCAGTTCAATCAGCTCTCAGAGATTCCTTTAAAACTCAGGATGTAAAGAGAAATGACAGCATCAATCCACTCTGCAGGGGAAATAATTAACTTGAAAAATAATTAGGAAAGCTCTATCATTAGCCAATGAACTTTCAATTTTTAATTTAATCAAGTTTTACATTTGGAACCGACTAAATTAAAACCAGTGCCTGCCCGATTTGCATATGGCCGCATATGGCATATAATTACAGTAAATTCACATTTCTGTGTTATTTCTGTGTCCATTTTTATTTTATAAAAGCTCTCAGGAGCTTTTTAATCTCCATTTCCAAATATCTTCCTCAAATAAACCCCAAATAATGTAAACTGTAATAATAAAATATTTAGTCTGAAAAGATGTTAAGTAAGACCACATGGGAAAGATGAGCGCATGGAAAGCATGAGTCTGCATGACTCTGATTTAGAGAATTATTTCACAGCAACTCCACTCGTGCCAAATGAGCTCCAGATTACAATAATACCACTGGCGGGCAATTAAGTCCATATAAACACTGCATGCAGAGTGCTGGCACCAGAGTAAGCCACACACACACACACGCACACACACACAGGTTGATATGGTGCTCGGACTCTGTCAGCCTTCACCGCGTCTTGCCCCGTATCCATCAGCAGCAGACGAAGGCTAACCTGACAAACACCCAATACCACCAGCAGCTGCCTGTGCAAGGATAATTAATACAGCCAGCAATGTGGCAGAGCTATAAACGTCCTGACACTGAGACATGAAAGGGTGACTGGTGGAGAGATCACTAACACAGAGGGCAGGAGAGAGAGAGAGAGAGAAAAAAAGACTGATAATCCAGGAAACATAACGGATTTCTCTGTGACAGACACAGGGACGCTAATAAAACCAACTTAATTGTCTCTGTCAAAGGAAAAATCCACTTTAAAGATGCACTCCTCATTTTCTGCATGTTAGGTGACTGTTGGAGCTCTTCCAAGGCTTGTATATGGACATGAACATGGACATAACATGGAATGACTTTTTCATTTTTCGGTGTAGAAATAGAGAATGAGACATTGTGTTTTAACAGCAGCCAGCCTACTGTTTTGATTTACTGATCATCATCAGCTGTTTTAAGCTTAGCCCCATTGATTGCACACAGCAGCGGCCCAGAAGTCCTCACCTCACCGTGAAGACATGGGGTTCACACACACTCCAACCCTGAACAAAACCAGTCTGTCCACTGAGGCCAACCTGATCTCAAACCTGCATCTAACTCACAGGAAGACAGCGAATAAGCCGACCCCCAAATTGTCAAAGTAACAAAGCGTTACTGGGTTTAGTAACTGTAATGTAATTACTGAATTGTAAGCCCTTACACTGCTCGTTACTGAAAAAAGTAATCACATCACTGTAACCTGTAGGGTTGCAGCGGTTTCACGGTATTCTGTGGCATGAAAATCATACCATGTACATTTGTTTATCTACGGTATTGAATTCTATCGTATTATTTCATATTTATGTCAAGTTTCATGTCTGTCATGACATAATATTTCGTGAAATAATAAAGCCTTTGCTCGACCAAAAACCGTGAAACCGTGATATTTTCTGAGACGGTTATCGTACCGTGAAAATCTCGTTGCAACCCTGCTGTAACGCTCATCTTAACTAACATGCTAATGTTAATATGTGTATTTTAACGTTCAGCATGCAATGCCTAACATGTTAAGATTACATTTAGCATTTCACATTTAGAATATTAGCTTGTTAATAGCATCTGTCATGTTACCACGCAAACTAGCATTTACTGTTTGCTTGTTAGCATGTTAACATTCTAACGATTAGCATGTAATGTTGTCATTTCTAGCATGTTAACATGTGTACAGTTATTATGTTAACAAGAAGATGTTTAGCATATAACATTTAGCATGTAAGGGAATATGGGGCTATATTAAAGGACTAAGTCATACAGTATATTAGGGCCTATATTAAAGGACCGAACCCTGCAGGGACACAAGATGTGCAGTATAAAAGTGCCCGTATGCATTCACACCCACACTAAGAGGTAGAACGAACGCAGCAGAGCCAGAGCAGCCGTGTCTCCTCCTGCTCATCTGTGGCCTATGTTAATATGATTAGACTGGATTATGGTAATGTGCAGGGGGATCTGGTGGGTGTGGGGCGATGCTTTGCTGCTCTCGTTTCGGGGAATAGTTAATTGGTTGGGTTGCTTTGATGTTGTGGTGTTGAGAGAAGGGGGTTGGTGGGAAAGTCTGGCAAAGGCGCCCTACAACTCAAGCCCATTTTATTTTTGGCCTACAAGGGATCTGTGCTGGCGGGTGGTGAAAAGGAATGAAACCTGATGAAACCAATGAGAAATTATGCAGATCTGGAGCCGAAACATTGTGAATTTTCAGATAACAAGTACGGGAGAAACACAAGCCATATTTTAATTCTTTCCTGCTGAGTGAAGCGTGTTAAGTCAACTGCTGATCTGCTCTCATTGAGTTTTGTTTGTGATCTGTTAAAGGTTCTTTAAATCTATTACCTAGAATGTTTTTTTTTTATGAATAATTGATTAGCACAGTTCCTGTGGTTGAAAATGTCCTTCCGTCGGGTGGCACGTGTAACAATAAAGTAAAAAGATGAGTTTCATACCATATTTTTCTTCATGGAAATTAACAGCATAAAAACACCCAGTACTGGATATCACATCATCAGCTGATGCATCTTTAGTTTCGCAGTAGTTGATACAAATAAACAGCGTCCTTCCACAACTAATCCTCCATTTTAGCTGTAGTTCTAACATCATCATTTCAAATAGCCCTCACAGCTGGAGAAGTCAACAATGTGCAACAAGTTTTACATTTAAGCTCTAACGTTTTTTATCTACACAGTCACAGTGGGAAAGAACTGCTGCAGCACTGCCTTCATCTGTGGGTCAAGTCTTATAAGCATGTTTCTCCTCTGGCCTCACCACAATCAGGGCCAGCAGGTGTTCTGCCTGCAGAGGCAAACCACCTGCGGTGATATTGGGCTGCATAGATATGTATACATTTATATACTTTGTAAATAAGTATACAAATGGCCGTCTTAAGTAGGCCAAGCCTGCTTGCAGCTTTGTCCACTGCTTGGTCCAAACAACATACAATATTTCCATTGCATGCTTATACAAATGTTACATTTGCTAATGTAAAAAGAGCAAAATGTAAATGTAGTGGTTACCTGAAGTCAAACTAATAATTCATTATTCTATTAGCAGTTGTCAGACTACAAACTTCAAAACAAGCGAATGTAATGCATGTTTGGCTATTAGCGTTCACCAGTTGGATTCTTTTACATTCAGCTTTTTGACTTGAACCCAAACATGAAAATGTTTTATTAAAATGCACGCAGCGAGCCGACTCTTCCTTTTCCCTACAATGGATATGCTTTGAATCACTCTGACAGCAGCAACATTGTACAAGCGGGAGGGAAAGGTGCGTCTGGCAGTGCAAACCAGCAGACACACGACAGATGATACCTCAGGTTGTCACATTCAGATGTAAGGACACTGCAGTGGTCAACAAAAACACAGAAGGCAACATGCAGGTCACGATTGTATTTTGGGTTACAGGAGTAGAACACTAAATATACATCCAATCATTTTGCTTTTAACCATTTTAAAACTGTGAAACTAATGAAGACAAATTTGAAAAAGCATTCATTATTTCTGTAGATTTACTATAGTTACTCAGTTTAGTGTGAACTAAGACTTGACTCGGACGTGAAGTAGGATTAAAACATTCAGGACTAAACCTGGACTTGACTGGTCCCATGTTAAAGATTAAAAAATCAAGACAGAGCTCGATAAGTAAAAATCTTGCAATTTTATTTGCATATAAAGGCAGCTAAATATATCACAATGAACTGAAAGAGAGAACTAACATTTCCATGAAGAGGGATACAATCAGAGAAAGAGCGAGAGAGGAACAGAGCACGGAAAGAGCATTTACAGCGGCAAAGTTGAGACAACTATTGGCAACATTTTTTTTTGTGCTAGCAAGATTGCATTTACACACAGTGCAAAATTAGAAAAAGAAAAAGCAAGAAAACACAAATACTATCAGATTTACACTTTAAAGGACAACTGAACCATGTTTAGGCAGGTGTGTTGTTGGAACAACCAGCACCTGTTGGATTGTGACTCTGACAAATTTTCCTCTCTCATCCAAAATGAATGTCTACCCTACTGGGAGAGTTGATACAAAAAAAATTAAAGAAACCTCTGAAGAGCGTCTGATGGGAGCATTAAAGAAACATGTCAATCATATAGGTGCATACAGAAAAAACCCCACCAGATTTTCTTTTTTTCGTCAAACACAACTTTTAGTACAGATGTTTTACAACATGAATATATATATATATATATATATATATATATATATATATATACATTTTCCAAATTAGATCAGAAATCCATTAGGGGATGTTACAAAGTTAATTTTTCCAGCTGTAATTTGATAGCTTTCTGTCCCTGCGTTAGTTAGGTGTTGTTTTGCGGGGATGTTGGGTAATAAATAAGGACTTTTCTCTGAGCTCGCAGAGAGTGGGGCTCTAGCTGAGAACATTAAAGCTAGTTTAAGGCAGCGTCCCTGTCAGCCAATAAGAAACGAGAAAAAACAAATAAGACCTAAACACAAAATATCAGATGATACAACATAAAACAATGGCATCCATTGTCCGGCCAATGCAAACCAAACAAAGAAATTGTACAAATTCACAAAGCATCATTTATCTTACAGATCTGACCAATATTTATCAAGAGCAAGATTGTTTAACCACAAAATCCCTCTGAAAAAGGAGAATACCGGTGTATCTCATAGCTCATTTTTACATTCCCCCCAAATTCATTTTCATACTGTACTTATTTAGACTTTAACACTTGTTTTTTTAAATACAAATTTTTGTGATCACAAGAAAAAGATTGCAAAATAATAGAAAGTATTTTGCTATAATAATAAAAAAAATCTTCTTGTGATCTCAAGAAAATTAGCTTTATGTTGAAAATTACGTAATCATTATCCAGAAAATATCACTCTATTCAGGCATTGTGCACTAAGGCAACATATCTTTAAGGGATTATTTCCTGGATGAGGTTTCTTCCTGTGGCTATCAGGCGATTAACAGGAAGCGGAGCGTAACATTGAGTAGCGCTGACATAAAAATGCTCTACTCTGCAAGATGAAATCAGGACAAAAGACAAAGTTTCTTCATGGATTATCTCACAAGTTGTTTTTCAGACTGAACAAGATAGAAAAACAGTCTTGTTCTTCTGGAGGAAAACAAGCCCTGATATCGGCAACTGTGCTGACTGTGAGCAGAAAAACAAAAATCTGAGAGGGAAACCAGCATTGTTGGCACAGTTAAAAAAAAATATAACACCGGTATTCTCCTTTAACCCTCCCAGTCAAACTCCCCACCCCTCCCCACGTCTCCAAATCTTCTCAATCTCAACAACAGCTTGGAGAAGACCAAAAGTTTGCAAAGAAACACTTAGATTTTTTTTTTACTTGACATATTTATAGAAAAAAAGTAGTTTTTCCTGCCCGTGACCCTCCCTGTCCTCTGGTCTCAGGAGCTGGAGGGGTTTGGCAGGTCGAACACGATGGGGGGGTTGGTGGGCTGGAAGCTGACGGTGCAGGTCGACGCGTTGATGAACGTTGTGTAGCCGTCTGTCATGATCCCGTAGCCTGGGGGGGACAGGCATCAGCAACAGAAAAACATTCAATCACCTAGACATTAATGTCAGAAACTATGCCGTCTGGGAGGAAGTTTTTATAAATTATTCCCCCAAATCGCTTATTTGTGCGCTCAGTATACCTATTGTGTTCACTCAGTTTAACAATTTGTACTCTTGACTCGTCTAATTGCTATGGCTATGGCTAATAGCTTGAGTTTAATAAAGTCACATTTTTATTCAGGGGTGAAATATGTGTATATAATTTGGGTTTTGGCTATTAAACGTTGTGTTATCTTCCACGTCCCTTAAAAGGGATAAGATAATGATTTATAACAGATTGTTTCGATGTAATGATTTGAATGATATTGCGGAGTCAGTTCATAAAGGTTCCGAAGCTCTTTATGGCTGAAGATGGATACACAATAATTCTATTATTGTTAAGCAACTAAGTCATTTATGTATTAGGATTACTATAATAAGGGGAAAGAAATCTGTTTATTGAGCGTATTAATTAGTAATTTGATGGAAGAACCGCTAATTTTACGTTAGGTTAGAATAAGAGCAGCAGTCTGTACGTTGTTCCTTTGTTGTTAAAAGATCCTTTTTCTGTAATACCCAAATGTGTTTGCTCTATCGTGCTATTGCACAGACTAGAAAAATTATTTTCCTATAAGGTCACCAGAATCAAGGAGGATATGCAGTCAATCAGAAATAAGTCGGACAACACGGGGTGCACCATGTCTGACAGCACTACTCACGGAGCCAAAACAAAAAGTTAAAGCAGAGGTCTGAAGTGACTCCGCTGTATGTCAGCGTGTAGCTCAGACCCTCCTGACTGCTGGATTTTATTCTCAGTACCTTCGTGTATGCCTCCGAAGGCATGAAGTTTGGGTCGCACCCTCTTCTGGACCGTGTTGAGCAGCTCCACACAGCCGACCCGCTGCAGCTCCTTAGGAACCCAGTCTCGGAAACCTACACAAGCAGGACACATCAGTTGTTTTTAAAACTCTCAGTTCCCCCGACAGTCCTTTATCAAAGTGCCTCCATTGTGCCTGACCAATCACGAGCGATGGATGTACAGAACTGTAACACACGATTGTATACATGTTACTCAGGTATATAGAACAAAATTCTGAACAGGTTTTATTTCCTACAATGTGCCATGTAGGTGAGCTGAGGTACAATAAAGTTTAGTAACTGCAATAAGGTGTCTTCAATAAATGTTTACATGCACACAGACCGTACCCTTTATTAGCTAACACTGAAGTTTTAGGGATTCTGATTCCGGTTAAATGGACTTCTTCCCCTGCATGAAACTACTTTTGAGCAATGATTATATTGTGCTGCACTGACTTGATGTGAAGCTGATCTAAACTCCTGTGCTCTCACTGTGGTCTGCCACATTACAAACAAAGGCACAGTTTTTGTGCACCATGGGGCGACCGTACTGAGGAAAATTCACTGAAAGTATATTTTCAGAATCTAAAAGCACATTTCTGAACAGATTCCCAGTTCTGATATATTTGCAGGCTTTTCTAGTTCAGAACCAGCTCTCGATACTGAACCTTGTAAATAAGTGAAAACCATTTACTGCCTTTTCATCTGAGTTTAACAAACAAATTCTGGCAGATGAAACCTATTCTTGATATTTCATCCACAGTCGTGCAAACCCAGTCCCCCCCCCATTTTGTCCAGTTTTGGAGAGCCACCCTTACATCTTCAACCACACCCCCCAGCCCTGCTCTCCTCTCCCATGGTCTCTCTCCAATTGTTTGCAGCGTCTGTCACACTGGTGCAAAATCGAGTTTCCATGCAATCAAACGGCCACAGCGGCTGTCGCAGCAGCAGCAGCAGCAGCAGCAGCAGCAGCAGCAGCAGCAGCAGCAGCAGCAGCAGCAGCAGCAGCAGTAACCCTCCGTAGGCGAGAGGGAAGGAAATCATTCAATATAGCCAGATGGAGAGGGGCAAAAAAATAAAAAATAAAAAACAAGCTGGGAAAAAACAACTGGGGCCTGTAGAAAAAAAACTAAACAAAAACCCAACAATATGGATTTTCTTTTTTATCTAGTCAAACAAATATTGAATCATAGAGCGTGTTTGGGGTGTTCACTCCAGATACTGTTGGATTTAGATGGAAACAGAGTTGACTATAGTGTACACACACACACACACACACACACACACACACACACACAGGGCCTGCTGTGACGCCTCTGGTGACTTCATACAGAATAATGAGTCACAACCTCATTAGATATGGTGATGAGGGGGCTGTGATTGGTTAATTGGACTCACCGAGCGGAGGTCCGTGGGTCATCAGGATGTCAATGCCTTCAGGGACGAGGTTCCATTTATCCAGCAGAGACTGACCCCGGGGCAGGTTGAACCCCCAGCCGTTAAACCACGGAGTCCTGCAGAGACAGAGGGAGAGAGATCACATTAACATTGCTCTGGAGGATAACTCTACTATGATTATGGCATAATTGATATCAGGAAGCAAAATATATTCTTTTCTTCAGCATGCCATTTCTTAAAAGCTGCAGCAGCAAGAAAGTTGTGTTTTAATGCTCATTATCTTGCTCCTGTGCCCTTATTTATTAAATTCCTAAACAGTTTTTACAGCTTAATCCAGAACCTGTTTTCAAACCAAATGACTGCAAACAAAGCCAAAGTGTCTCCACATGACACTGATGCATGTTTAGGAACTAACAGGGTTTTTCTCTGCCAGGTCGTCTGAGTGGTTGTGTCCCTGATGTAAGCAGAGTTAGGAAGAAATCATTAAAATAGCTTACATTTTTTTACATTAATAGTAAATTAAAAGGCTGTGCACGCGTCAAACATCACAAAGACAAAGAGCTGCTAGTTGTCAGAAAGCAGATTCATACAATGTTAATGCAAAATTAACACTTGCTGCTGCTTCACTTAAAAGGCTTCGAGGGAATGGAACTGCTTTTATTGTGAAACAGCTGTAGGAAGTTTTAAGTTAGCGTCTGTGCCATAAATAACTTAGTTATGGCTTAGTCGAGTTTAGAAGTCTCAATCAAGTGACTTTTTTTCAGTTTTTTGGATCAGTTTTAGGTGAAAATCTGCAGAAGCCTGGAACCGCTTGAGCGAAAGTCAAACTTCCAACAGGTCAGTGTGAGGAAATGAAGTTGTGATCACAGTGCAACGTTTTAAACACGCATTAAAAGGTTATCTGTAGAGTTTTTGACCACTAGTAGCGCTACTGATATACGGTATCTCAAGCACGTGCACATGCACGCATATAGGGGACGCAATACATGTTCCTGCCAATGGCTTCACAATATTCCACTGATCTACAGATGGCGGTAACATGCCAAAATATGGTGTAATATGCCAACAAAGACAGGGAATAAGAAGACTTCAAGCTAGTAAACGTGGACATAAAGAATTCTGGATTTATTTAAAAACTTGGCTTTGCAAATGTTTTATGAGGAAGGAAATGCATTCGTCAGATTTGTTACACTTCAGGGATATACACACAATGCGTTTCGGTGAGAAACACTAAATATAAACATAACTTTTGTTTGGTTACAAGAAAACTGGGCACCTTCTTTTGGCAGAATAATCAACTGTAAACACAAGTTTGATATATTGTCACCTTATAAAGTTGTTATGGCAAACTTGTTAAACAGTTGCCTATTTACACATCCAGCAGGCACAGAGCAGCATTAGCCTTCATTTATCAGAGCTTTTCCCCCGACTTAAAACAGCTCCCTGCTGGAAACGATAAAGCCAAACACAATAAAGTTGTAAGGCCCCCCCCACCCACAGAACTCAAAGACGCTAAAAAGCAAAATTAATCTGAGGGGAATTGCAGAGTTATGTGATAATTATGTTTCCTTTCATATAATAAATAGTTATTTCATCTATTGCTAATATAAAAATATTGCTTATAGCAGCTTTAAGCCTGAAAATTGCCTGGTGTAGTGGAAGTGCTTAATACATAACTAAATAGATCAGTCAAAAAATATCACGATATACAAATCCTGTATTTTTACAATTACAGCAAACAGGGCTACATGCTAAAATGATAATTGCCAATACTTTGTTCTATTGCAGTGGAAAAATTTCAAATTGAGAAAGACGAGTTTCTTTTGTCTTGTTTGAGCTTAATATGAAACCTGACAAAGACGATGCCACAACAGGATGCATAAAAAAAGGAATCTATCCCCCCAGAGGACATGCAACTGCAGTATATTACTGTACACTTGCAGGTTACCCACAGTATGTAGTGAAAATGCATACTTGAAACAAACACCTGTGATTGGACTGTTTACCCGTCAATTGGGAGCGCTTGGTTTGATGCACCAGAGCAGGCGCTTTAAATTGAAAGAGTCACCATCAAGTTTAATTAATTTTAGAAGCCAAAACTATACTACTGATTGTGCAGGCCTACTAGAAAAGAAAAAAAAAGTGAATTTCTAAAACAGTAGGGAGCCACATCATATGTCAACCCCCATCCCCTCTGCTACACAGTCTAGAGATTGATTGACAGCCGGGCCACCTCTGGCAGCCTGGATGGGAGTCTGGAGCTCTGGGGTGACAGGCAGCATCTCAGCCTTCCCCAGCAGACACAAAGAAAGCCTTCTGGCTGAGTGGGAATGAGGGATGGATGGATGGATGGATGGATGGATGGATAGATAGATGCAGAGGGGTGAAAACAGATGAAGAAATAAAGCGAACCATGCAGAGGTTAGATGTAGGAGCGGGGGTGGGGAAACCGAAGGGAGAAAAAGAAATCGAGTAGAGGTTGGTTGATAAATTGAGCCTTCATTTATCACAATAGTGGTAATGGCAGAAGAAGGCTGACAACAGAGCAAAGGAAGATAGATTATCACCACATAATACCTCAGTATATAAATTGACCTACTGCAACAAGCCCAGAATAAAATCTTTTAATTGAGTTTTGCAGCACGGAGCAGCAGAGAGTCAGTGATGAAAAGATGATTTTGGTTCGGTTATTCCCTGGTTACTTTGGGACAGACCGCTGAGTTCGGAGCAGCTTCCAGTCACTTAGCGATGGTGCTGAGTATGGTATTTGACCGAGGGGAAATCAGGGCTCCACAAACATCAATAGGCTTTGTTAGAGTGAGGGATGGACGCTCCGGCGCTAATCAATACTTACTGTTCGACCGTAGGGCCAAGTGGGGCTAACCAGAGCCCAAGCAGACTCAAGATGTGTAAAACATGAGATCACAATCCCTCCTGGTTCATTTTAAAATGCAACCAAGCTCCTAAAGTATCTCTGCTGAAAATAAGACACAAATAAATTCACATTAATTCAGCACAGTGAGAGAAAAGAGCATTATAATACAGTCTAAGCACCGGCTCAGCCCGTTTGGGTCTGGTGCTTGAACAGTATCGAGTGTTTGTGCGCTCTGATAAAAAGGCGGTGGTGGCGGCAGACCTGAAGCTCGCTCTTTGATTTGCTCGCTCAGTCGTTCTCTCGCTCGGTGGAGAGCTGAGAAATGAGGTTAAAAATGAAATGTGAGGAGTGCGCAGGGGAGTGAAGGCCACAGACTGAACTGATTAATTAGAACTAATCACACAAATCGGAGCTAATTGAAGTCTAATGGATTACTGGGAAGACTCACCACTTCTCGGATGGAAATAACGCTGCTGCTGCTTGCAGCGGCTGTGGTGTGGAGAAAAGCAGTGAATCACAGCTGAGCTGGCCTGGTCGGCCGGCTGCACACAGGAAGCACTGGCAGGGTATTTGTCTGGCTCTAGTTTTGACTAATAGCGACATGGCCAAACTTTGAAAAATGGCCGAACACATTTATTTTCTCCCCATTCAGAAAAATAAATCGTGGTTTCTTGCAGCAGAAATAAATAAACAGCTGGAACGTTGATTTTGTGCCGTGTTTCACATGTTTTCTCCCGCGTAAACACATTCATCTGGGACATGAAACATAACCCCTGACATGAGCCGTGGATCCGGAGCCAACCAAAAGGTCCTGACTGAATGCAGAGCGCGGTGCTGCGCCCGACGCCACAATGGCCCTATTGTCGGCTGTCTACCTATGAAATATACCTTCCATGCAAGTGCATTTGTTAACCTCCGCCAAGATTAATGACATCCCGGTCACATAAAGGAGAGATTGTTTCCTGCGTGGCTGTGACACAGGTTTTATTATACTGTACTGCTGAGCGTGTGTGTACAAGTTTGTGTGTATAGTGGGCTAGTGGGCAGAGTGCACGTCCACCAGCATCTGAGTAGGATGCGAGTGTTGAACAGAATGTACGCTGCCAGTGTCTCAGTCTGTTCTCAGAGTATATATGTAGACAAACGTGTGTGTGTGTGTGTGTGTGTTGTGATCAGACTACATTGGGAGCCCAGTCTTGCCTTGACACTCGCCATCTGGAACGCGTCGCTGTGGCAACAAAGGAGAAGCGTCTGGAGGCAGGCACAGTGGGAAGTAGAACAGCATCACAGAAACAGAAGCAAGAGAAAAGAAAAAGGAGGAAGGAGGTGACGATCGGAGCGAAGAAAGAAAGATAAAAAGAGAGGAGGAGTTCTGCAGTAAACAACAAGGGAAGACGTGGAAAGATAAGACAGACACTTCACCTTCCAGAAGTCACGTGTTCGTGGTGCAATTGTGTGCTGACTTCAGAAGGGGAGGTGTTTTAAGTTCAGGAAGAACATCATCAAAACCCCCCAGCAAGAAAACTTACTGCAAGAAAGTATAAAAAAACCCAAAAACCTTCTTGAACGCAAACATCAGCAGCTCCAAACAACGACACACAAAACACTGCATCAAAAGGACGAAAAGCCGGTAACCATGGTAACAGGGACATTTAACCCCCGGAATCAAACAGTGGAAACAGGTTAAAAAACAGCAGCCTGGGCCGGCAGCGGAGGTAAAGCAGACAAAAGCCATTTAGCCCTCATGTACAGAACGTCAATATTCAATTAGGCTGGTGGACATCATTAGGACGGCGGCGCGGCGTCTCTCTGGGTGTGACACCGCTCTTAACCCCTCGGCTCCCCCGAACCACACACACACACTGAATGCTTCGTTCCTCTCATTACGCCTTTTAATCTGACTCCTCCCTCACTTAATGGATCATTTTAGGTCCATTTTTGTGTCACTGACCCCAAAATTATTTTGGAGCCTCATAGTGCTGGCCGATAATTTAGTATCATTTATTGACTTGTAATTGTATTGTAATTGTACTGATATGATCATATGGTGTTATTGTTTTACCAAATTCCGTTGTTTAAATTAATGTTTGTAAATAAATTGTAATTAAAAACAATACAGATGAAACATTTAGTCCATTAGTTGATCAACAGAAAAATGACTTTTAAAGCAAAACGGGCAAAGTTTCCTTAGTTCCAGCTTCTCCAATGTGAGGATTTGCTAATATGTGTTAAATAATTGTAAATATCATTGGGTTTTGGACTGATAACTGGAAACTGATATACATTTTTCAGTTATTTTATAGACCAAACAATTCATCGACTACACCAAAAATTAATCTGCAGTTTAATCAATTATTAACATAACCGTAGCCCTATATGGCTGATAAGTCATCACTATTGTTTACTGACTTTCAGTTGAATCATCATATGAACATATTGTATGGTCACATCATTTTGCCAAATTCTCATGTTTACATCAGTGATTCTGTTAATGTTTTACAGTTATTTTCTGAAGTTTTCTGAAGAACAGCGGAGCACAGTTCACTGAATGTTAATTTGATAATTTTATGTGTGATTGTGCCAACATTTACCATATTGTGATATATATAGATACCAAAAAAATATTCGTATTAATATTGCGATATTAAGTTCAGCTATAGAACCACATAATAACTGTTGGTTACCTCTATACAGGTCTTTATAATATACCAAACAAATGCAGTATGTAGGCAAATCCATACTGCATTTTGTTTAATACGGTCGTGTCTTACACCAGGCAGTTACATAACCCCCATTTGCTAAATTAATATGTATGTGTTGCTTCTTTGGCGTTCATGAACTGTTTCATCTACTCTTGGATATTTTCTATTCCAGATATTTTCTGATAAATTAAATAATACAGTAATGATCATTTTGCTGGGAGCCACTGGGGTTACAGATTCTCAATCCTTTTCTTTGTCCTCCGTCTAATCTGCTGTTGTAGGTTAAAAAGCATTTGTCAGGCCTGCAAATAGATAGGGCCACACACACACACACACGCATCCTTGTACTTCTATCTTTGTGAGGACCGTCATTGACATAATGCATTCCCTAGCTCCTTACCCTAACCATCACAACTAAATGCCTAACCCTAACTTAATTCCTAACCCTTAAAACCAAGTCTTAACCTTCAAACAGTCCTTTGAAGGACTGGCCAAAATGCCCCCCCCACTGAATGAAAATTGCCCCCTCAAACATTGTAACAAGCTTTAAAGTCCTACAATGTCCTACGAAGGTCCTACAATGCCCGAATGCACCCCCTAGAGGCTGCAATGTCCATGTTAAAGATAAAGTGAATGGTATACTGATCGTTCATTTACTGTCTTAAAGTCTTATCAGTAAAGTTTGTCCTGAGATGGTGCTAGAGGATTTAAGTTCATACTGATTAATGTTCACACTCTGAGGAGAATAAATGTGGTCAGTGAACTTCATGATAAATCGCCCATCATAATTATAATTTCTTGTGGATAGCTTGATGAAAGTGTTAGTGAAGTGGAAATTTTGACATGATGGTGGAACTACAGCAAAGGTTAAGAGGTCAAATGCATCAGGAAATATCCTCTGGAGACCACGAGTGTCCTTACCAAATGTCATGGAAATCTGGCCAGTGCTTGTGAAGATAAAATGCACTCAAGTGTCGGACAGATGGATCAGTGACTGCCAGCTCAAATAAATAACAGGATAATTATAGAAGATGTGATACCATCTCCAGATATTTCTATCGGAAAAAGGATCAGT
The DNA here is from genome assembly GCF_020085105.1 of Siniperca chuatsi. Lineage (NCBI taxonomy): Eukaryota > Metazoa > Chordata > Actinopteri > Centrarchiformes > Sinipercidae > Siniperca > Siniperca chuatsi. The sequence goes on along the minus strand of NC_058042.1, from coordinate 5,071,488 downwards.
GATAAAAACATCAGCGCTCCAAATTTTGGTGTCAATCCCTCAGAAGCAAAGGAAAAGCATATTTTTAAGGTGCCACTCACACGTTCAACAATCATACAGAGAGAAATTCATCGTTGACAAGGCACAGAGAATAATTTCTACAACCAGTGCAGCAGGAATTAGACCAGAATGCATTGCAACTACAAGACATGTTGGGTTTAGATTAAGGGGCTCAGTCTTGATCATAGTTGGTTAGCCGTCTCTTTCTGAGTTAATACACCAAAGTCTCTGGTGGAAATGCTGGTTATAATCCCTTTATGCATAGAAAATGGTTATTTCTTTTTAAATGTGTTCAGCGTGTGATCGTCTGACTGCTCATGTTCCTGTTCTGCTGGACTAAGCCAGTTCAGTAATGTCTCAATGTTACCAAATCTGAGCAATGAAGGTGCTGAATAAAATGTTATTATTGATGGGAATTATGTCCAAATCTATGAAAAAAAGACCCAGAGTGTTAAATAAAGACAAAAAAAGGGGGGGAAACATTAAAGCTGGACTAACCCTCAAATAGACCCTTAAAAAAAAATAAAGAACTGGCAATAATTCTCACAGAGGAATTCCTCGTCTCTATGAGCACATTTGGTCTGCAGAAGTGTAGTACAAGAACACACACACACACAGAAGCACAAACAGACATGTCCCTACAGGGCGAGACGGAGCAGAAATAAGATCGAAACATGCCTCAGGTAAAGTATGATCCTCCACCTAAAAGCCAGAGAACAACTGCACCCTGGGATATCAGCCCGGCGCTGAACACATAGCGGGACGAACAAGCTGCACCGTGACCAGCCCAGAGATAAGAGGAGAGAGAGAGGGAGAGTTGAGTGTGTGTGCAGGACCAGCGATCCATCGTGTCTGACCTCTGAGTCAGAGCGGCCCGGGGTCAGCGGGGGAGGGGTCTAATTGATCAACCTGTCAGAACCAATGAGGAGGGCCATGTTAATGGGACTTTTATAAGCCCTGCGGGACGCACCACCTGACACTCAGAGCTGTATGAGTATGTGCAAAGCAGAGCGCATACTGTGTGTGTATGTGTGTGTAATCCCAGAGCCCAGGTAGCCTTATTAAAAGGAGCCAAGTGGAGACTCTGGCTGGGTTTTGACAAATGGCCTCTCAACACCAAGGCCACCTTTGCAAACTTTGGGGACGAGGTAGAAGGCGAAGTCACAAGGGTGAAGGGGCCATGTATGTGTGCGTTTGTGTGTGTGTGTGTGTGCGCTCTGCTCTGCTCCAGCACTAATAACCTGTGCCTAGTGACTGATGGAGTGTGGAATGGATTAATCTCGCTGAAGTCATACTGCCAAGCGCAGAGGCACTAAGGGTTAGCCACCAGACTTAGCCCGCTTAGGAAAGGCTACAACCATGGGGACGGGGTGGTTCACACACACACACACACACACACACACACACACACGCACACACACACACACACACACACTCACTCCCTCTCTCTCCAGGGGTTGTCTCCACGCTGAGATGCAGCCAGCTGCAGTTTGACCTGCAGGCCGCTAATGTAAAACAACCGCTGCATCAGCCAGCAGACGCTTCGCAGCAAACACAGCTGCTCTCAACGACCCGGCAGCTTCCAGCAATTCACTACGTACAGGTCCGAGTGCCTGTGAAGACAGAGAGACGGTGAGTGGAAGAAAGAAAAAAGGAAAAGTGCCCAACATTGTAGCAGGAAATCAAATGAGAGCAGAAATGTTCAGAGTGTATTACATCTAAGAGACTTCCTCCTTAACCACCCCCACACACACACACTTCCTTCAACACACATATACACTGGATTAGCACAGACATCAAAGCCATCAAAGACTACAGTAACTGAAACTGCCTGTCTGCAAGAGTGTGACTCAGTGTGCGTGCATTGTGTGTGTGTGTGTGGTGGCAGATTCCTGCCATGCACTGGGGGCAATTAATATTGAAAAAGTGTAAAACTCGAAAACAGAATAAAGTGTCTGAGTGAGCAGAGGACTGTTAACAAACTGGGGCACTGAATGAAGAAAACTATTTACATGTAATCACGGCAAAATGATGACAGACTAAGGCTGCAACGGTTGTGTATTCGTGCCGAACCGTCGCGGTCCAGTGCGTGCAGACTACACGATTGTAGATGGATGCACTTAATGCGGAACTAAAGTTCACAAGTGCGAGTTCTGCCTGTAAACTTTTAGCTGTACGCAGTTAGTAGCATGTGCTGAGGTTAGCCCAACAATCTGATTGGCAATCTGATTGGCATGCGAGTCAGTCATACTACAGCATGCGCAAATGAAACGCCGGAGCTGCAAGACCCGCCTGCGTCCTTTAAATGAGTTGTTTGGGAACAATTTGGGTTCGGGCTGTACCGACCCCGCTCTGAAACACGTCTCCTAATTCGGTATGTACCGTTACACCCCTATAATAGACCGTTAACAAGGTTAACTGAAAAACTATTTGCACTGAATATTTTCACAGTTACCCCCTCATAACCACTGTACATGTTACATGGTCCCGCAGACAAGATGCTTTTGCATCTGACAGGTTAAGGTTGCTTTCCAGGGCTCCAGTCTGCCACCATTTAGTCACATTTTTTGAGGCAGTATAACCAAAACTGACCAACAGAATTATCCAAAATATGCATAAATCCGTTTTTCCACTAGGAGCACCACTCCTAGTTGTGCTCTGGCAAATTTGACCCGGTTACATTGAGCTGAATGGCTAGGAAAGCATCACCATGCACCAAGTTTGTTCCATTTTTCTACCAAAAAATAAAAAAGTGTGCCATCAGAATAATTAGAAAATTGCTATAATCTCATAAAAATCCTTCACATAGAAGCTTTAAGGATATCAGGATACTAGTCGTCTAAAAAAGTGTCATGCTAGTCATTTAAACTAAAAGGCTTAGTTACAGAACAAAAACCACTTCAACAATTGAACCCGGTCACCAAATTACTAGGGACAACAGGTGGTGAAGAAAAGCTCACAATACCTGAAGCTGTGGCAGTTTTGTATTTTTTCAGCTTAGCCAGAAACTGCTTTGAAATAAACACTTAAGTTCCATCAGTTTGGTCTCCTTCTTGTCTTGTTTTTAAGACTTGACAGGCAGTTACATAACAGACCCTGACAAATACATCCACCGACATTAGCTCATCACAGATATACCCGTATTAGTATGTCAAAGTTGGTAGGTATTCAAAACGAAATTGCATTACATGAATGTTTAACAGGATGCATGTTGTGTTTTTACTCACATTTAATATTAGGGCTGCAACTAAGGATTATTTTCATTATTGATTTATTTGCCAATAATTTTCTTGAAGTAATTATAGTGCTTGTTGTAGTAGCAGTGAGTTGTTTTGGAAACCCGGATGTATCTACATGTGAACATCTAAACACTTTGAAATATGGATATGGATTGTCAGGAAGCCGGGGAGGTCTGAAGAAACTGGAGACAAGACTAATAAAAAGAGGGGGAATCAGGGTCCTATTCGGAGAGCCTGTATGGGGGCTGGTGATAGGGGCCGAGACCCATTCAACCTGCCCTGAGACACAGGGACAAGGGTCCCATTACACTCCTCCAGCCCTGACCTCCATGAACTTGATCCTGGAGAACAATGTAAGAGGGGGAAGAGAGGAGTGAAGGGAGACAGGAGGGAGGATAATATCTCTGGGAAATAAGTGAGTTTCCTCTGTGACAATAACTGACAGGCAAGGTTTCATTTCCCAGCTGTGCTCCAAGGGCCGGGGCTGCAGCCTTTTTTCTATGGATTTCAAACAGGACAAGGTGATCTGAAAATTGAATGAACGCGCTTCGTTACACAGGTGTGTCTTTCAGGCAGTTTCAAAGCTGTACCCTCTTACTGCTTTTCTTCCTCAGCACAAAGACTACAGCTCCAGGTCTGCAAGTTAATTGAAAAAAAAAAAAAAATTGAAAAAGCGGTTTGAACATCTCAAACTTTCATTTATGGCATACAATACTGAGAGCAGAAAATGGATGAAAGGAAATTATTAAAAAGGACCATTGTGTGTTTTGGCCTCTGATAGTCACTGTGCCAATTCAGGCCCAACGCTGAAGGTCTGCTGCTCTTTAGACACAAACAGAATTTTAACAGAAAAAAACAACAAACAAAAACTAATTGAGATGCTTTGACATAAATTAGTCCAGAGTGGTGACATTAGAAGTTGGGGCATTCAGACTTCAAATCTTTGTTGCCTTAATAAAAAGCCAGGCTGTGTCAGAAATTCACTATTCAATACATAATCCACTATTTCTCTCTTCTACTCTGCATTCTCGTACTAGGCCGCAGGGAATGGTTCGTCATGTTAGCCTTCCGTCCCTGCATTTAAAAGAGCACTCCACCAATTTAGCCTTGCACTGCTATAACACTGTCGGATCCGCGATGGACAGTTAAAGATATTTGCAAATCAATACAGCAGAACCATATATAGATATACATCTTTTTTTATTCCACACATTCTTCTTCCCAAAACCTGGCGCTTCCTTTGCCCACAATTCAACTCTACATCGGTTCAGTCGGCGATTCGGGTGTGTTATGCTAGTAGTGGCAAATGTGAACCTCGAGGCACGTCTTTCTATCTCCACACCCCCACATATTTTTCATTTTCAAACTTGTAGTCTTCAGCCCCAACTGACTGCTTAAGCTATTAAATGACATTACTGCTTTGGTTATATTGGTATTTGTCTGTTCCGCAGTGTGGAATTACTCTCCTCCTGAGGTTTATGAGAAAGAAAGCAGCAGGTTCTCACAGATTACTGTCAAAAGGCCAGGAGCACACCCTGCCTTGTCCTGACATGACAGGCCAACCAGCCTTTGCTGCAGAAGTCAAAGGTCAAGGGGGAAGACAAGGAGGGGGTGTTAAAGGCAACAGGAAGGTCCATGGGGTCAAGCCAGCACAGATACATGGCACTCTATTTGCGATCATTGTCTCGACCTTACAACGAGTGGATGCTAGTGGGGGCACGGAGAGGCAGCGGCAACAATAGGCACAGGAAAGCACACAAATGGCATTGTTAGTCTCATGGGTATGTATACAAAAAGCCGGAACACAGACAAAACAAAACACACAAGGCTGAACAGGGCAGCCTGTACAAAGGAGCTCTGGAGTTGTACAGACGCACCCATAAAATATAAACCAAAAAATACTAAATTAATTTGAAATGCAATTCAAAAGATGTATCTGAAATATCCAGCGGCACAGTAAACCTGGAAGCTACCTAGTGCTATTGATCAATGAATGAGTCAATCAACAAAAATCTACAACAATTTTCTGAATCTGATTAATTGTTTTAATCATTTATCAAGCAAAAATGTTTCATGTTTGCTGTTTCCAGCTTCACAAAATGTGAGCATTTGCTGCCTTTCTCAGTTACATATGACAGAGAATATTGTTGGACAAAACAAGCTATTTCAGGACGTCGCCTTAAGAACAATTTCACTAGTTTATAATGGAAATTTAAGATTTGTTAGTTGCAGCCCTACAGCATTCAAACTGGCCTCAAATAACTCATTCCATTTTGCCATAAATTTGGCATATTTCTTTAAATACATTTCCTAAATATAACTGAGTTTTGTTTCTATTGTTGGTTGTTTGCCGGACACTGATCACTGAACGGAGGTCACAGTTTGCCCATCTTTTTATTTTCGACACTACACGCCTGCTGACACCTGGGTGTTCCTACCACCCACATCAGGTGTCTAAATTCAGAGAGTGAAGATAAGCAGAGTCCCGTCCTTGCCACTGAAGCTGTGCAGAGGTCAGCAGGAAGGAAGGGAAGTGCTGCAGGACAACGTGAATGCTATCACCGCAGAGCAGAAAGGTAGGTAGGCTGCCCTTCTGTTTATGGAGCTGTCGTTACCGCCGTGATTGATGGCTCACTAGAGACAATCCGCATCTCGCATGGCGTGGTGGGAGACGAAGTGTGAGAAGCAAAAGTGTGTGAGAGTTTGTTTGTGCGTGGAGAGCACTGGACAAAAAACAACTTGGAAATTTAGTTAAGTCCATTTCCAGAGAGCCCTGCTATTCTGTGATTTTCTAGATGTCCTACACCACAAAATCTCATGATCAGTTTAATTAAATTAACTTATGGTTTATCATTAACTCTATGTAATGTAAGTTTCAAGTCAGGTCAACTTTAATTGTCTAGTTATCACATTCAGAATAATTTCTGATTAAATAACTGCACTGAACCAAATTTAATAAACTACGGAGTACTAGTTCAGTTAACTAAAAATCTTAAGGCAGCGTAGCATCCCATACATTAGATGGCCAAAAGTATGTGGACATCCGAACATCACAGCCATATGTGATCTTGAACATCTCATTCCAAAACCATTGGCATTAATCTGCTGCTAGAAACAGCCTCCACTCTTCTGGTGTCAGGCTCTCCACAAGATTTTGGAACCTGGCTGCAGGAATTTGCTCCCATTCAGCCACAAGAGCATCAGTGAGGTCCGACCACTGATGTTAGGTGAAAAGGTCTTGCTCGTTCCAGTTCATCCCAAAGATGGGGTTGAGGTCAGGGCTCTCTGCAAGCCAGTCAAGTTCTTCCACACCAAACTGGGAAAATGATTTCTTTATGGAGCTGGCTTTGTGCACGAGGGCACTGTCATGATGAAACAGGAAAGGACCTTCCCCAAACTGTTGCCACAAAATTGGAAGCACTATTGTCTAAAGTATCATTGTATGCTGTAGCTCCCTTAACTGGGACTAAGGGGCCGAAACCATGAAAAACCCAGAGAACACAAATGGACTGTATGTGGACAGTGGTATCCACACATATGGTTTAATTATCGTCAGTGAGTATACAATAATGTATTCCTCACCCGCTGTGATGTACTGTATACAGAGGACCAAGCTAGAAGTGTGGGCTGCTTTTAGAGGATGCCAACTGCAGAAAATAACACATTGAACAGTCTGATTGAGCCTTTGCCTCATCTTTTCTAAGTTCACTCCTTAAATCATTAATGCTTTCTTCCTTCTGAAACTTGCAAGAAAACTCAGCGGAGCTTCACCTCTTTTCTCTCTATCAAAAACCTTCCAGCACTTAGCATCTCTACTGTCGTATCCAGACTTGTCATTGATGGTATTACTTATTCATCTGAGCTTCAGCTGCGCCAGCACTTAGGTTGGTGACCTTTCACACCAAACTCTGCAGAGAATAATGGCCAGTAATGTACACTTCGAGCTGAAATCTATGTTTAGGCAGAAAAAACACAAGTCACTGTGGTAAAAGGTGCAGCTAATGCAGGGCTGCCACACCTCAGGTCATAGCAGCTGGGGACACTGGGCTTCCTCTGCTTTTCAAATATTTATCCCCTCATAGCGTGAGACACAGCATGGGATGAAAAACAAGATGGAGTCCCGCTGAGGCCAGGATCTGCCAGTGTACACACACAGCAAAGAAAAAACAAACAGATGGGCAGATTCAGATGTCAGAGACATACATGCGTCCCCTTTGTAACCACGACCACAGTGTTGATAATGATGGAAATCCACTGCTGCCTGCCTGCCTGCTGGAAGAGCAGCCTGGAGTTTTTAGCATCTTCTCTGTTGAATGAGCAGGTAGCCTGAGGTCGGGTTCAGGGGGAGAGCAGGGGACCGTCTGCTGACAGATCGCCTTTACTCCCTGGCTGGTTGCTGAGCCATCGTGGGCTCCCTTCCAGGGAATTGTGATTGCATTTTATAGCCTCGAGCAGCCTCCTCATGTCATGTATCCCTCCTCATGTCGCAGACATCTGGTTAGCTCTGGGCTCTTCTGGTCTTCCCTGTGCTCCCTGCTGTGCTGGATCGTTTGATTAAGCCTGGATCGCTCGTAATCAGACTCAGAGCTCCTTCCGCCCCCCATAGCTGCAGACCTGTTTCCTAAGTGCCTCAAAGGCACATGACAACTGCGATCTGAGTCTTGTTTCTTTAATTTGACACATTTTCAGTTTAAACAGGAAGTTTGGGCGGGATGTAAGGGAACTGAAATTAGCCACAAGAGACAACCATGGTGTATTAGGAAAAGGACACAAGGTTTGGGGTCTGGGGTGAACACAAGTTGTGACTTGTGTTTGTATTTACCAGTTACAATTAAAAGATATTATGAATATATGATATTATTTAGGTAGCGGTAATGAATAAGCCCTTTTTGTTTGTTTGATTTTTAACTTGGGCAAATAAATTCCGGTTTATAACAAACTTTCATATATTGCCCGCTGGTTGAATCACAATTCTTTTAACACATCATGCACAAATTGATGACATGTCACCAAACACCATAGGATGAACTCTGCTTTTCATTCGCACTCGCTTGCCTGTTAAATTCTGAGCAGCATGGAACCTATTTATTACCACTTGCTCACCTGCCCCATCACTAAGCTATTCATTATCAAGGTGACTAACCTGCACAGCGATTAGCTGCAATGCTATTCATATCCTGTTAGTTAGCACAGGTATGCTGTTAACGGGCGACGTGCCATTAATTCTGCAGGTACAAAGGAAGATGTGACCCCGTTTCAGAGAGCTGCGGTGAGCCAGTGCACCGCCAACACACGGTCGCCGTGTGTTTAACGGGCCTCATAGGGGAAAGAGACTTACAGTGTGTTTACACAGTGGCATCTCTGAGCTGGTATTAATAATAGAGCCACTTAGCATTCAGAGGCACTAGTCTCAGCCACGCTGTTTGTTTCACAGGTCATTAAATTTATGCCGCAGCCCTAATGTTCATTACAGCAGCAAACTGGCCAGGGGTCTGTAACACTCGCTCACTGTCTTTAATCCCCCGCTGTATTCCTAACACTGGCTTTCCTTTCATCCCTTGCTCATTCTCCCTCTCTCACATCTCAGTCCATTTGCTTGACAACAATCTTTTCCTGGTATAATTAAAAGGATTGCACCAATGTTTCCAGGTTTCTGGTCCTTTTCCCCCCTCTGATTGTATTTTTCACCCACCGCACACAGGCAAAAAGCATCATTTCAAACGAATGCCTGGTCAAATATTTTAGTGTGGAAGAAATGTCTATGTTTCAGAAAAACTACACCCTTCAGAGGTATTGTTCTTCCATATGTGAAAGCTCTAGCTGCTGCACAAAGCTGCTACTGTGAGGCCAACTTTGCCAGTTTCACCTTCGTAGGCGACGCTGGCAAGAGGAAGCTGATCCCTGCTCAGGCTTAACGGCTGGTAATTCCACTTCCACTGTGAACAAACCAAAGTCACCGTGCTGGAAGCTAACAGATGCTGGAGCTCAAAATGATAGACAAAAGGCACACACAATTTGAAAACTCATTAAGGGATTTTACAAGGATTTTTTTTAGAAATGACAAGATTGGAAAAGAGCAGGGATTTATATAAGCTAACAGGGAACATGAAGAAATGACAGATTCCTTTCTTCTTTCCTTTTTGGTCATTATTTTCTTAAAAATCATTAACCTTCTCTGTCATATACCTCTATACTTCCATCCATATCTTCCATTTGAGCACCTACTGTTCTCTCTCATCAGGCGCTTCAGCAGAAAAACATCAATCTTAACCATCACACACACCTTACAAACATGAACACGCTACCATCAGGCAAAAGCAGCATAACGCAGCAATCCTGACGGGGGGGCCGATTTAATGCACGGACCAGGTAGGGGGCACATTTAACATGCACACACACACTGTTAATCAACACTGTGTGGATTCACGTTGCAGCCACAAACAGCAGCTTGGTCCCACAGGCTGCAACTGCCCACCAATCCCTTCATTATTCCTTAATGCGACTGATGATTCTCTTCAAAAAAACAAAACAAAACAAAAAAAAAAACACTGCCAAACAGTCCTGCAGGAGAAAACACAAACACTTTAGGGAGTGAACAAATACTCTGTTTAATCTAATTAATCCTCTTGGAAATGTAGCGCACTTTAAAGGACGACTGTACAGCTGCTGGAGGAAACCAATAAACAGTTGGACCGCAGAGGAAAACAGAAATGATTCCTTATAGGAAGAAGTTTTGGGGGTCAGATACTGACTGTTACACCAACAGTCCTCTTGACCGCTAAGACCCAGAGGACCAAGATTCTCAAACTAAATTAATGAAACAGGTGAACATTAAAGCTCAGGCTCCCATTTGAAGTACAACAAATTCTGTTAACTAAGAAAACACAGAGGGCAGCTCTAGAATACCTTTTTACAGGGTTTGCATATTCTTCATCCTTTCTGAATGAATATTTGAACATATGAATGAAATGTATTACCAAATAATGCAAGGCAAGCAATAATCATACAGTATGTGCCTATACTGCGATGGCACGTGTGTTGTGAGGCCTGCACGGAAATGACAGCTGACAAAAAACTTTTGGCTCTGATCTGCAGAGGTAGACTGCACACAGTCTAAAATGCATTCAGTGCAACACTGCAATATAGACATGGTTTGCTCTACTGCTGCAGCAATCGTCCCATCCGTCATGATTAAGTGAAGAGTGAAGTATCTGCAAATCTGAAGACTACAGTGGTAATGTTATACTGTAGCTCCCACTGAGCATTAGCCTAGTTACCCATTCATCAGACGCACAGAAGCAAAACCCTCAAACATCAACCCCACTGTCATAAAATACCTTAAACAACTAACGAAAAACCAGCAAGCACTTAAGTGACTCACGACTTTGCCCGTAGGTGAGAAGAACATGATGATGAAAGTAGCTAAATCCTTAAAGAGCCGCATCCTTCAGAACCCAACAAATTGGACCCTTCCTTCGTTCCATATTCTACCCTTTAGCTAGTTGGCAATTTGTGTCCTACTGGATGTCATTCATATCTAACAGGTCTCAGCTAATGTGGTAGCATATAATACCATTTATGTCCCGAGATTGAGGTCATCCCTCCTTTCTGCCAAATGTTTCCTGTCCGTCTCTCACATTTGCTGTCAATAAATGGTTAAAAATGTCAAAAAGATGATAATAAAAACAAAAAGGTAAGTAGATAAAAAATATATAAAAAATATTTCTTTAATTTTGCCATTTTATCACACATACCTTACAGTTAATGAAAAATTATGTTTCTTGTTCAACATATTTTGGTTTCTTTGACAAGAACCTGGATTCAAACTGGAATTGATGAGTAGAATTAGAACCAGCATTGATAAAATTTAAATTAGACCCGAACCTTCTCTTGGGGTCCTCTCTTTGGGAACTAGATGATCTCCCCCTCTGTGTTTGTCTGTCATTACATGCATCTGTTGTCCCTTCTGCCCAGTCCGGCCTGAATCTGAGCTTCTGCAGTGGAGGATCAGAGGCTCTGCAGCGCGTCGAGTTGTGTGGATCTCTAATTAAAGCTGACGCTGCCACTGAAGCCCGCCAGCCCCTGGGTCAAAGGTCACCACGCAACAACTGACACAAGCAGGTAGCCAGCCACTGTGAAAGGGGCTGAAAGGCAAGCCGTTACCACCAGTCTCCCCTCCTCCAACTCCTTAACCTATCCTCCTCCCCCACTAGTCCCTGATTCTCCTTTCCTTCCATCTTCCACCAGTTCCCTCCACAAGTTTTTTACTCTTAAGAAAAAAAAACACCCGCCTCCACACATTTATCCACTCAGTGACATGGGAGAGAAAGAATAGAGACAGAAGAGAAAAGGAGGAAAGAGGGAGGGGAGGAAGAGGAAAGGCTTTCAAACAGCAGCAGCAGAGTATCTATAGGAAACTCGCATTTCAGAGCCTTTTCAGCGCAATGAAAGAGCGGGGACGCTGCTGCAAATGTGCAAGGCCATCATTGGAAGGCCAAACATGTCACTGGAAAAAGAAATGCTGTAGGTGGAGAAGTGAACTTCCCTGTGTACCACTCATATGAATAATCCTATCCGTTCACCAGAACAAAGGCATACTGTTGACCTTTGCATGTCCATCCTTTTAGAGCAAAGTGGAACCGCACCTTGGTGTGTTTTCTTGGATATACAATGAAGAAAAAAAGGTCTTTGAGGACGCTGGAGTTGAGGTAGGGGGAGCAACTGTGCTGAAGAAAGCCATTTATCATGCTCACAAAAAAAAAAAAGAAAAAAAAAAGGTCTCAAGCACAGTGTAAAAGAGTCCCTCGATGTATTTGGTCAAGTTCAAGTGAACCAGAGCTTGTAAATAGAAGTCACATGGACTCAGAGGTCTCATGTTTACAGGTCAGAGTTGTAGCAGCACATCGACCCTGGAGGTCAGACACTGCAGGCTGCAGAAGCGGCGAGTCAACAACGTAGTCACTGCAACTTTATCTACAGTGTTTTCAGGCTCTCTTTTGTGCTGCTCGGCTTTCCGAACACGAGGAACTGCTGGCTGTCAGATGCCAACATCCACCTCCTCCTCCTGCCCAGAAACCCTCGTGTTTCGGGGGTTGTTTCCTGGAGTTGATTCGGTTTACATGCTCACTCCTAACAAACTGTACTGCTGCTCTTCTTCTTGTGGTTTATTTGATATGGACACACACAAAAACACACAGAGACAAACTGAATACACAATTACAATGTATTCTATCGGATGTGGCTCTTATGTTTATTTTAAACACCCGTCCTTACTAGAGCTGTTGTATCAGCATGAACACAGAAAAGACCCTAGAATTTAAATATAAAAATATAACAGTAATAGAAATTTGTGAAAATGATAAATCTAGCATGTACAGGTCTTGGTTATTAGGACTGAATATAATTTTATATCATATTCTATACTAGTGCGATATATTACTCAAACGATGCCTTACTAATTTGTTTCTGCAAAACCCTTTTTTCATTTCAATAAAACAAGCCAAAATTCTCAAATATTACATATCGTGTAAACACAAGATCTTTGCCAAATAAAATACAGTCAAACATTTAGCAGCAAGTTTGATTCAAATCAGGAATTATCTGATAAAAGAATAATAAACAAGATCACTAATCTGATCAGGCATTCAATGCCAACTTTCAGTACTTGTTGTTTTCAACACTTTAGGTCGATATCAAAACGAAGTATGGAGGTACAATATCCAGTCCTATTTGTTATATTAAATCAGGATTTTGCAGAATACCTTATTCCTGTGAAAGATCAGGAAAAAGACAAAAGCTCAACAAGGGCCAAGACTTGGAAACTGACAAACATCTCTGTTCACGCTGGAACCAAAATTAGCTGAAGATGGGATGGATTTCCTTTTAGTCTGGCGTTAAGTGTCTCACTGCCACAAATGGATGAGTGTTCTTCACACTTGTGAAGAAAATCAAGTGCTTCCAGATAAAAGATGGAAACCATTATTAGGTGACAAGAGCCAGACGACTCATATAGCTGCCAGCTCTGCACAGTCACAACATGCAGACGAAGAGTATCACTTCAGTGCCTAGAACATTAGGTAAAAAACATGTTATAAGATGGCTTAAGAAACTGTTCTAGATTCATGCACATTTTGTATCCATTAGGTTACATATAGTATGTTTGGTCACACAAGTAGAAGAAGAAGAAAGACAGCACTTCATATCTGTCTCTCTGTGTCCCCATCAAAGGGACGAGGCCGTCAACATCTCAAACAGGGTCGACCGACCTCTCACACTCTCTCAGAAACACACACACAAGCACAGACATGCAAACTGACAGGAACAATTACCTTCCAGCCGGAGGCTCTGTGTGTACTGTAACCACAGTCTGTCCACACCGTCAGGGACAAACACCGATCTGACCTCAGAGCAGCGCCAACAGTCTGCTACACAACTAGAGAGCAGAAACACACCGCCGGCTGAAACACAGCTGTCTCTCTCCATTATCTCACATTATTACTTTTATTTACAGAGCGCTCAATCTTTGGCTTACATCACACTGAAGGTGGGAAACCTCACAGGAGACTGTGTGCTGCTGACAAACAGATTAAAGACTAAAGATTATTCATCACCCTTTAATAATGCTGAGAGACGAGCAGAGCAGGAGGTCAAATTACCCACAAAGGCGATTTTTGCCTATTCATTTCTCTACCTTTTTTTTTTATTTCTAATATAACCCAAACAATGCTGTAATGAAAAAAACAACAACAACAGAAGAGAGCTACAACAACCCTTCCAATCCAAAATAACAATCAATACAGTCTGAAATCCTGACGTTTTGAGATGTTTCCAAATCAATACCAAACTAAATGACTAATCTTTCTTTTATTGGATCCACCACAAGTGTCAAGAAAATGTCAACACAATTCTCAAAGTGTCTGAAAATGAAATGGAACAAAGCAAAAGAAAAAACAAAAAGCACGACTTTTTCCCCTGCTGGAAGATTTTGTTTTCTTCTTGTGTAATAAAATATTTTGGACATGATATTAGACTAAAGGACCAATCTCCCAACAGGGTGAGATGGTTCCACATTTTTTAGAAGCAGTTTTAAGTCATGTTCAATGACGACGACAACGACGACAACACCACCACGGAACAAAAACTTGATTTGGACTGCATTCTAGACAAAAACTTGATGCTTCGTCCTGCAAAAAAACAACAACTTGTCAAGAGTGAACACCAGACTAAATAACTTATTAAATTGGATCCTTTTTTTGCACTGAATCTCGTGTTGTGGCCTGGTTCCAGAGCAGGATTTTGGCTGCGTCAGCCCTTTTCCAGGCCCGGCAGTGTTTGATGGAGCTGCCGGCTGTCGTGTGGCAGACCTCGGGCTGCCCGGCCGGTGACTGATGCACCCGAAGCCGCGGAGGAGAGCTTTATTAAACGACGGCGAGGACCCATCACTCTCCCTCTGACATATTGGGGGCTCACCTTGGGGTGGGGGTGGTGGGTGCACCAGGAGGATTCACGGAGATGTGCAACATTTAGTCCGTCTGTATTAACACACCTCTGTGATAGCGTACAGTGTGCGTTTGTTGGTTTCAAATATGCTGCACTTCTTGACAGATTTTTGTTGCATAACGGCCGTTTGAGAAACATGCCAGTGTGTGTTTGTGCATATGTGTCTGTGTGTGTTTGTGTAGGGTGAGTCATTTAGCAGGGAATGCTTTGAGCTGTCATACTGCAGAGAGCGAGGGCGTGATGACAAATCCATCACTTAACCCTCTCATTCACTCCTCACACACACACTGGGGAAACTTTACACACACACACACACACACACTA
The DNA here is from genome assembly GCF_020085105.1 of Siniperca chuatsi. Taxonomy (NCBI): domain Eukaryota; kingdom Metazoa; phylum Chordata; class Actinopteri; order Centrarchiformes; family Sinipercidae; genus Siniperca; species Siniperca chuatsi. The sequence goes on along the minus strand of NC_058042.1, from coordinate 5,056,387 downwards.
CAGCTGCAGAACTGGACGGCCTGCAAGAACAAACCACCAACACACCCCTCCTCCTCCCCCCACCCTTCATCAGCAGCTGCAGGAAGCTCCATACAATCTGAACCTCCATGTTTCTGTAACCTGACGACCACCTGCAGCTGCACCAGCACCAATGGGTGCGCCAAGCAGGGCCAACAACAACAGCAATACACAAATACACACACAGCAGGAGCTTCCACCACAATTCGGCCCTGTTAACAGATGCTTGACGATTTCTATTTTATACTCCATTAAGTAAAGGTGTCACATTTTAACATCAATAAATCAGCATCTCATTAATTCTGAAATATTACAGTCATTAATGTGACACGACTGTGCTGTCGACTGAAAACATTTACTTTCAAAAACGTTTTTTTTAGGAAAACTGAAAAAGAAAACTGCCTTATTTGTAGCTTGACAACCATTTTTTATTTGATTCCATTATGAGAGGGTTTCCTTAGGCACAAAGGAAGTAAAACCTTCAAATAGTGATTCAGTTACAAATCTGCATTTTCTTATCTTTCTTATTTATCTCCATAATAACTCCTGAATCAATATTTTTAGTCGGTACATTTAAGACAAACCATTACCATTTGCCTGAAATATACTAACTTAAGTGGGAATTAGGTGCTAACAGTGTCTTTCTTTATTTTTATCATTTTAAAAAGAACAACTGATTAACCGTAAATTAACCACACTGTACTGTACCCAAGAAACCAAAGACCATCACCGTCTTTAGATTTGAGTGAAATCTGGTGAATTTCTTTACATCCTAAAACGGAAAGAGGACACTGTTCTAGTCAGGCAGGTTTACATCAGCAGGAAATAGATAAAATGTCTTTAAAATACTAATAATTGTTGTCATCGTTTGTCTGTTTCATGTTGGTCACATTTGGGGCTGCAACTAACGATGATCTATTAATCAATTGATTGTTTTGTTTATAAAATGTCGTAAAAGTTGATGTTTTCAGATTACTTGTTTTAATCGACGATCTGACCAAAACCCAAAAGACTTTCAGTTTACATGACATATGACAAAGAAAAGCAGCGAATACTCATTTTTGAGAAGCTGAAACTAGGGAGTGTTTGACATTTTTGCTTGAATAAAAAGTTATCAAAATAGTTGCAGATTAATTTTCTGTTCATCGACTAATCGATCAATTGTTTCAGTCATCATTCGTCACATTTCACATTGTCATATTCTAAAACACCAACAGTCATAGAAAACTGACGCATGTTTACATTGAGAGAAAGAGTGTAAAAACTTTCTAAAAAGTCACACAGGACAGATATTATCCAGTTTCTGACTGCCAATGACACCAATCATCCAAAACTTTGAAGTTTTTTAATGAATGTAAAAACAAATATCCCTGCAGTGTTCTCTTATAATTTTCGTCATTAGTCACAATTTCCTTGTAAAACTGGGGTGACGAATGCAAGAAGAAAGAAAGAAAGAAGAAAGAACCCCCCCCTTTTATTCACTACATGGTTTTGACCATAATGTGACATTTGAGAGGTTCAAAAAGTTTCATCAAACGAACTCTCTGCAGAGTGAAAAAAATGAGGGCAGAGCGACCATGAAGCCCTTGACTTCTTGGTGACGGACATTTGTCAGGGCCCATTACCTCATCGGCGGTAGTGCTGCCATGTGCTCACACTCTGACAGAGAAAATAGTGTGTCACTGTGTGTGTGTGTGTGTGTGTGTGTGTGGTAGGCAGACAGCCAACACAAACTGACGCCGGCAAAGAGGTGACTTAGGGGTGATTAAGCTAAAAGCAGCCGACACAAATGTGATATCTCAGCGACATAGACAAATGAAAACAACATGAAGTTAAAAATGCTCATATAGATTATATACATAAATCATGTAAAAAACGTTTTTTTAAATTATTCTTTAATTTAATTCTTTCATATATATATATATATATATACACACACACACACACATACAGAGTACTTATCTATTCCTGATCATTCAGCTCCATAAACGTTTCATTGGTAACCCTGAACAAATAGCAAGCTTAAGAATTTAAGTAACGCAGTAAAAATGAACTTAAAGGACTTTGTAAGTATCACAAGTATAAAAAGACTGGGATTATCTAGCAGAGAGCTTTTTCTAACAGGTGAGTGAAGCACTTAAAGTGAAGCACTTTAAGTACAAAGATACGTATTTTCAGGCTCAGTATAGAGTTAGTACTGACAACTAATTCGCCATTAATTTTCTTTTCATTTATTTGTATTGAGACATATTCTCATGACAAAATACCCTGGTTCACAGTTCTCATGTATAAATAAATGATCAGGTAAATCTGACCAAAATCTGTTGCAGCGCCAGAGTTTAACTAACTGTAAACTGTACAATTTTGCTCTTGTAAAGCACACACAGAAAAATGGGACAATGACTTTTGAATGAAAATTTGGTAAATACTATATCCTGTTAATAGAGAAACTGCTGTTCTTAATAGCATATACTAAATGTTGTCCATATCAACCTCCCCAATGTAGAGGTAAGTATCTGGAGGGATAGGCTGTTCAGGACACATCCTAAACGCATGAGTAGACCTGTTGCCTGTCTGGGATTTTGTTATGTCACATGGAAAGGTAACTATTTAAATGGAAGTCTGCATCAGCTCTGTGAATATCTGTTATTTCCAGTTAGAGAAGAGGGAAATTTACACAAACTTTCCTTTACACTGCTGAACAGACTGGAAGGCTACAATACACTGTGGTAGACGTGGGACTGTCACATCAAAAGGTCCAAATAAAGTTAATACATTTCTTTGTGGTTTCAGTTTATTTTGGTTCCATCTAATTTATTCTGCAGTTTTATTATGTTGTTTATAATGAGGACATGACTTGTTATTGTCAGATGAATGATCTGTGTGTTTATGAATCTATAGCAAAGAGTTAATTGAAAGAATATTGCAACCAGTCGCCCTCAGTCAGTCCTTTCAAACAGCATTTTCCCAGAAGGAGAGTAAACCTGCATGTTTGTGTGTCTCTGTGTGTGTGTGTGTGTGTGTGTGTGTGTGTGTGTGTGTGTGTGTGTGTGTGTTAAGGGTCAGGGGTGGTCCTTATTTTACAGCACCAGGATGTTCGTTCAACAAAAGGCCACTTCCTGAGAGAGAAAGTATGAGAGACAGAGGGAGGTTTTTTCCAGTCATACACTACATGGCCAAAAGTATGTGGACACCCACATATTACAACCATATGCGATTATTGAACATGTCATTACAAGACCATGGGCATTAATCTGCTGCTATAACAGCTTCCACTCTGCTGCTTTCAGTCTTTCCACCAGATGTTGAACCTGCTGCAGGGATTTGCTCCCATTGAACCACAAGAACATTAGTGAGGTTCCATACTGATTTGGGTAATAAAGCCTGGCTCATTCCATTTCATCCCAAAAGTGTTGGATGGGGTTGACATCAGGGTTCTGTGCAGGCCAGTCAAGTTCTTCCACACCTAACTCGGAAAACAATTTCTTTATGGCGCTGGCTTTGTGCAAGGGGACATTGTCATGTTGAAACAGGAAAGGATCTTCCCCTTAATGAAGCTATTGTCTCAAATATAATTGTGTGCCTTAGCATTGAGATTTTCCTCAACTGGAACAAAGCCCTGGACCAAAAGTACATGGGTGTCCATATACTTATGTGTCCATATAGTGTAGACAGAGAGACAGCTAGAGTCCAGAGGAAAACAAACCACACAGATCTCTGCCCTCCTCGTGATGAAAACAATTGAGGCTAAACATGCTGATATTCAAACAACATTCACTCTCTCTCTCTCTCTCTCTCTGCTGACCTTTACAGTGAAAAATGAATACATGAATAAAACTAAAATCTGCAAATGACAAATCTGCATTTGGCCCTAAAGGTTTCCCCTGAGGTGAGATTCAGAGAGTCAAATGAGGGCAGGGCAGTCGGATATAATCTGCCGCCTCTGGGAGGCGCGCGCGCACACACACACACACACACACACACACACACACACACACACACACACAGGAAAGCCAGCAGATTTGCTGTCAGATGAACCAACCAAACATTGATTGCCATTTCATTTGTTAAGAGGAACCAAAGTAAGTACTGTGAAATGAAGAAAGAGGAGAGGAGAGGGAAGAAAATGGGATGACAGGAGAGGAGAAATAGAAAAAGAAAAGACCAAAAATGAGAAGAGGGGAAGAGAGGACAGGAGGCAGGGAAAAGAAAAAAGAAAGGAGAGGATGTGACACAAAGAAAAGGGAGATGAAAAGAGGAAGATGAGAAGGAAAGTAAGAAGAGAGATGAGGAGAGAAAGGAGAAAGGTATTGCATCAACGGGATAGAAGTGGAAAGAAGAAATGAAAGGAGGAAAAGGAAAATTATAACAGGACAGGAGAGGAAGCGAGAAGGGAGGAGAGGGAAGAGACTCCCCAGTGGATGAGGCAGAGGGGGAGAGAGGAGGGCTGGGCTGCAGCAGCAGCAACAGTTTGACCTTTGACCAGGGAGTTAAATTGTGGTCAAGTCCAGAATCACAAAACAGGTTAATCCCTACAGAGAGAGGGCGAGAGAGAGACAAAGGAAGGGATCTCTCTCTCTGAGACACACACACACACACACACACACACACACACACACTCTCTCTCTTCCCTACTCGTACTTCTCTGGTCTGAATCAGTCAGCAGAGCTTATCGGAGTCGGCGAAACCAGCAGGATTCCTCACATATCTGTGACCAGCCTGCCGCCACTCCTTCTATATTGATGTCTGAGCTGAGTGTGTGAGAGATTGTGTGCTGCAACTAATGATTTCTTTGAATTGATTCATAATTCTTTCTATAAAATAATGACCAATGCCCATCACAGGTTACCAGAGCTCAAAATGATGACCAGCAGTCTGAAGATCATAAAGGATTCAGTTTACAAAGATAGGAAACAAACAAAAGCAGCAAACAGTCACATTGGAGAAGCTGGAAAAAGGAAATGATTGGGACGGAAATTACTTGAATGATTAATCAATTATCAAAAGGGCATGATTCATCGACTAATCTTTTCTTCATTAGTGTGTATTTTGTGTGAAGACTTTGTCATACCAGCGTTTAAAACAGCAACATTTTGTGAATAAATCAGTTAGTTTCAATAGAATAGCTGTGATCAGTGGATTCGCACATGGGGTGAAGTTGAGTTGAGTTTAACTTTTGTAACTCGCAAATTTGCACCATTGACCAAGCCGTCTTGACAATGTTGACCTTTGAGGGAACAGAGAGTCGGAGTGTGGAGGAGGAAGCTATCGTAGCTTTTTAGCTCTGTCGGAGTATAATCTGCTCTGCAAAAGAGGAATGGTTTGCAGACAGTTTTGAGACACAAGACGATGGTACAAATACATCTTTTGAATAAACTATGTCAACTCATTGTCCTGTTAGCAACTGAGCTAACTAGCTTGGTCGCCTTTTCAATTCAAGTCTTTATCGAAGGAAATGATGTACAGTCCTGAGAACAAAATGCTGGGGGAAAGTAATCCAGCACAGAGAATACAGAGAGAGAGACCTATTGGGACTGACTAGTACTGGCCTGGCTGGCTAGCTGTTAGCTTGCCTGCTGCAGTACTTTACCAACAATCCTTGCGAGTAGTGACTATGCCACCAAGTTTCTATATCCCACAAATTTCACAAAAACATGTGAATGAATTTCGCAGAGCCACCATCTGGTGTGACCAGGCCTTAACAGTGCCTTTCTGTGTATGTGAACAGGTGAGAGGGGTATAAAGTGCTTCTTAAAGTAAAGCTGAAATAAAATTTCCACCACTACTAAACCTAATGATTGATTTGTCAAAGAACTGCTGTAGTCTACTGAATGTCGGATAACGACAAAGATAATGCTGTGTGCTCGTCTTAATTTTCTAGAGCCCAAATTATGTCATCAAATTGTTTATTGTGTCTCATCTACTTCCATACACAGTGATACCAAACAGACAAAAAAAAGATAAAAAATGTAATTGATTACAAAGTTTCAAGACTAGTTTACAGATTAGTTTTCTGTTGATCACTCTTAGGGGTGTAATCATCTAACATTTCAGCACAGATCCTAAATGTTTTAAGTATTTAACCTAAAGCAAAAGCTGACAGACTACTCATTGACTGGAAACGCACTCAACTTTTTACCATTTACAAAGAGCAAAAAACAAATTCATATCCTTCATTAAAGCAGTAGATTAAAGACAGAAGATTAAAAAAGAAGATTAATAAATGCATTTAATGGGTTCAAAGTTCAGATGAAAGAGTTCTATTTTGCCCAAAATCTTGTTGGCTGGAGCAGAAAGAGTTAACGATGCGAATAAAATCCAAAACTGTCCAGCTCCAAGAGACCTTCAGCCCCTCTTAAAAAAGCTTGATTGACAAGCTGCAGAAGCCTGCTCATCTTTTCAGTGTGTGTGTGTGTGTGTGTGTGTGTGTGTGTGTGTGAGCATGAAAAGAGGAGGTTTAGGTATTCGGCCTGTTAAGCATCTGTCATTAAACAGTGTGTGTCTTTCATGGTACACTGCTTTCACTCCAAGCAGGAGTGAACCAAGTCAGAACAGAGTTTTACGTTTTACTCAAAATGTTGAGAACACAGTATCTGGAGCATTATACGATATTAAAAAGTGTCTTAGGAATGATTTGTTCAATAAAGAAAGGTAGTGGGAAAATGAGTTTTAGAACAGGATGAAATTACCATTTTAATATTTTGTCCTTCAGGTTGTAAAGTCATACAGAAACGAAAATTGTAGAGATGAAACGATTAGTTGAAAATAAAATTAGAATAATAATAATAAGCAGCTATTGTGATAATTGATAAATCATTTAAGTAATTTCTCAAGCAAAAATTTCAAATATGTGCTGGTTTCAGCTCTTCAAATGTGAGGATTTGCTGCTTTTCGGTATTTCATATCATTGCAAATTAAATCTTGGATATAAAATTTTGGTCGGACAAAACAAGCAACAAGAAGACGTCACCATGGACTCTGTAATCACAAGTCTCCCTATTTCTCAAAGACAATTAATCAAAAAAAAAAAACAAAAAACCAGCAGCTTAACTGATAATGAAAACAATCTTTAGTTGCAGCCTTAGAAAATTTTAATTCACGCTGTTTGCTAATCATTCATATCACCTATTTATTCTGATATTGACAGCTCAAGACTAATTGAGCTGAATTTCGTAGTTTCCTGAACGAGAGCAGACTATGTTATTCCATTGTCTTAATTCTACTGGAAGTGGAAATAGTTCAAATCACAGAATGACAAAATGAAATTACATTTCCTTGCAGTTTTCTAGGCTCAACTCACATCTCACATAAAAGCAATGTGTGGCAAATTATAGGACGAGTTGAAAGGTGTAACTTACATTTTTGACTAATGCATCCTCATGGTGGCCATTTAATTTCTTACTTTACTGAAATGGTGTCATGAAGGTAAGGAAAACTGTAATTTATAACCCACTACTAGCATTAAAGGCGTAATGAGTATAGGATTTGTCGGTTGCTGTTTGTTGGCCCCTCCTCCCGGCTCGATGAGCGAGAGAGCAGCGGTGGTTGAGTGAGCTAGAGAGTGAATGAAGAGAGGGAGCAGCGCTAGCGAGAACAAAGCAGTGAATCGGAGAAATTAAACGTTATTTTCTGATTGTTTCACGGCGGTTACGTTCTAACGCACAAATAAACACAGCCACACCTCTGCACAACCCTGCGGGAAGGAGCCACATAGGGTTGACATCCCGAACACAGCAAAATAATAAGAAAATCCAGGCAGAGGACAGGATCTCTGCAGATACAGACACCGCCACACACTTCTAGTGGGTCATAAGTGATGATTGAGAGGGATTATTATTGTATGAGTCTATAAATGTTTTTTAGGATAATCCTACTGATGTTTCCTTTAACATAATAAAGAAGTAATAAGTAAAAAGTAATTTAAGGAATTCTAATTATTATCACCATCCTTACGTCTTCTGTTTTTAAATAAATCTCATCTCTGAATACATTTTTTTCCAGCAATAAACCCACAGCTCAAGGAGTGCTTAGATTTCCAACATCTGGGGCAATTTTCCCCTCAACGCTGAAGTTTTTTTTTTTTTTTTTTTTTTTTAAAAAAGATAACTGGTTTTTCAGATACTCTAGTGAGATTAATTAACTGAGGCAATTTGTTGGCACAATTTCAACATGGACACAAATTTAAGTAACCAAAAAGCTATGTGTGTGAGAAAGCTTGGCCTGGTTCAAATCCACCTCGATCCCTGAAGAGCCGAGTTCAGAAAAGGCTTTACTTCCTCAGTTTTAGAAGATAAAATGTTGAAACTTTTGGCGTGGGAAAGTGCAGATTTTTACTGATATGATGTGAAAGCATGTTTCGTTTTCTGAGTGCTCCTTTAGGCCTAATGCGAGGACAGCAGACTTGGATGTGTCCAAAATTCTTTTAGGAAAAACATATTGTACTGAATGAACTGTTCCTCAGTGGTATAGGTTTATCTTTCGCTGTAACTGGCCACATGCTGAACTGACAACCTGCTGCAGATAATTATAAAATGGATTATGTTTGAAAAGCACTGCAGCAGAATGTAATTTGCATCCATAAGACCTTTAAAACAGACATTTAAGTGATGAATTGATAAAAAAAATAAAAATAATGGCAATAGTGGGAGCAGCGATGGAAAGAAGGGTGTAATGACACTAATCAGTCAATCAGAGCATAATGTTTCCTTCCATCTTGTACAGATGAAAACCTGTGGGGTTATTGTGTATAAACTGCTGTAACCTGCTGCTTCTCCACGATTTCCAAGAGAAAACTTCACAGTCCTGCTTTCTCTTGTAATAGAAATCTGACTTAATTGATCCAGCAGTTAATGTGCTTAGTAAATAATTATTTTAGTGGATTTCATGAAACACAACAGAGGAGCTGTAAAGGGAATATTAAAGTTGTGTTTTCCACCGTAGTTTGTGTTGCAGTGATTGGACGCACTGTACACTGAAATGTGTTCATTCAAAGCAGGAACAATCTGCTTTTTCATCTTACATGCAGAGTGGCTTTTTATTTTATTTTTAGCAAACAGCCTTTTAGAGCAGAAACAAGGAAAGTTGATTTCTTGTTAAAGTGAAAAGAAACAGAAGCCTTTTGATGACATTTTGTTTCTGTCGTTGACATTTTTCAGTTTGAGCTGGACATAACCGGTTCTTAAATGTTCACCAAGTTTTAAAATTTGTGGCATTTGAGGTTAAAAAAAACCCAAATGACTATTGGTTGGCATTTTCCTGTACACATTGTCATAAAAATACCCAATTTTCTATGAAAAAGGTAAAGGCATTTAGTCATAAAACTTAAATATTCTTGCAAGTTTTGCTAAATACACTGAGGTGGAGCATAACAAAGCACATTAACGCAACATATTACACTACAATGTTGAGGTACAGATAGTATTTCCAGTATGTGAGACTTTATAGTTTTACTCAACATTTCTGAAGAAAATATTATACTTAACTTCATATATTTGATTGCTGTAAATCACAAATTGCAGAGTAAAATTTGAAATGAAAACAGACGATGAGCTTATAGAACAAGATGCATTTCTAAAGTTGTAAACTACCCAACAGTATATGGAGTGGTTAGACCAAACACTACAATGACTCCATATATTGCAGACCGCTGAGGACTCGGAGGAGTTCGGCCACCCAGGCGAGGAGCTGGTGAGCTGTTGATGAAGTGAGGGGTCACTGCAGGGCTAAGTGAGACCTCACACTGGACAAGCAGGCCAGACCTCGGGCCACGATGGCATATGGGTGTGAAGGAGGTGAGGAAGCCGAGGAGGGGTGGGGAGGGGGGCCCGCCAAGCTGTCCACTCCACCTCTCACGAGACCCCCAGCTGTCACAACAGACACTTACCAGCCCTCACACTAAACACCCACCAGGGAGAGGGGGCAGCGTCCTTCCTCTTTCAAACAGAAGGATGGAAAAGAGGAAGGATGGAGGGAAAAGAGAGGGTAATCTCTTCTTCCTGCTGCTGTGATGTCTGAGGAATGCTGGGATCTACCCCCGCCTCCTCCTCGCTACTGTCCTCCGCCACTTCTGAAGCCAGGCTGCAAACCTGCTAATTATAGCAGATGAAGGTGTGACCTAAATAGCTATTTTAAGTCTGGAGCAGACTTGTGGGAACCACAGCGCAGAGAGCAGAGGGAGTCACAGCAGGACAGAGGAAGTTCCAACCTTGACCGTCACACAACAAAACACACAGCTGCAGTGCAGGCGAGCTGAGGTCAGACTGCAAATACTGTAAGACGACAGCGGTTCGGACTGAACTTCAGCGCTTTCTTTCAATTAGACTATCTAACCATGGTGACTGGGGCAAAGAGAGGACATCACACAGATGAGAATAAAGGATCATTAGAGACACACTACTGTATTGGCAAACTATCAGTTCTAACTATCACTATTACAATATTTTTAATTATTGGTCTTGGTCAGAATAAGTGACCAATAACTTCTGGTCTTGAGACAATATTTTTAATATTTTTTACAGACTAAATTGTTTAATGAAATAAAGTACGAGCAAAATGAGTTAATGGATGGAAGCAACTGTTCCAGCCCTACTTACTGTAATACAGGCAGGATGGCGATGGCTGGATGTACTCTAGGTTTCATGTGATTTATGTGGTAAATTTTAGCACGTTGGATTTATTTATGGTGTAGTGCGCATGCGCCAGCCCGCATGCGCCAGCCCGCATGCTGCCTGTTGCTGTAGCTTTGGATAATAAACTGGACTGGACCAAGAACACTCAGGCTGTTTACAGGAAGGGCCAGAGCCGCCTCTATTTTCTGAGGAGGCTGAGGTCCTTCAACATCTGCCGGACAATGCTGAAGATGTTCTATGAGTCTGTGGTGGCCAGTGCTATCCTGTATGCTGTTGCATGCTGGGGCAGCAGGTTAAAGGTAGCGGACGCAAACAGACTGAACAAACTGATCCGTAAGGCCAGTAACATTGTGGGGTGGAGCTGGACTCTCTGGCGGTGGTGTCAGAGAGGAGGATGCTGGCCAAACTACACGCCATCTTGGACAGTGTCTCCCACCCGCTCCATGACGTGCTGGCTAAACAAAGGAGCACCTTCAGCGGAAGACTCATCCCACCAAAGAGCACCACAGAGCGCCACAGGAAGTCATTCCTGCCTGTGGCCATCAAACTATTTAACTCCTCCTCTAAGGATTAGTCTGTTTGACCCTAGGTCACTAAACTGGACATTGAGCATTACATCTTAATAATAATTGTGCAATATTCTGTTTACTACTCAAGTGCAATATTAGTTTTCCCTTGTTAGTTTTTCTTATTACTGTTACGGATATACCTCAATTACTCTCGACAGTACATGCACCTCCGCTTTTACTATTATTTATTACATAATTAGTGACATTGTATTTATACTGTACTTCACCATCTACCAGTAAACCCACTTAGTTTATCTTATACTTATACCAACATGTTACTTAATTTATTTCTGACCTGTTTATAGTGTATAATATCGTTTTCTCCTGTGTGCACTGACGTAAAGAAGAGCTACTGGAACAAAGAGTTTCCCTACGGGGATCAATAAAGTATTTCTGATTCTGATTCTGATTTATCTCACTAGTTTTACGTATTTTATTATTTTTGTGTATCCTGTGATCAAGTCTGTGTGTGTGTTTTATGGTTCACCTGCCTGCAAGATGAAGTTCCCTGTAAAAACCTAAACTGGTGTGCATCAAATTCTTTCCAAGGGGCAAAACATTTTCTGTGTGTGATATAGATGTAAAAATACTGGATAGTGGTATTGCTTATAAAACAAACAAATAATCATATCCCTGGAAAACACTTTAAATACAGTCACAGAACTATCTGTTTCTTGCTTCAAGGTATAGAACCTATTCATGAACACAGGTTTCCATTTCTAACATTATAGTGTATGAAATTTTGATGTTTCTAAATAAAACTGCATGAGAACATCCATGAATATAGCAGTGATCTCAGGAGTTTTCTTCCATCATGACTACAAGTACTTTCTCTGCACAAACACTTCACTTTAAAAACACTCCCACCTGCCTCTGTTTGTCGAATACACGCAGCTTACACCCTTCCTCGACCAAACACACCCTCCCTCCCTGCGTTCTTTCCACACCTGAGAGTCTATTGACAGAGCGTCCCGGTAACACGCGTATCACTTAACCCCGTGTCAAAACACAGGTGTAACGTAAGCCCGGGGAGCAGGCGAGGGTCCTGAGCTCATAAAGGAATGTGCGAGCTGGGAAAAGCACCCAGCATGGTAGAGAGGCCCCTCACTGAGAGCGTACAGCAGAGTACAGAGTTACTGCAGGGAGGGGAGCTGGAAAACAGCCAGACACTGACAGAGGGGAAGGCACACCTTCACCTCAGGGACCCACAACACAACGAGACAGAACTGTGACTCAGCGGTTGTGAAAGACACAAGGTGATGAGAGTAGTTTTGGATGGAGGATAAAAGAAAGAGAACAGTTGGTGCTCTTACCATGGCGCCCCGTATATCCGGAACCCCTTTATGGTGACGTCCGAGTCCTGCAGGTACACACAGTTTGTGAGGAGCGTCTGGACATTGTCAAAGTCCTCTGGTTTGAGTTTGGAGACTGAGGGGAATCGGTAGTAATCCTGCTTGACCAGCTCGGCCATAAAGTCCTTATCAAAGGTCAGCTCGTGGTTCCCAGCGATCACCACCTTAAATTCGTACGGGAGGCCACCTAGAAAAGACAAGAGCAACCAGGGAGAGTGTGGTGAGCTGAAGTCCCATATCTGCAATCCACGTTAAGCTCAAATCCGATTCACTTTCTTCTCATACTCATAGGGTTTGTTAGACAAGAAATCTAACATTTTCTAATACCTCGGACCTGACCTGAAACAAACCATTTGCTGTACATGTGAACGTATAGCATATCAGGAACAACCACTCCACCACTATGTAGCCGATAATGACATTTTTATACACAAGCTGACTGAAGTGATGCGGACATAGAACTGAACTGAGGATGTTGCAGTTACATGGTATGAGTCTGCCCTACCAGGATGCTCAGTGTAACAATTTGAGCAACAAATTGACAATTCCTCCCCAATATTTGTTTGTTCAGAGTTAGTCAGCTGCTGAAACCATTTAGACAGCACTAGAACTCTCCAATCAACTCAAAGTGCCTACAGTTTTGAGTTTTTAAATCATAGTTGCACAAACCAATGTAGGCGCAGACCAATAAGCTCTGGTATAAGAAACTCTCTTTATGGATTGCAGCTACAGTGTTTTTCTGTAGCTGCAATCCATAAAGAAAGTTTCTTATATCAGAGGTGGACAACGCTAATGCGAGGTTAGTGTTTGATTGATAAATTACCAAACTGATTTGTTCACAAGTTTTGCATAGATCTTTCCCAAAGGTTTTAATATCCTGCGTCCTTCACTTCAGTTTCAGCTCCCTGTTAGGGCTGCATAACGTACTGTGTTTTTATTATTATAGCGAAATGAAGTTAATAATGAAATTATTAGCAAATATAAGCATCAAGACCATTCATACTGAGAAAAGTTTCTATCTGTTCTTTTAACAAATAAAGATTTAGACAAACTGTTAACTCAGCATACATACAAATTTGTTGCTTGATAAAAGTATTTCTGACTATATTTGTACATATTTTATCGCATGTTGTCAGCAAATCAGTAAAGGATATTATTGAGTGTGCGCTGAATCTGCAGGTTTTTTGGGGGATTTCATCACACTGCAAATAATTCTTTACACTGAACAAATTCTTCACACGTTCCATATTGTGCAGCTCTGCTCCCCTTCAAGGCAGAGCAGTATATTATAAAATTACAAAGGGGCTGAACTTTCTACCTGGTCGGTCTCTTTCTACAGAAACAGCAGGTTGTTCTAATATTTTGTACATGGAGCATACACTCCCTCTGTAGCTCCCTGTACACAGCTCAGGACTGGAGAGAAAACTCAGATAAGTGGAGGCGAAAAATACCCTCAATTCAGACAGTCAGAAAGGTTACAACCACAGCTGACGGCTCTGCTTGACCCCAGAACACCACCGTCCATCTCAGCAGACGCTGGGCAGCTGGGAAAAGCATGAACCTGAACTAAATAGAGAAGAACATCTATTACAATTCTCATCCCCTCATCTTTCAACTACTGCTGTGCCCTTTTCGCTCTCCTTTGTCGGGGTGATTTGTCCCGGTTCCCCTTCGCCATCAAGAAACTGACTTACTACTTTATTCCAGCCGATTGAGCACTCAACGAAAGGGTCTGGCCTTCATCACCCTTCCATTCTCTCTCTATATTTCTCTTTTTCCTCTCCTGGAGTCTGTTTTTTAGGCTTCCAGTTGAATTTGTTCCAGTTTTCCTTCCTTCCTTCCTGTCTATTTCAGCCTGCTCTGTAGGTTCTGTATAGACTAATCCGCAGGGTAATTTATGCATAGAGTTAACTGAACCATGGCCACGGGAAGACTGGGTGCTGCAGCACCCCCAACCCAGGAGATATCATTTATAATAAGACTGCAACTAACGATTATTTTTATTGATTAATCTGCTCGATTAACCTATTAATCGTTTGGTCCATAAAATGTCAGAAAACAATGAAAAACAATTTCCTATAGCCTAAAGTGCTGTTGTCAAATTGCTTGTTTTCTCCGACCAACAGTCAAAAACCCAAAGATTTTTTGTTTACTATCGATTAATACAAAGAAAAGCAGCAAATGATCACAAGTGAGAAGCTGGAACGAGGAAATGTTTGGCTGTTTTGCTATAAAGATTACTTAAATGATAAATCAATTATTAAAATAGTTGTAGGTAAATTTTCTGTCGATCAGCTAATTGATTCACCGATTAATTGTTTCAGCTCTAATTTAAAATATTTTGCATAGTTTCCCATAGTCTGCGTTGACGTGTTGTGGAAGAATTTGAACAACAATTTACAATATTTTAAGGACCCAATATTGCACTGTCATGTGTTTTTGTTTTATGAACTGAATGCAGTTTCACAGACAAACACTGTGTTGGATTGATCACAGTCAGCAATCAACACTTCCAACAGATTAAGGTAGCCTGTGTGAATGTTACTCTAAAGACTAGTAGGAAACTGGCTCTGACATCCGTCTGAACTCCTTCAGATGAATGTGTAGTGCTGGGTAGCTGACATTACTTTGGTAGCTTTTAATTATAAATGAATTAACAATCCATGTTTTCTGCATTGTATTCAGGTGAAATATATATCAATAAAAACATCTCAATCTTTAGGGCCAATGTAACAGAGGCTTGTGAATTCTGCTTATGGTTTTTTTGAATGGTTTAAGTTTATTGTCGGAGCAGCTGATAAGAGCACGACTCAGCTGGTTTTTGGTGATTTGCAGGTGTGAAGACATCTAGGCGTCTGATTAAACTGAACTTGAGAAGTTAAACTGAGTTGAGAAATTAAAGTTTAGAGGTCTAGATTACACATATCCTTTGCATATATCCTTTGCAACTGCATTTTGGCAGCAAGAACTGCACCAAAGTGAGATGCCTACATCTACCTACAAGCTGGACTTTGACTGACAGGAAGGTATTCAGCTCACCAACATCAGCTGATACCCCTTTTTTCGTGAAGTGCTTTTGTCCGTTTGTTCCTCTGCTCCATATTGCTCTGGCCAGTAATAGCAGAAGGTTATGATGCGCGCCAAGAGGACAAATTGAATAAAATGGTGAATAAAGAATCCAACAAAATGTATTTGTCTAATAAAAATGCTTTTGAATCATGACAGTAAGTGAAAGAAAAAATATAAGCGCACTGTTCAATTTTGCAGTGGTGAAGTTCACAACTGGAAATAAAACTAATAGAAACAGAATAGAATATAAATTCAGTCAAGACACACCGGCTCAATGCAGCTAGATAAAAAATTCCACCGCATCCGTCTAAAGTGAAAGTGAGAGAGAGCGAGAGAGCGAGAAGTTCTCTAATGCTGAAAATGAAAGAATCATGGTTCCCCGGTCTATAGGTTTCATTCCCGCTACTCTAAATTAGCTCTTGTCGCATCTCAGGATCATAAATTCCAGTCTAACCTTATATGAGAGCGCCGTCTCTCAGTCCCCCAGCACTCTAACTGGATCACACATCCATTTACACACACACACACACACACACACACAACCCAAAGCGAATCATCCTCTCCACCACAACCAGGCAGGGAAAAGGTGGGGAAAACATAATTACCATCAAACAACTCCGTCTCCATTACTCTACTGGGAATTTCTACTGCTTTTTATTGCTACCGTGACAAATCTACCAGAGGGTTGGTGGAGTGATACACTTAGATTTATTTTTTATTCTTCACCCACAAAGAATAAAAAAGACAAAGAAAATCAAAACGAAACTCTGTGCAGAACAAGAACTATGTGTGCATACCTTTCAAGAAGGCTGACTTACATTTGTATAAGATTTAAGAACATTCAAAACATTTCAATTAAAGTGTTTTTCACAGTGCAATACTAAAAACACATTCTTTCCAACCAGGGTAAACAGGAGTTTAATATAAAAAAAAATCATATTCTACATGACAACTTAAATTTATGAGGTGAGTATCTCAGAAAATTAAATTCTCCTCAAAATTACTCTTTGAGGAAATATGATGGAACCAAATCAACACGTCTTCCAATTAGTGCAGAAGCTGGGGAATATGCACTAGTTTTGTAAAACAAGCCTTTACTCATCAATCAATCAATTTTTAGATATTTGAAAGATGTTGACCTAGAGGTAAAAATATGCAAAAACAAAACCTGCAAAGAAAAACTTTTAAAAGCCAAAATAATTAACAAAAGTTTGTCAGGCTGCTCAGAATACAAAGAATCAAATAGTAGAAACTTTCTCCCTCACAGTTATAGAATGGACCAAGTTTGTAAATTAGACTGAAGTAAAGCTTTATTCAGATTACAACACTACACTGTAATCTGACAATATGTATTCGCGGCATTCAATCAGAATATTTAGAAATACTTTATTTCTACTCATTTGTTCAAACACATTGTTTCATTAAGACGCTGACATTCAGTGATGGACA
Source organism: Siniperca chuatsi (assembly GCF_020085105.1). NCBI lineage: Eukaryota > Metazoa > Chordata > Actinopteri > Centrarchiformes > Sinipercidae > Siniperca > Siniperca chuatsi. Next base: position 5,039,302 of record NC_058042.1, on the reverse strand, counting down.
GAGTCTGTCTGTCCACTAATCAGCATTAAAGGATAATTCCACTGTGATTTGAATTTTGTTTTTAGAAAATGTACGTAAAGTCTAAGGTGAAGTCATCAAATGTCCTGCTTTGTCCAACCAACAGTCCAAAGACCAAAAACACTGAAAGAGGACTGAGAAGCAGAAACTGGGGAATTTCTGGCATTTTTGCTTAAGTGATAATCAAAATAGTTGCCAATTATTTTCCTGACGATCGACTAACAGATTAATCGACTGATCGTTTCAGCTAGGTGTAAAATGTTACCACTATAAATGACATCAATGTATGTTGTTTTGGTACTGTATGTAAGGGGAAGGGGTTGTTTATGGTTTGTGATTACTTGATTGGACTGTGCTGTGATCTTCAGTGATGTAAAACAGGAAGTGAACAAAACCTTCAGCTAGTAGAAGACTAGACTAGAGAGCTTAGTTCTCACTGTTGAACACATATAATCAACTCCTGTATCTACACACATTACACATCTGAGCATAGACACAGACACACACACACACACACACACACACACACACACACACACACACACAAACAAGCTACAGAGGCCTCTGGGAGCAGCTTAAAGCAGCAGATCAGAGCTGGTGCTCTACCATCAGAAAGGCTGCGTCGGGGAAAGCCCGTTCCTCTGCATCGATCTCCAATGATTTCCTTCAACAGGCCAAACCGCTGCCTCCTCCAGAGTCTGAGAGGAGCAGACGAAGTAGGCCGACAGGGAGGAGGGGCAGTAGAGGAGCACAAACACACCGCTCAGTTTACAGAAGCTTTAAATCTACAATAACAACCTCATCCAGCTATTTTGACAATTTTCACAATTTCAATTCAACTAGTTTCTACCTGCTGCAAAACATGTATACTGTTAAAATTCCTCCCTGCATGAAATTACTTTCTGCCTTGTAAGCCATATTGCAAACATATACATTTACATCGATGTATGCTTAACGGGTGATAAGTGGTTCATACTTTCGGGAAATGCTAAATGATATTTACATTATGTTTCTTTAAAAAAAATCCCTGGTTGTTATAAATGTGGAACTGGTTCTGATTACTTAACTCTACTGCAGAGTTTCATATAAGTCACAGTGGAATTATAACAGCCAATTCTCTGTTTCCTCATGTAACATTTAATGCCCAAAAGACCATAAAATACTGTACTTTACATGAAAATCCAGTGACTGTTACAGGAAACAATGCATTTTTCAAAGAATACTTCAAGTTGGACCAGAGGGCAATCATGTAAATGACAACCATTGATGACGACAGAAAATATGTGTAACTTTCAAAAGACATGAGTGGACTCAACCTACAACTGTAAAAACCCCATCTGCTTTTCCTGAGACGCGACAGTTGCATCGCGGCATGTTTAAGGTTTAAGCGTGTCTGAGCAGTCATTCCGTACATTGCAACCCTCATCTTTCATCCAGAAAAACATCAAATTATTGAAACAATATGCCTTCAAAATGGCATTTTTCCATGTGACTTTGATCACGCTGCCATCTCTCGACCTCCATGTCAGTATCTCTCTGCCTTCATCAACAACAACACAAAAAACGGCCTTGGAGGGAATATCGAACCTTTCACATGCACTTGCGTTTTCTTTATTAGAGCCCAATTTGTATGCAAAGCTCACACCAGCTCTGTAAAAGCCACAATATAAATAAGCTACATTTTCTCAGCAGTCTGTCCTCCAAACCGCAAGAAACAAAAGATACCGACGAAAACAACACGATCAAAATGTTTTCATTGACTTAAAAGCTTTTAAACTTTACCATCTGACTTTGTGTAAAAAAATAAATAAAAAAAGATTAGGATTTTGCCAATACGGGTATTTGAAGACAAGATGGACCAGTTTTTGTGAAGGTAATGATTATCTTTAAATTTGACCAATATCTGTAATATAAGTCCATGTAAACTCTATATTCCGACTAATGTTATGACTTTTCTGGTGAAATTACAGCTTTAATCTCTATGTTACGACTTTTTTCTAAAACTTATAACTTATATCTCATAATGGTTTGACCATTTTTCCAAAAATATTATAACTATACCACTATTCCCATATTATTATTACCTTTTCTTGTGAAATTACAGATGTATTCTCATAATATTTTTTCTAAAAATATTACAACTTTATGAAAAATCCTCCCACCCCGAGAGTTTGAAGCTCCACTCACAACCTTCAACAGGACAGAACGCAACTTCACTGAGCCATTTTCCACTTTGCTCTGCATCGATTCCCCATTTTGGCCGATATTGCTGTTTTCACCCTGTGCTTAACAAAGTACAGCCACACGCACACCAACACACAGATATACACACACTTGACGTAGCAGTCTGTGTTGATGGATGGAGGAGTTTGACTGAAAAGCTGACCAGTGTGTCCTCCTGGTGCTGCCAGGTGCTGTATTGGCGGTGACACAGCAGAAAACAGAGGGGAAAGAAATGGGACATGCCTGAATGTGTGTGTGTGTGTGTGTGAGTGTTCACCCTTTGTATATGTTTGTGTGTATGTGTTTGTCTCAGGAGAATTAGCACCCAGCACCTGGCAGTACTTTAAAGAGTCAGCCAGGCAAAGTGGGTGCACTACTGTCGCTGCCCAACAACAAATCACATACACAATTCATAAACCTGAAACTTAAGATTTTTGAGGTTGACAGTGTGTTTAAAACTATGTAAAGAGAATATTGAGTTTGCTGACTCATTTTGTCAATTTTGCAAATATATATAATACACTGCAAACCTGTATTAGCATGCAGCAGTTATTAGATGTTCAAATCTTAATGTTTTGACCATAAAAAGCTCAAAACTCACTTTCACCCTTTCAAATCTTTAATTTTGTTGTGAGCTGTGAGTGTGATTTTACCTAGTATCCAAGCCTCCACACACTCGCCCTCATGTTTGTCCAATGGCGGGGAACAAGTTTTTAGTTGTAGTAGTTGCAGTTGTAGCATCTAACCACGTGAGGAGGAAGAAGAGATTCAACCATTTCAGTGTGGACTGTAAAACAATCCCAAAAACACTGATGTGAATGGAACCCTGGTTCTCACATAAATAGTGGTTTCAGATCTGCATTAGTCTGAACACAGCCTCAAGTTTAGATATTATTATATCTATTATTATTTATACAAAAAGACGTGAAAGAGCAGGCGGCAGCGAGTTTGACAGGCCCGTGCATGCAGATTGAGATGGAAGCTATGTTATTTAGCTAAATTCTGCTGAAAATATGACTGTTTGAACATACTGACGGACCTTCGAGAAGTGGATTATGCTGCAGTTGTGATTTGAGAAGTTTCCGACTTTTTTTGGGAGATTTTGTTTTGCTGTGAAAACTGGATCGATGTTGGAATCCACTGTAACTGCTGTGAATACAGACTGACTGCAGCTGCTGTCGTCTTTAGAGACGCAAAACTGCACCTTTCAGCCACCTTTCACCTCTACAGGGGGTGAGTGTTTGACTTTGAGAGTACCACTTTAAGCTTAGGGGTTTACATTTTTTTTTAAAGCTAAAATAGTTCCCACTCTGAAACAATGAAAATATGACTCTTTCAAAAAGTTTTCTTCTACACTTTTGACACTCTATAGTTGTAATTATTCACTGTTTAGTCTAAGTCTAACAAAGTGAACTTAGTTTTCATCATGGTTAAATGAGAAACATTTTCACTAGAACGGTATCCTTCCCTCCCAGTAGAAAAGTAAAAGTATGTCTTGAGTCAGCATTGAACATGGATTTTGAAGGCAAATGTTGCTGCCAATCTCAGATCATCAATTCCCTTTTATGCTTTTTCAACATCAAACCACTTCCTGTATCTTGTGATGTGTCCTCCGTCATCCTCTTTTCCACTTTCCATCCACTTTTTTGTGCCTAGGCCAGACGATTGAGAGAAAAGTGAAGAGGTGTGTTCAGATAGAACACAAAGTGAATTGTCCCCTCGGCTGCTGGATTGTTTTGGCAGTCCTTATTTAGGTGTAACTAGCTAGCATCATGCACACCAATTTTGTGTGGGGGAACTCATGAGAAACTCCAGTTCTTCCAGTAATTTCCTTCAGTGTCTCTCCTTTTTACTTGTCTCCGTATGTTCATGAACTGGAGTTATAGGGCTTCGGGACACGCACAAATTTCCCCTTGAGTTTAAATATTTTCATTTCATGCAGACGTCTTTCGATTGACTTTATATACAATCGCAATGCCTCTAAAATTTGCTTTGCGTTCAGTCTCGTAGACTGTCTTTTAGACATTGTGCTCCTACCGTTAAATTTCAGGAGGTTGTTTTGTCTCACCTGCTTAGGGCTGATGAACAGGCAAGTACAAACGATTGAAACAGACAAAAGAATTCAAATGTCTTAAAAGGTTAAAGGCTAGTGTGGTGGGTGGCACTTATTGATTTATGCACTTTGTGAGAGGGAATCTAAGACTGTATGTGTGGGTTTTTTTATGTGTGTGAAACATGACTACATTAGAGGGACGGGGTTAGTCCCTTCAGCTCCCGCCTGGAGGGACTAGAGATGAAACACTGGCTGCTGGAACACACATACACACACAGCATGGGGCCACAGAGAGAGGTCAAAGGTTAACAGAGCCAGGGTGTTAGGTCAGAAGGGTTAAACTGGACACTTTAGCACAGCATTTGTGAGGTCAACAAGGGGGAGGGGGGTCATTGTGTGGTCCAGTTACTGGTTATGCATGCAACATGTCTCGTGTCCTTGCCCGTCACCCTGCTCACGAGAGCCTGTGCATGTCAGTTGTGTGAATGTGAAAACAATGCGTGCATCCAGCAGCGTGTGGATGAATGTGTGTCTTAAGCAGCTTAGTACCTAGCCAGTCGTTGAACTTCTTAACCTCGGAGGGCAGGCCCAGCTCGGTGAAGTCACCCATGTGCAGCAGCACGTCGCCGTAGGGCATCTGGATGCCGTCTGTACGCGAGTGTGTGTCTGACACACACACAAACCTGGTGTGTCCTGCTGGCTTGGGAGTGTCATAAGGAATGGGGTCCACCCTGAAAAGACAGAGACACAGAGGGAGCTGTTGAGAGACAATGAGCCTTTAACTCTACGTCATGACAAACTGTCACATTTACCTCAATAATGAGACAGTTACCAAAGTATTTTGCAATTCATCAGTGGTGGCTTCTTAATTCTGATATATTTATTTAGATTAATTATATTCTGACAAGTTAAAGATTCTAATCTTCTGGATTGTGGGATAATTGGTTGAACTCAAGCTATTCATTATGTCTTTTATTTATTTACTGAAAACTGTAATATAGGGCATCCTAGTAGCCTTGTGATTAAGATGCACATCATATGATCACAACATTGCCTGGTTTGAGTTACATGGCATCCCCCTCTCCCACGCCATGTTGCCTGTCTGTCTTTGCCGTCGCTTTCAATAAAGGTTAGAAAACATAAACCGTAAAAAACAAAACGAAAAAGAAAACTGTAATATCAGTGACTTATGCATTGCTGGGTCGAGATGTATAATGTCGGTGACTCAGTTTCACTGAACTCAGTCCAGTTTGTCCAGCCCTAATTAGGATTGTTTCTTTACCAGGGCTTGTTTTCCTCCCTCAAAAGCCGACGTGTTTCTTTGAACAGTATTAACAGCTTCACGTACCAAGATAATCAATGACTTATACCTGTTTTACTGTGTTGAATTAACTGTTTTCATATCAGTGCTACATTTTGTTATGCTTTAATCTGTAAATCACCTGACACAACAAGAAGAGTCTCTGCCTGGAAATACTCCCATAACAACCTGCTGCCTTACAAACTGCAGTGAATTTCATATTATGTTTGAGTACTGTATTTAAACACGAAAACTGCAACCACATGAAATATGCATTATAAAATTATACTGTGAAAATGTAAATCAGAGAAACATAAACAGGCTGTAACTATAAACAACTGTGTTCTCCTTTTAAACAACTCATGAGAAAGTATACAGTAGATTTCTCTACTGAACCTACTGAAACAAAGTTGTTAGCAAATATTTTAGTTTGCAGACATTTTACTTACTTTACACCTTAGCTGTGACTTTCTCATAATCCCTATGGCCAGCCCACACTGCACAGCTTGATGCTATCAATCTAAAAAGTGTTCTAAGAAACCGATTTCTTACCGATCATATGACACTGTCAACTGTCAGTAACATTAGATTCCATGTTATCAGAATCACCAACAAAAAGACCAAACTCCACTGATCTTGCAAGCAATGACATTTTCCAATTATTCATGAGATGTCTGCCCTTGGTTTTATTTAGTCATTTTATAATTTTTTAACATTATTCTCTGTAAAAAAAAATAGTTGCAATTCAAAGAATATGCCCTTTTCCCTCTTTGTGATATTTTAAAAGGTGTACTCGATCCAGAAGCATATTTTTAGGAAATGTATGCTAATTTCATACCAGATAGCAGAAGGGGGAACTTGAACCTTAAAAAGACCATTTGTTGTGCAAAATAAATTTGAAAAAGAAGCGAGGAGACATTACAACAGTGAAAAATGTGTAGTTTGGGCTGGAAAACAACCAGCGCTTGGGTTGATTTATGCACACAAGGAGGGCAATGGCTGTTTTGTGGCATCAGATTGGCTAAAGAGCCAGTGAATTAAGGCATGTCATGTCCTTTCTATCCATTATCTAAAGAAAACCCACTTAGACCCAAGTCTGGCTGGAAAAAGCCTTTTCTTCAGCCTTTTTGCTCGATGTAAGCACGTCTGTTAAAAAGGAAGAAAAACTTGCACTTTTTTTCTGACTGAAAGCAAAGAGGGAAAAAAAATCTGTAATTGAAGTCTACAATGTGCAATCTTCCAGCACTCTGCCACTAGACCATTATTTCATTAGAAGGGATGTCACTCTGTCGACAACATCAGACACATAATCAACACTGCAATCTTCAACCTGACAAGCACACACACACACACACACACACACACACAGGGTTAACTCGCATGTGTGCGCAAACATGGCATGAAACCAGCCACAGAAGTAGATGAAATCAAAAGGTTTCAGACTGGAAAAGATGTCATTAACAGAGATGGAGAAAATCGGCACCTCGGCACAAAAGAAAATCTTATTTAGGGGGGGGAGGGGGCGGGGCAACATTGCATTTGAGGAGTCTGATTTGGGAAGCAATTTTCCTATTTCTAAGCTTCACAAACAGCCAGGAATCTGTTGATGTTCTGTTTTTGAGTTGAACAGTCATCTGCAAAGTCTTGTTAGTGGTAGGACAACGGTGGACAAGCTGGTCACCGTCGGTAGCGTGTAGCCACTGTATGTGTCAGAAGTCTGTAGTAGGGGTGGGCAATCTGGATAAAATCTTCTATCATGATATACAAATGGGTGATAAACAACATTAGGTTTTTCGGTAAGGTGTTGGTTCACCATGAGCCCCCTGAACAGCTTCAGTGATCCTTGTCATAGATTTGTCAAATTTCTGAACTCTACTGGAGGGATGAACACCATTCTTGCTCAAGATATTCCCTCATTTCGTGTCATTGTGATGGTGTTGGAGAGCGCAAAACTCCAATAGCTGTTCAACCGGGTTGAGAGCTGGTGACTGTGTAGGCCATAGAAAATGATTCACATAATTTTCACCAAACCATTCAGGGACCCCTCCTGCTTTGTATCGAGGCATTTGGATGCGTAATGTTCCTACATTCATTTATTTAAGTTTTTCCTTTTTTGTCACCCATCTGTATATTGTGATTTATAGTAGTATTTTCTGAAAATTCAATTGGAATCTGTTGTTGTTTTTGGCCAAGTCTAATCACCATTTGTAGTCACCATCTGTGATCAGTAGCCACTGTCTGCAGCAGCAGCTGCATACTTGCTGCCTCCTGAGTCCCAAAGGAGTGTCTTGTTTCTGCCTCTGCAAAACTGGATGAACTGGAAGCTGCGAGGCAAGACGAGGGTGCTCAAAACCTGACAGCACTGCCTGAAAAAAGCAGCACCCTCCTTCATTTGAATGAGGCAGCTCTGTTGACGCAATGGGGGTGCCAACGCAGAGGGCTCTGACGATAAAATGCAGGGTCATCCGTCTAAAAAGTTTAACCTAGCACAAAATTTTGGACACCATATTTCTACTGTTTATGTTGCAACAAAAAGATATTATTGCCACTGTGATAACTTTCCAGAGCAATAAAATCCTTCTACACATTATTAACCGCTGTGCAGTGTTTTGGTGTCTGATAAGCCTTCAAACTCATGGATCTGTAACTCAAATTGGAGTAAGCACAAAATTTACTGTGTAGATATACGAAACTCTGATACAGCTCAGAACTAATCCTCCAAAAGCCACAGATTCATTCTGTGATTCATTTTTAATGAACACTGATCAGCCTCCAATCAGTCGGAGCAAGGCTAGTAGACAGAATTTGTAATCTCAGTCTGTAGTCTCTGGTCTATAGCTTGTTGTCTGTACTTCAGTCTTCAGTTTGTAACAAGAAATCGTAGAATCTAATCTGTTGCCTGTGGCTTGTATTTTCTCGTATAGCCTACAGTCAGTAGTATTTGGTTATTGGTCCCGTCCCTCCTTTAAAGCTCTTCTACAGCTTCAGCTGGAAGATCTCAGCTTTGCTCTGAGACACTGGAGCAGAGCGAGCTTCTCCGTTACCCAAGCAGTCCTGAACTCCATATTAAAACACACTGGACAAAATGAAAAACTAGCTACAGAGATAATGATATTTACTATTGACTGTGTGCAGTAAATAAGTCTCTGTGCTCCTACATACATACACACACACACACACACACACACTTTAACTGAAGCCAGCAGACCAACACATACATTGCAGTGTAGCTGGTGATTAGATTTGGTGCTCTGTGGTGCCTGGACGTCATGCAGCTTTACAGGATTCGACAGTTCTCGTCATGGAGAAATGTCGAGTGCAGAACCACATGGGATGACAAAACACACACACAAATATACATATGCACACACACACAAGTGTGCATATTAAAACAAAGCCAGAAGAAAAGCAACCTCCATCTCCTCCCCTTTCCTTTGAGATTTAATCCACCCTGAGAATGTAAGTAAATACCAGCAGCCCCTATCAATTAGAACAGGCCCGGGCCAAGAAACCTTCATGATAATGCTGCATAGGTCTCACACAGAAACACACATACACACAAAGAGAGAGGGCCCCTGTCTTTCCTGTTAACACATGACTGTATAACAATCCAGAGGTTCATTAGTAATATATACAGGAGTTCAGCAGTGCAGCAGAGGCCTGTGACCTATTGTAAACGGAGACAGTGAAAATTAAAAAGGCTTTTTATGCTCCAGCAGCAGGTAAAAGAATATTCTCCAGTGACGGACTGAACTGTGTTAGCATGGAGGTTCGTGTTAACATGTCTGAGCTTCGGCATGACATCAGAGGGTAGACTGAGGAGGGAAAAGAGTGGGGGAGAGGAGAAATGCTAATGCGCTCGAGGAGGGCAGGAGCACACTCTCAAATCCGCCATGACATTGGAGCTGACACAAAACCGAGGTCTGTGGCAGCAGAAATATCTGCTGGATGAAGAAACGTCTGTGATCCTTCAGCAGAGAAACCTCAATGCATCAACTTCTCCTCACCTACAGCTGCAACATCACAGCAGAAATTAGCTTTAACATCTTTGCTCAAAACCATGATTGTTAATCACAGTTATATGTATCCATTTTAGGAAACAAAATGATATTATTGCACTTCTGCAACTTAACATTCATTTTCACTTTGATCATAAAGTGCAGTATTTCTTGAGCTAACACCAGCCAAACAATCCTGTTTTTATTCTTACTGTCATGCTCTTGTTGTGTTTTTAATTACAAAATTCACAGATGCTGTTCCACATTTGGGAACAAAAGCAATTTTCATTCATCAAGCCAATTTGTTCTTTTTCACTGTGCATGTTCTGTTTCTCAAAAAATGTCGGATTTCTGTGCTGCTTTAACATCTGAAGTAATTCCTCAGATACAAATGTTACTGGGCAAATTCAACAAGGACTTTTATGTGAATTGAAAATTACACACTTCAAAATCATTTTATGATGTGATCATTAGCATTAGAGCCTTTAGTAATAATATAAAAGAGCCTGAAGCCTCCATAAATCACATAAATAGCATATTTATAATAATGCTAAAATAAGACTGCCAAGCTTGAGGTGCTTTGCCCTAAAAATGCTTGCAGATCAAGCACAAAAGGTAAATTATTACATTTACAAACACAACAAAATCCTGGAAAACTGGATTGAAAACGTACAGTTATTGGTTTCATGTGTAATATAGAAGAGAGTAACAGTGAGAGAAGTATAAATCAGCGTAGGAGAGACAGAGGGAGGGAGGGAGGAGTGCTCTCTGATGTCTGTAGGAGGATAATCAATTTGACGGAGCACACTTGGCTCTGTGGCCTTTTGGAAAAACACACAAGTAAACGGGGTCAAAGTTCAGCCTGAGCTTGCTTCTTCAAACGTGACACTTTACTCGCAGCAGATAAGAAGGTCGCCATCTATGTCACTCTCTGACTCGTCGAGCTCTTTAAGGAAACCACATAATCATTGTGACTGATTGCAACACTTCCTCAAGTTTTTTCTGAAAAGTCTTCACTGCATCCAAAACAGGCGGTGGCTGTTTGCTGCGCGGCCAAAAACCTGTCCAGCTAAACAGCTCTTATCATACATTTCAGTATTAGTTACATTTAAGCCCTGCTATCCATCACAAGAGATAACTTCATGTATACCTCTAATGTGTTAATAAGACCTGACCAAAGGAACCATTGCAGAACTAATCTTGCAATGATTTCAACTGTGAAATCCACCATTTTATAAAAAAAAACAAAGAAAAAACAAAAAACAGAGACATTAGGCAGGTGAGACTGTAAATCCTAAGGAGTCTTTAGTTGAGACAGCACTGCTATCTAAATATTACCCATGTTTTTCCTCTCTGAATGTGTACACACCCTTTGTCAACCATCTACATCAACTCATTGAGCTCTTATACTTAAAACTTAAAATTTTAAGGGATGTGTTTGGATGTACTGAGGTCAGCCCTGTAACATTTTTGTTAACTGATCTGCAGACAAATGTTTGTTGTATTTGGAAAAGAAAAAAATTGTTTTCATCTATAGAAATTGTGTTATTCCACACTCCATTATACTGTACAAATGCTATAAATAGTATATAATGTATATAGTTAATATAACAGGGAGCTCTACAGTATTTTGTATATACACACTACACGGCAAATGGTAAATGGACTGTACTTTTATAGCGCCTTTCTAGTCTTTCTGACTACTCAAAGTGCTTCAAAAGTATGTGAACAATCAATAAAACAATGTGAAGTCGAACACCTGAACATTACACCAATATGTCATCCCAAAACCATGGGCATTAATATGCTGCTTTTACAGCCTCCAGTCTTGTGAGAGACGCTGGAACCTGGCTGCAGGGATTTGCTCCCATTTTGCAACAAGTTGATGGCTCAGGTTCGGTGTTCCAGCTCATCCCAAAATTATTGAGATGGGGTTGACTCTATGTCAAGTTCTTCCACATCAAACTGGGAACTTTGTGCATGTGGATATTGTCATGTTGAAACAAGAAAGGGACTTCCCCAAACTGTTGCCACAAAGCTGGCAGCACACCATTGTCTAAAATATCACTGTATGCTGTAGAATTAAGATTCCCCTTAACTGGAACAAAAATAAATCATGAAAAATAGTCGAAGACCAAAAGTGCACAAGTATGTGGACAGGGGTGTCCACAAATCTTACTTACTTGTAGTGTAACATAGTATATTAAGACTGGGATGAATATTCTAACCCCCTTAAAGTCCTGGCAGGGTTAATGGGGTCAACGACCTCTGAGCTGCCCACTTGTCTCAGACAGAAACACATCATCACAATCACAGTCTTGTCCGGGTGTCTGTCCATTTTATACCTGCCGCCACCTGCTACCTTCCTGCTCCTTCATTGTTAATGGAGTCGTCCTGCTATTGATTTATCATCAATAAGGCCACCAGCGGGGACATAGCCACCTAAAACAACCAGGGTCAAAGGGGGAAATGTAGAAATACACTGCTAATCAACTACAGCTGACCTGTCCATACATGACAAACAGGATCAAGACTCACTCACTAGTTCACAGGCCATCAGAAAGACAAAGCTGGAGTCAACCTGACTCAATAGGCAGTGACTTTGTGTGTGTGCAACTGCAAAGACAAATATAATTCATTCATTGTATGTTGACTATTTCACACACCACATGCAGCACAATTAATCATCCTCAAAATACCATGATGCAATCCTGTTAATTTTGCAATTAAGGGGAAACAAAATCCAAACCTACATGGCCCTTTCTTATGGTGGAGTCATGAACACTGATCTTAACTGAGGCAAGTGAGGCCTGCAGTTCTTTGTACGTTGTTGTGGGGTCTCTGAATGACTGAAGAAGAACAAAAATGAAGACTTTGGAGTGGGCTAGTCAAAGTCCTGACCTGAATCCTATTGAGATGCTGTGGCATGACCTTAAAAAGACAGTTCATGCTCGAAAACACTTCAATGTGGCTGAATTACAACAATTCTGCAAAGATGAGTGGGCCAAAATTCCTCCACAGCGCTGTAAAGGACTCATTGCAAGTTATCGCAAACGCTTGATTGCAGTTGTTGCTGCTAAGGGTGGCCCAACCAGTTATTAGGTTTAGGGGGCAATCACTTTTTCACACAGGGCCATGTAGGTTTGGATTTTGTTTTCCCTTAATAATAACAACCTTCATTTAAAATCTTTTGCAAAAGCATTTTGTGTTTACTTGTGTTATCTTTGACTAATATTTAAATTTGTTTGATGATCTGAAACATTTAAGTCTGACAAACATGCATAAAAATAAGAAATCAGGAAGGGGGCAAACACTTTTTCACACCACTGTATATACTGCACCGTACAAAGGTTACCGTTCGGTCATGATTTTAATATTCATGACCAGCAGTTCTCATCCAGTCAAACAGAATTTCCATGACATCTTGCTTCCTGAATTTGACACATTTCAGTGTGTAACAGGATCAGGAGAGAGGTTGTTTTTTTTAGTACACAACCACAATGTTCAAGAAAGAGGAAACTGTGTCATGGAATTACTGCCTGGAAATGTTAAGTTTGCTTCTGGTAGCATGGTGTTACCACCAAAAATATGTTTTTAATGCTTGAAACGATTTGTCAACTAATACATGAATTGATTAACAGAAAATGTATCAACAACAAGTCATTTAACAAGAAAGAGGCAAAACATTCTTTGGTTCCAGTTTCTCAAATGTGAGGATTTGCAGATTCATTGTTTTACTTTGGTTTGTTTCTTATAATTTATATCAGCATTTTTCACTATTTCTGTTTGATAGTCGATGCCAAATATCACAATGCAGACAATCAGTTACCAAAGTTAAAGTTAGTTTCTTTGTGACTTAAACCTTTCTTATTGAACTGAGCAGGATGTGCTGACAGAAAGAAGACTATTTCTAGACAAAACACAGCTTTGATGACCAGAACTAAAATCACAGCAGCTGATTAATGACTGTTAATGGACCTCTGTACTTCACCGCCTCCTTGTCGAACTTCACAGCAAAGACTGTCAGAGAAAATTTGATGTTTGCGTGTCCACTACGCTAAAAGAATAGTACATTTCAAAGATAATCACAGCTGAAATGGAGACAAAATAGCTACTGTTCTTCCACTGAGCTCACACTGTCTTTATTGCTCTTTCAGGAGAAACATCAAAACACAATGCTCCCCATTTCCTCTGTCTATAACCTCTGCATCAGTTCCCCTCCCCCGCCAATAGACTCTCTCACACACACACACACACACACACACACACACACACACACACAAACAAACCCACCGCTCACTCATCCACGGTGCAATACCATTTTTCTGAGAGGAGCAGAGAGAGCGCCTCTCTTATCTTCTGCATTTCAGCTGTCTGCGCTAATTCAATAAACTTCAGAGGAACAAAATGAACACAGGAATAACAGAGCGGAGGGTGGTGGTGGTGGTGGTGGGGTGCACAAGGGAGTGGAGAAAGAGGCAAAGGTGGGAGACAAGAACAAGCAAACAAGAAAAGCCAACAGGAAATAAGGGGCAAAAGCACAAAGAGAATATAGATGCAGAATGATGGAAATTCAAGAGAGGAAGGAAAAAATTAAAAGAAACACAATACACTGTAAAAAATATTCAAATGCAATCAGAGATTTTAAATAATGGTGAATGATGGCCTTTTGCCTTGATGCCTCCCCCCTCTCTCCCCCTTTACTCCATTTGTTCAGGCAGTGTCCGTCCTCCTCATCCCTCCCATAATAGCAGAGTAAGGCACACAAAGCCTGCGTTGGAATATCAGCACCAGAGAAACCTTCCGGCACTGCGCTGGGAAATAAATTGCTTCTGCTAATGCCCCTTTCATTATGGCACAGCCCTTAATTGTGCTGCTGACAGTCTGCCTGGCTGCAGGGCTGATGGGAGGAAGGCTGAGGAGACAAGCTCTACGTGGCCCCCGGGGCCAAACTCCAACCAGCAGACTGCTGGGAGAATAAACTAGTGGAATAGTGTTCACCTGAACAGACAACACCACTCATGATAGAGAGAGTACACATTAAAAAAAAAGCATGACAACTTTTACTTGACGCTTTGCTTGAAGTTATCGCTCAATACTGGGTTGGTAGCAAGCAATAACTACTGAAAACCGTGTATAAGTATGTAGGCTAGCAACAAATGTCAGATTCATAATCTTGCTGTTATTCTTAAAATCAAAATTTTTTGCCAGTTTTGGACTACTTTGTTAGGCAAAGTTCTTGTACAGCTTCTTGTGTTTAGACAACATTTGTGGCTTCTTTTGGTAAGTGGCAGAGAGGGTTTGTAGAAAAGCTTGTTTATATACCTAAAAGTAAAATTTACACATAGCCCTTAACGCAGTAAGAATATTATTTTGAAAAATGATCGTTAATAATTAAAGAAATGTACGTCGCCTGTGTCGGTGTAACATACACAAATATCTGCCTCATACCACTTGTGTAGAGCTAGATGTTCTAGATGTGTAGCGCATGTACCTGACAGTAACCGGTCTCTGAACAAAACAAAACAATTCAATGTGAGCAATACACCTACCAATTAAAACATTGCCGATTCTGCATCTGTTAAAACAGAAACGGAGATGGATGTCGAATTATGAAAACCTACTGAAAATCCTCCCTCATTTCTTTTTCCATCAAATCAATAAAAAATCCTTACAGCTGCTTCAGATGCAAAAACGTTCCAAAAAATATGTCCGTTTAGTTTTTTAAGATGGAAAAGATCCCATCCCCAGAATGACAACAACTTCAACACTGTTCTGTCTCCTTGATCATTCTCAGGGGAAATTAAAATGACGTTATCTCCATCTCTGAGGTGGGATGCATTCACCAATTTGTGAACACCTTACAGAAAAGAAAAAGAGCATCTAGCGTACAGTCTTTCATTAAGTTTTACGTAAACGAAATAAAATGACTTTTGAAATGAGTCACGTGTATTATAAACAAAACACTAATTACCAGTAAAGGCAAAGTAAACACACTTTAAACTGCATAAATGGAGGACTTGTCACATTGAGAAGTTGCAGGCTCCGGCAGCTTTACCTCCAGTTCATGTCAAGGGGGAAGTGACATCATCAGGAGATCGTGCCCTGCGATGCCAAAATCTCAAAGACATCAAAAGGGCTTCAATCTCAAAAACAGCAGACCTGTCCAATGTCAACTGTCACTTAACCCCCCCACCACCATCAACTCCACCACCACCACCACCGTCCCGCGGGGCTCCAGCAGCAGGGTCAGGGGTGGAGAGGGAACTTAATCAAGGGTTCTCCTGTTACAAAAGCCCATCCACTCCTGCCGGCGAGCAGCGGCAGGCTGACGGAAACAAAAAGGCCACGAAATGGGACTGGCTCTTTGTTCTCAGGAGAGCTGAAGCCTGACTGCTGCTCCTCCACAAAGTGTTTGGAAGGAAAATAGAACAAGGTATGGCGAGATGAGACGTAAACATGATGCTGCACTATTAATTGTAAACATTTGTTTTTCTATGCGGAATTGATTAATAATCATGGATTTCTGGGCTACTGCGGCGTTTTCAATTCCCGAAAAGTCCTATTGTGGTACATCAATAGCCTGACAATCAGACTGAATTGCTGTTTCGTTTTCACTTCATTATTCAGTCAGACATTGTGTTCATGTTAGCGGTTTTCTGTTTGGGAAAGGGGGTTATTTTGCTCTCAGTAGAGTCTGACGTATTCGTCCCAACAACAACATTTTCAGTCCACAAGATAGCAGTTGCTTGGTTAACTTAATGTTTGTTATGTTGATCAAGGAAACATGTCCATTTAAGAGTTATTATTTCCGAAAGACGACCTATAGCAAACTGTAAAGATCATCTATCTCATCCACACTTGTCACCATTTTCTGTTTGGAGCAGATTCTGGAGCAGGAAGATGATATTGCCACTTTAATCTCGCCTACAAAGTGGACAGGCTCGGATGTTTTTCCAACCTATGTGATCTATTTGAATGAATGAAAAAAATGTTGGTAGAGATTCAAAGGTCTGGAACCAGGCTAGAACAGTGTTTCCATTACAAATGGCCAATCAGAACCATGTGACACAAACAAGCATGAAAGGTGGAGAAGCAGCTGAGAAACCTCACACCAAGTATCTGTGGAAAATCAGAACAAGCAACACAGAAAAAAAAAACAAAAAAAAACAACAGATCAGACAAAAGGTTAGAGAACAAAATCCTGAACATGTTTTAGTTCCTAAAAGTGGATCATCATCTGTCATCTGGAGACACTTTGGTTTTAAACCAGACGACCACAAACAAGAACAGACCCTGGATGGAGGGTTGCTTCAGGTTGTAGCTGCACCACAAACTAATAACAGTATTGTAACAATTACAGTAAAACAGTAACAGTGAAAACCTTTTGACTTTGTATCTGCTGCTACTTTAAGAAATTGCAATAAAAAAGTAAAAACAAATGTTTGAGCTCAGACATTAAAGTCAATAGTTATGTTTCTTGAACCAAAGACAAATAAATGTTATTTACAGTTGTGATGACAATATTTAGCAAAAGGAGAAAAATAGTGGAAGGAGTGGAAACACAGCAGAGCTTCGTCGTCCCAAACGACTGGTGCACCTCAAAGATCTCAAACAACAAAACATGAAGCAAACAATGATCCACTTGAAAAGGAGGACCATTTAGTTTTTCCTTGTTTGTGTATCTATCTCAGATCTAATAGCTGGAACTAACGCTGGAGAAGAGGGTGAAAAAACTGCGACACTTCAGAGGGAGCTTTTTAGATCAGAGATGGAACAGAACAGAACAGCGATGGAAACATCAAATTTAGATCCCAGTCACTTCATCAGCACAGGATATCTGTAGGTTTTCCAAAGATGATATATTGCTTTTCAACATCCTGTTGACAAAACTTGGAATTGAACTTCAGAAAGATTTCAAACCCGAAATACAAAAACAAAGCTGGTGGCAAAAGCAGGCAAACTGTGAAACTAAAAACAACAGAATGCTCTGACAGCTCTTAACTCAGCAGTGTCCCAATTTAGGTGCCATTTAGAAAAACTGGAGGAAGCGAGGAATGGACAACAACTTGGTGGACCAGGTTGCTCTCTCCAGGTCGTCTCCCATCACAGACCCTGGCAGCACCGGGGATATGTCCACATTTCAGTTTGAAAGACACACATTTTCCCACAATTAAATTGCCAATTATCTGAGCATTTTCATCTTTTCATTTCAACCCCCGCTGCTGAGGGGGTTTGCATAAACAAGGTTTAACTTGTTTATCCACAACATGACACAGGGTCCCTTCTTGGACAATACATGAGCAGTAAAGCTACTATTACCAACACAGAGATGGAAATGTCCTGTTTAATTATCATCTGAGCACCTCGACCGGCTTACTCTGTCACGTGACTCAACATGCTGAGCATCCTCCCTCCTTCTAATAAACAAACTCATTAATTGAGACGGCGAAAAAATGTCGATTTTCATTGTCAGACAACGGTCTCCGCTGTGAAACTGGGGCTGCTCCTCTCACTGTGCAGAAACACATCCTATAAAATCATAATTCCAAACAGTTTCCTCGACCACATTTACAGCTCTGTTCCACTATATTAAGAAGAGGAAATACAGCACATAAAAAAAATTCTCGAGGAGTTTATTAATAAAAACCAGGACGGTGTTCAAATGAACATGTGAAGGCCGTGTTCTTCTGGTGCCGTTTCCTCACCAGCTTGTCTCAGAATATCTACGTCCATGGATGCAGGTGGCTGCGTCATTAAATGATTCATACTTACGAGCTCCTCAATTATTCAGAGGGCGGGAATAATTAACAAGGCATCTGGAGGAGAAGGAGTTTGTTAAATGTGGATTCATTAAAATTAATGTATTGAGCTCAGGTGTCTTGAGTGAATGATGTTTTAAACAACCGCCTAAAAAGGAAAAAAACATTTTAACACTGTGTTCTCCAAAATCTCACGAAGTTTTCAGGATGCAGCATCTCCTCTGTTTTTCAAGTGATGCTTCTGTGCCGCAGAAAATACTAATTTTTGATCGGATGCTAAGTGTCCACATTGTTCCAGTAAACAGTTTTTACACCGTTCTAAAATCAGGCAACCACAACAACATTATTTCTCCTTAGTGAAACATTACCAGTTCACTCTCACTGCTGAAACTAACCTAAAAATGGGTTAAACTGACTACAAACACTAAATAGATGATAATGTGAACACTGGTCTTTTTGCTTGTGGTAAGTGGGTATGGTATAAGAATGATAATACACTCCAAGGTGTCCTGATATAGAAAATAACGGACTAGGCAGAGGAAATGGCTTTCCACTTCGGAACATTTGTGTGCTTTGATATCCAAGTGCCACCGTTTTGTCTTCCTCAAAAATATTTCGGTTATACATAAAAATTCAATCCATGTGATTACAGATTTTTGATCAATGCAGCCAATCCTTCCTTGATATATTCTCCCTGAAAAAGGTCCAGTGTGTAGGATTTGGTGGTATCTAGCGGTGAAACTGTAGTTTGCAACCATTTGAATACAGCTCGCCTCACCCTCCCCTTCCAAGCATGTTGGAGAAACTACGGTGGCTGCGAAAAATGCAGATGGCCCTATCTAGAGCCAGTGTTTGGTTTGTCCGTTCTGGGCTGCTGTAGAAACATGGCGCTGCAACATGGCGGCCTCCAAGGAATGGAGACCTGCTCCCTCTGACGATATAAAGGGGTTATTCTACGGTAATGAAAACACAACAACTCTTATTTTCAGGTTATTATAAACTAATGAAAACATACTTATGAATATTATATTCCATTTCTGCCAATAGCTCCTCCTAAATGTTACACACTGGTCCGAGTATCAACCAAAAAAGTATCAAAAACTGTGACGTACTGAAAGATTCTTAGTGTTATTTACTTAGTATTTCATCAGATTATAATATCATATACATAATTTTTCTAATTGTATTGTATTTCATTTAAGCAAAGTTCTTATGCAGTTGCCTTGTGTTATTAAACACAGATGCATTTGAGAAATTTTGTTGGGAAAAGGGTTCTGTAGAACATTAGACCGATTTCAAACCCGAAATACAAAAACAAAGCTGGTGGCAAAAGCAGGCAAACTGTGAAACTAAAAACAGAATGCTCTGACAGCTCTTAACTCAGCAGTGTCCCAATTTAGGTGCCGTTTAGAAAAACTGGAGGAAGCGAGGAATGGACAACAACTTGGTGGACCAGGTTGCGTTCCCGGGTCGTCTCCCATCACAGACCCTGGCAGCACCGGGGAAGTCGGCTTTCTCCACTGACTCTGTTTTGTTGGCTTACATGGTGCACACATCCGGTGGGAATTAAATAAATTAACACTCTTAAAAAGGCGTTAATGGCGTAATGCAGTTAAGTCATTGAGTGAGAAATGCCAACACATCTGAGATCAAGATCTTTATTAAGTCTTTAGTCTTTATTATTATTATTAAGTCTTAGTATTTAGGGTTTGAATCACTTTTCTCCCTCTACTGCTTCATGGAGCCATTTTTTAAGAAACTACTACGGCACGTTCAAGTTCTCCTACACATTTTGAACAATATTTCATATTAGCAGAATAGCTAAAATGCTTAATTAATAAAAATTCTCTTTACTAAGATTTGTACTGAAAAAAACAAAAAAAAAAAAAAAAAAAATCAGTCAATTGATAATAATTTGTAGACCATTTTGATAATTGTCATTTATCAAAAGAAAAATGTGCAACCTTTGCTCTTTCCAGCTTCTCAAATGTGAGGATTTGCTGCTTTTCTCTGTTTTCAATCAATGTAAATTGAATTTCTTTCAGTTTTAACTGGTTAGAAGGACAAAACAGACAATTTGAAGACATCACCTTGGACTGTAAGAAATTATGATGGCCACTTCTTCTTGCAATTTTCTGACCTTTTCAAACAATCAATTGAAAGAACTAAAATAATCATTAGTTGCAGCTCCTACTAGGATTTAATTCTAAGGGGAAATTCTTTGAAAACGTCATAAGTGATTTTTCTGAAGCTTTGAGAATACAGCCCCAGGAAATTAAATGTTAGGAGCAATTAAGTTCAACTGTGTGTATCAAAATGTTGTAGATATGATTTGCCGCTAACCTTTTTCTAGAGTCCAATAACAGGATTTAAGACATTTTAAGACGTATTTACTCCTTAAATTCAAGATTTTTTTTAGACTTTTTAAGGGCTCACAAAAATCTTAACACACCAGCAGATCTCCAGTCTACAGTCCTTTTAGTTTCAACTCTCTTGTCAGTTTGTCTGCATCTGTGTGTCTGGCCTTCCCGCAGTCTGGCCCAGATCCTGCTCAAATTGGATTTGAAGCCATTAGTGTCCCAACTCAAAGCATATGTTCCAAGTTGCTGAGCATTTCGTTTCACGAGACGACGATGAGGGGGCCGAGGAAAGAAAGAAAAAAAAACCCAAAAAAAAAACCAAAACATAGACGGCGCAGAAAAATAAACCAGACACAAACAGGACTGGACCGAGTCTGTCGCTCACTTACAGACAGAGAGAGACGTCCCATGCTTCGAAGAAAACCCACTTTGACTTCAGGGTCACGTTCCTGAGCATTAGCCTGTAACTGCCACTGTGTGTGTGTGTGTGTGTGTGTGTGTGTGTGTGTGTGTGCTTGTCAGTCCGAGTATATGAGTGTGTACATGCTCTACATGCATGTTTTCATATGTGGTTCAGAGAGCGATACCTTCCACACCACACAAAAGGCGCTGCTGTACTCCATCAAAGAAATCTAAATATGCTGTCTGGGGTGGGGGGACATTAGAGCAGGGATTGTATTTCAAAATGCAGGCGACCCCCCTGCATTTCGATTTTTTTCTCTCTCTCTTTGCTTTCAGCGAAGCAACAACTTTATTTATGTCCAAATACTGTGGATGCAGTAAGAGAACCCCCAAGCAAGTCGGATCATTATCTCTCAAATCTAAACAAGCCTTTACTTTCCCAGAACAGAGGTCGTATTCTATAAGCACTTAAACATAGCGGGGGGATGGGCTTATAGGAGTGTGTGTGTGTGTGTGTGTGTGTGTGTGTGTGTGTGTGTGTGTGTGTGTGTGTGTGTGTGTGATCCCGGGGTTCCCAGTCTGAGTTTAAGAATGGCAGGGTAAAACACTGCAGGCTCTGTGGAAGCCAGGAAACAGCCTAATGTATTTATCCAAACACATATCTGCTGAGAGGCCCCATGGCTTCAACACATCCCCTTCCTACAGGGGCTTCACCTCCTAAAACTACCACAGTGAAAACCAGCAGCACTGTACAATATGGGCAAAAAATTATTATACTGGTTATTTAGATAAACATCATGATTATTTGTTCCAAGTTTCAGGAGGTTTAACTGAATTTCTGAACCTTAAAACACACGGTCACGCTTACATTTTTCATTGCTGTGTTTCTCAGACAAGCAGAAGCCAGAGCATCTTGTTTTCACTCCTGCTGCCTGACTCTTTTTACTTAATACACCTAATAAACAGCTACCTTTTCTTACTAGGCAAACATCATCTACAATCTGTTCTTGTTTTTCGTCGTCTGGAATAAAACTAAACTGTCTCCAGATGACAAATGATGATCCACTTTTAGAAACTTAAGCGTTTTCAGGATTTTCCTCATAAAATTCAGGCAGATCCATTCTTTTCCCACTTTGCTTGTTTCCATTTTCCTACAAAGAGGTGTTATGTAAGGTTTCTCTGCTGCTTCTCCGACTGACCTTCGCGTATGGTCAACTGGTGAAATACAGCAGAATAAAAGGCTGCGATGAACCATACAAAGACTTTCCAGGGAACTGAAAACAAAACCTGTCAACGTCAATCATAGAAGCATAAAATAATAATAAATCCAAAAACAAGCGGTGAAATTTCAGTAAAAACTGAACCTTGCAGAGATCATTCTGTCATGTTTTAAAGTCTGAAAATACTGTTTGTACTATATTATTTTCCTTGTCAAACAGCAAAAATTGACGGAGCCTCTTCAAACATTAAAGTAGAAACTGTTCTGGTGAATCCTGTGCTGTCTGGCATGTGTTAACCTTGATTCATATTGAAGCATTTGGCCTGATTTATTGCTGTCTTTGTCAACCACTAAAATGGACTGATGTAACACAAACTGCTAGGTGACCTCGTCTCCTTTTCCACATTCACCGACGCTCGTTGTGCTGGCAGCCCTGCTTGCAGCTGAGGAATCCCGGCACAATAATGTGGACACTGCCAACACCGGGAGGAAGGTAAGAGTCCCATTTAGCTGTTTACACGATTCCATAATTTGACCATCTCCCTAAAATAATCCTGTTTACATGAACATGATTATGCAGACAGAATTGTGGAAATCTGAATGTTTGAGGTAAACAAAATAAAAAAAAACAAAAAAAAACTCGTTTGCCAGATGTTGTTGCTCCCCAAAGCAAGGGAGTGCGGCTGGTTGACTTTTGCTTTTCAGCTCTTCAGTCTGCACAGATCTTTAACTGCTGGCCAAATCGTCCTCTAGCTCCAATTTATCTGACGTTTATCTAAAAATGTCTCCTTTATGATGTTTAAACATCGTCACGTCATAAAATAAACTCCTGTCAACCCTGCCGGCTGCCATTGGTTCAACTCCGTACAGACGCCACTTCCCTTCCACCTCAACGCAACACGATGATCAGAGCACACGTGCAACCTGACCTCCACTCAGGACGACGGACTGACAAAGCGTCAATTAAACAAGAGAACTCCACTTATGAATCTGCCTACATTAACTTCAGTCGTATCTTTAATTTCAGTCTGATCAGAGATACAAATAATTATGCAACAAGCGATGCAGTACTGTTACTCCTTTTAGATTTAGGGGTTCAAGGGTAAAAATATATTTTTATAAACTGCTGCTGTTTTTTGGAACAGTGTTTCAGGGTCTCCGAAGCAACTGGAAGAGAGGAGTTTTAAACTCGTGGTAAAGAAGTGGTTGTTTTAACAGTCAATCATGAGTCCATTTTGAATGTTTTTTTTTTTTAAACCTGACTTGACAATCTGTGGAATACCACCACCAGTACCATTTTCGCTTTCTAACCATGGAAACAAGCTTCGAGCTTTACTGTGTTTTTACCCTCAACAATATAATTATATGTCATAACTTGAGGATTGCAGTGTTGTTTTTACAAAACTTTCCAATCTGTCTATAACAAAGACTACACTTACGTAGTTAGTGCATGGCTATTTTCCTCACATTAATGCCTGGTCGTTGTGTGTAAATTAACTTTTTAAGTTGTTTTGTGTGTAAACTCACGACCAACTTGCTTCATATTTAATTATTTTGGCAAAAATATTTCATCTATCCTTATTTGTTTCACCTGAAATATGGAAAATGCCAAAGAGAAAGTGAGGCAGTAGGTGTGTGTGTCGGCTTTTCTCCAAAAAATAATCGTGCATCTAAAACAACCCAATCAAACCAAAATTACCCCAACAAAGAATAGAGTTCAATCAAAGAGCAAAACAATAAATAAAGTGCCAAACAAATCCACTATAATGACAATGAAAACAGCAGACAGGCATCACTCTGGTGCTCTTCTTCAATCACTTCCTGTCCCTGCTGCAGGTTAACGTTTTACACGACACTCTCAAGCACACTGTGCATGTAACCACAACCAACAATCACTCAAACCTTTTATAAAAGCTCAAAACTGCTGTAATTGGGAGAAGACACACGCAGCTCTGTGTTAATATCTGTCCACAGATAAAACACAGCGCTCTGATGAGTGTGTGCGTGGCGAGGGCTGACGGGTCACAGCGCTCTGACCCACTAATGTGAGGCAGAGCGTAACCACATCAGACAAGAGCAACGCTAAGTAACTGGTCTGATAAATAAATAAAGAGAGCGCCCTAACGTGGACAAAGTGTTCATGCACTGCAATGACAACATGGCACAAATGATAACAGTCTCATAGAGCGACCACAGGGAACAGCGGTGAGCTGTCCGCAACGCACGACAGGGAGAAAAAACTCCTGAGTCAGAAAAGCTTTTACTCAAATCTGTGTGAACCATGGACAGCATTTCGTTTTCAGTGCGTGATTGTGTTTGCGCAAATGCTGCATGTTTTTAAAATTTGACTCCGGTGTTTCAAACAATATGGTTCACCTGCCACACTCACTGCAATTTTTTATTTATTTATTTTTTTTCAAAAACAGTAATATTTAATTTGCGTAAATGTTACACAGTACAGTTTGTGCAGTTTTTGGTCTCTGCCTGTTCTCAAAGTTTGTCCTTGCTGGCCACCGTACACCCTCTGAGCTTGATCCAATTAAATCAAAGTATAAACAAAGACTCACCAAACAGGCTCTTGATTGGCTTCCTGTTGCACCTCAAAATGTCTAAATTTCTGCCCCCCCCCCACACACAGAGCCAAGATTATTGATTCTTCTGAAATTTGTTTAAAACTTCATACAAAACCAGCCTGAAAACATAAAAAGGTGAAATAAAGTGGTCATAAAATAAATAAATCAAAAAGACCTGGATGTATTCAATTTGTCCTTATATTTGGTTTAAGATTGAAAACAGGCAGCATGACACATTTACAAGTAAATTTAATTTGTCAGGTAAAAAAATACTCTTAATGCTGTTGATGTTGCTCATGGCAGGTGATCCACAGTGTGTGTGTGTGTGTGTGTGTGTGTGTGTGTGTGTGTGTGTGAGATTGTGTGCACTTACATGTGCACATGTGGAGGTTGGAAGCGGCTCTGGTTGATGTTGTAGTGTGTGAAGGCCTGTGTGGGGTTGGAGCTGTACTCGTCCACCGTGATGGTCACTTTGCCATGAGCCATCCTTCCGCCGTTTGGACATGAGACGCCGTTTGTTCACCGGGATTCAGCAGCGAGCCGTGCAGCGGTCATCCTTCAGAGCCGCTCAAGAAGCCCAGGAAGTCTCCCAGTAGCAGGAGCGGCAGCAACCCAGCCGACCGACTCGACCACGACACACTGCAGTCTGCACCGACAGGAGACACACATCAGCTGCTTTAAACAGGGCCACAAGGCATGCACCCACTTCTGAAAACACTGGTAGGAAGGTCCAACATAAAAACATCCATGAATAAATCTATACACATTTTTACTGTTCAAAAACAGGTGGCTTGTAGAGCTAAAATGACTTGAAGCAGTGGAAATACACAAACAGAGCACACATCAAGTAAGGAGAGGAGCTTTTTCCCTAATCATTTGTAATCACAATGTTCATATATTCTGTATGCTGCAATTACAGTTTTCGTCTTTGGTTTCAAAGAGCACAAAGAGAAGCAGAACTGGTTTTTGCTGTCACAATTTGATTTTGGAAGAAAGACTCCTGGAACAGCTCATCAAACCATTCTTCATAAAATCCTAATTAGAAAAATGCAGTGAGGCAACTTCAACATAATTAGCAGATTTATTCTACCTTTTCAAACAATATGGCATTTCGTTGTGAGAATAAAAATTCTTTCAAAAACTAAACACTGGACTGTTAAGGCGACAATTTACAATCTGGAAGGCAGGTTTTTAATTGCTGCTCTGCTGCTCATAACCCGGTTGGTTTTAATGCAAAGTAATATATTCAAATGTAAAAATGACTGCAGGCATGGCCTCTAAGGCATTAGCCTGTTGAAATTAAACCAAAAAAAAAAAAAAAGCAGCAGGTTGTGATCAAATTGTTGCAATGCCTTCACAATGCATGCACAAAACAGGTCTGAGTCCCCGCTGACTATTACCCCCCAAAAACACACAAAAATAAAGCAAAGTTCTGCTCTTTTTAATTCCAGGCCTGGTGCTCTAATTCTGAAATGAACCAGTAACAATTAATCTGCCAGCTGAACTGGTATCTTTGCATAACCGTACAACTAAGACAAAATCAGGTTTGAAAAAAAAAAAAAAAAAAAAAAAAAAAAACACACTTTCCACTCCTTAAATTCTGGAAGGAAAAGCAGCTAAAATGCTGCACAACAAGTGTGTTTTTGCATCTCGAGAGCTCGCTCACTCACCGGGCTTCGCTGTGTGTGTGTGTCTCCTTGCACCCTGAGCTTCCCTCCTGTCTGACCTCCCTGACTGATAGTAAAGTGGCCACTGTGGGCTTGACAGGCTTTTTATACCAGACCTCCTGATGCAGCCAGGAGCACAAGAGGAAAGGGGGGGGGGGAAGGAAAAAATTGCCCTCAATTTAACAAGTGTGTCATCTTTCTCTTTTTTTTTGGAGGGTAATCAGCAGCTCCAGAGTTCACTTGATGGTTAAATCCTGTGATGCAGTGGTGAGTAAAAAGCACAAAAGCATTGATTTATGTTTTCTGGGTCAGCTGGATGCTACTTCCTATGATATGTCCAATGAATTTAAGTCAGAAAGATTTATGCCAGCCTATAAAAAACCCCAAAAACAAACAAAAAAAAAGGTGGGTAAACTCAAATCCTGCAAATAGTTTAAGCAGCTCCACTAAACACTCCCAAGTCTTCCTTGTTTTTTTACATTGCAAAGTTAAAATGACATTATTCCAACTCCAATGAATCATTGCGGCTGGCTGCACGAGAAACAAGTTTGCAGATCTTCCTGGGCCTTCAAAAAACAAACAAAAAAAAAAGGATAAAAAAAAAAAAGATTTCACTTAAATTAAAAAGCTGCCCCGTTAGGCGCCTTGCACACACTTCACCTCAGCAATCATTTCCCCCAAGGCAAAATCTAAAATCTGAAGTTACTGTTGCTGCTTCTCGCAAAATGTGCTCTCTCTCTTTTTGTTGTTTTTTTTGCAAATGTAGGCCGAAAAACTAAGGACGGGTTTCTGTGCAGCATGCTCCACGGGCTCCTCGCCGTGTGCAGACGGTGTGTGTGCGTGTGTGTGTTTCGGGCTGCTGAAACTCGCCTGTCTTTCTCTACCTTGTGGCTACAGTAGCAGCAACTAGCTCTCTAGCTTAGCCTGCTAAAAACCTGCCCTGGCAGTGGGGTTTTTTTTTTTATTATGCAGGCTGTAGCTTCGCACTGGGTTGCTTTTCCATAACGGCGGTGCACGCACACATTGTCAGTCCAGTCGGTGAATATATATGCAGAGTCCAGATACACACCATATAGCTAACTTCACGAGTGGAAATCACTCCGGTAAGCAGAGGGGGTAAAGGCGAATAAATTGACCCTTTCTGATACCATGCATAATATACACGATGTGTGCTATGCGCCGCTTGCTGTGAACACTGCCGCTTGCAGAAATGTATACAAAAAGAAAGGTCCGTGCGATCCTGAACTCTGCTCCTGGAATAATAAAAAAACACCCAAAGGTGGCCAGTGTCACAGCACCGCCGCGCTAACCTCTTGCTCGTCCTCGTAAATGACAAGCCACCTTTTAACCGACGGCTTTGTGTCAGGAATTTCTTTTTTCCTCCCCGTCTCCCCTCTCTACCCTCCCTCCCTCTTCGGTTCTCAAAGCAAAGCGGAAAGGTTGCTCTACCTTCGTCGTGTGGGTTTTATTTGTGCGTTTTTTATCTGGCCGGAGAAAGAGTGTCGGGTCGGGGTCGCCCTCTACGCGGCGGTGGCGGCAGCAGCAGCAGCAGCGGCGGCGGAGGGACGCGGGTCCATGCGGCAGCAACAGGGGAGCGGGCAGGTTCGAACTCGGCCGTCCGGGGGTTGCGGCAGTCTGGGCGGGTAGGGCAGAACCTTCGACCCGGCGGGATCTCGGCTGGCTCCTGTGGAAAGAAACCAGACAAGAGAGCGAGGGAGAGAGAGCCGGAGATGAGGGCGAGAGACACTGACAGACAACAGGGAGAGAGAGAGAGAGAGAGAGAGCGCAGCCTCGGTCTGACGGAGGGGGAGCCGGAGTGCAGTGAGTCGGAGCTGCCACTGGGGTCAGAGAGCAGAGAGAGCAAGAGCGAGCACAACCCCCCGCCACCTCCCGTGCGCGCGCCCTCTCCGGCGGGCACACGCGCGGTGGGAGGGTTAGGAGGGGGGAGGAGGAGGAGGAGGAGGAGGAGGAGGGGTGGCTCGCGCAGTCCCGCTCTACCTCCGTGCTGCATTCACTTGCTGTCGGAAATTACACACTCAAATGATACACCTAACACGCAGCAGCGACTTGGGGCAAAAATGTAGCCAGAATGATTATGTACAATTGAGTTGCCACATATTTTCACTTCCTGTAAATCGTTAGCACTACTTACTAATAATGCAGCCATTATATCAAGGGTTTATAAGTTGTAATTAATAGCAAATATGTTATATGGATTTATGAAAGCTTATTAGATGCATTGCTGGTGATGACCCCGAGATGTCTGGAAATACAGTATATAAAGCCAAAATTATTACATACAACTGCACTGTCATATATTTTCATTCTTAATAAATTAATAGCGCCAAGCTTTAACCAATAACTGGTCATATTATTGGTTATTAGTTATGACTAATGGCTTTATTAACGGTAAATAAATACATTTTCGGTGGTGACCCAGAGTTGCCTACCTGTTAGTTTATAAAGCCAAAATTATTATGCACAACTGAGTTATGTTTTCTTTTTCAATAACATCACAAAGGGTTTGTCAGTCATAATGAATGGTTTTATTAGGGGTTAATAAGTAATTTATGAATTCTTATAGATTATAAGGTACTAATATGAATGTATGGGTTTCCTGGGGTTTTTCTTTTGCTACAACTTATAAACCCTTTATAAAGTCAGCCTTATTAGAAAGTGGCACCAAATCGGTTAAAATGTCTTCAACTCGCCTTATTTGCACTTTTCTTTTTGTTCAAAAAATAGGTGCATGCATGAGCTTTGAGTTCTCAACCCCCAATCAAGCCCTTCAGCATCCATCCCCCTGATTACGTGTATCTTCCTGGAGACACTGAAAACCCTCCCGGGCTGTTTTCCCTCTGTGTCTTCTGTCTTTGTGTGTCTTCTGTTGGCTCTGAAGAAAGTATTGCTGTGGTAGGTTTACTTCAGGCTGTGAGGCTTCATGACATAAGGCTTCATGACATGGCATAATAAGACGGTTATTGATTTTTTTCCCATGAAATCTTATGCAGCATTCAATATTTTGGTCACTGCATCTTGAACTCAGCATACACTGCCTCATTTGTTAACCAGCACGCATGCTGAAACTAATTGATTGTCTCAGTCATGATGGACATTAACAGTGAAATCCTGATACAATAGATGCATTTTCAAATTAATATTGAAATAACTGGGGCATCTGAACACCACAGACTTGAGCTTACTGTTTATTTGAGCATCAACTAACATACAAGTTCCCATACTGAAACACTGTACATTAATTCAGTGCAAGTGTTGACCTGGAATATTTCTTCATAAGATCACAGATGTGTGGAAAAACGGTGCCACAGTGTAGAAGGTGTTGTAAAATCTCTGATTAGAAGACAACATGGCCCCTTTGGGTTCACAAGTAAACAATACTAATGAGTACCTGTGGGAGTCCTTCACACAACCTGAAATGGGGCAGCACAGTTTCCAAACTGGGAAAACCCTGCAACTTGGATGAGCGGGTGTAAAAACAGCATCCTGATCATCAGGGTTTAACTCATTGATTATCATTTCACTAAATTATATATGAAGTCTGGGAGAAAGTTGGTCTTGATTTTGACTCACAAGTGTTGAAATGCACCATATTTGCTTTGGATGGACTGCCATGAAATTTGGCATAGATATTCATGGTTAATATACGCATCGCTGACTTTCCATTTAGTGCCACCAGCAGGTCAAGGTTTCCACTTACTTAGTGAAATATTTCAAAATCTACTAGATGGATTGGCACAAATTTTGGTACAAACATTCATGTTCCCCAAAGGTTCAAAGTGAAATGTCTCCGCACACTGTTGGGTTGATTACTATGCAATTTAGTGCAGACGTTCGCGGTCTTTGTGAACTTTGGTTACCCCTGACTTTTCATCTAGCGTCATCATCAAAATTTCAAAATTTCTCTAGTACTTTAGTTGATTTATACAACAGTTAATGAACATTACAGCCTCACGCAGTCGCTAGCGTGGCTGTAGACTAGTAGGCAGTTTGGTGTCATCATCGCTGCTGCAGATTCATCCTCCACAACATCAAGAGGATACGTCCTTTCCTCACCCAGGAGGCAATGCAGGTCCAGGCTCTTGTCATCTCGCGCAACTCACTCCTGGCTGATGTGCCTACACGTGCCATCCGACCTCTACAGCTCACCCAGAATGCAGCAGCTCGGCTGGTGTTTACAAAGGTGAGAAACATGCCATTTGGCTTAATTTGCGATCATGGACTGAAATTAAAACATAGGAAAAGAGAGGCTAGCGTATGTTGAATGAACCTGTTTGGCCCACTGACTCCAGCCAAACTTTAAATTAGCTAAAAGTAGGATTGTAATGTTGCTGAAATGCCAAACCGATCGGACAGGATTCGGCTGTGGAGATTGGACGTTTGCGAAGGAGCCAAATCAAAGAATCGGTTGTGGCTGTTAATATTTTGTTATTGCAAACAGGGAGTCCCCAGAACTGTTTGGTCCGATAACGGCTAAAGAGAGCAACAATAGCATCCACTGGAGTACAAGGCTCATATTCATTGCGCAATGTTCATTTTGTCAACAATTTCATCTTCACTGTAGATCTCACGTCATACACCACTCCAGTTTTCCTCTCAAGGTGAGGTCCTGTCTTTAGGGTATACAGCACCAGCAGAGATCTTAAGGTGTTGGATGGTTTGCCGTGTTGAATTTGATGATAGATTTGGTTGATAGTTCATTGTGAACGATAACTGCACTAAACAATTTGTATCTGACAACCAATCACAGCTCAAATGACGTAAACATGACAACTGTAAGTTATTGTCCACTTCTGAAAAATGTAGGTTTCCCAATAGCTCCATCATGGTTAAAGATGCATCATATCTGCTGCACATTCACATTAACTGTACTCCATGTGCATCACAATGCACAGAATGAATAAAAAAACAGCTTTGAACTTAGGTATGCACACTCTGTACATGGGCTAAAATTAGTTTTCTCACAAGCTAATATTCATGCCCTTGACGTTTAAAATGGTACAGCTGTCATGACTGATGTCCAGCTCTCATTTCCCCGTTAATTCTCAGTGACTAAACTTGATATTATGTTTAGTATAGCTTCAGTTTTATTCATTGTCTTTCAGTTTTATTCTCAGTTAGCTTTCAGTGCTATGAGGCCTACAAGTGGAGTACAGTTCTTGATGCATTAACTTTCACTATCTTTGTGTAAGAAGTCTGATAGTGACAAGAAGTAGACTCTGTGGTCAAAAAGGGAGACTCAGTATTGCCTGTAAGAATGGAGGCAGAGGAGGGTATCCAAAAGAAAGGAAGGTATTTGAAGTAACAGCTTTAGGTAACATAAAAGTGTTTAAAAAAAAGAGCACAATAATGGATAACCTTCTATCTTTGGTCTGCATTGCTCTATTGGCATCATTCCAGGTCCTATTCATAGATAACTCACTGAAGAAATCAATTTAATCATGGATTAAACTGACTACGTAACAAACTTTAAATAATGGATGATGATTTAAATGTTTTTTCCTTTGCTGAGCGGCCATGGTGTAAGTGTGATATTGGACTCCAAGCTGTCCTAATATAGAAAATAATTAATAATTAGGAGGAAATGCCACTTTTCTTCTCATCGGTTGTGTTCATCTGCTCCTTGTCCATTATTTCCTTATATCAGGACACTTGATCATGGATTATCACTTAGTTCACGTCTCGACTCTGTATATTAGTTCATACATACAGTGCTCATTTCACTCCACTCAGCTGTAATATTTTAATCCTGTAAAACCTTTTTAATGAATATTACTGCATATTGCTGATAAAACATGGCCATAGAGGATTTTGGAGTTAAACTTACTACATACAAAGTAACTTAAATCAAATAATAACAGCATGCAGTTATGCAGTATAGGAGCTTACTATGCATACAAGTGTTCAGAAGACTCTCTGTGAGGAACAGAGGCATAAAAATGGTCACTTCCTGGTAATGTTTCAATCCTGTACCAGATCATTCATTCAAGTATGATAAAACTGATATGTTCGAATAATGCTCCCTATTTTTTTCAGATCTTATCAGCACATGTTAATATCATTGATTCAGAAAACACAATTGCATTACAATGAATAAATAAATAATTTTTCTGCTGAGGGAAGATGAATGATAGTATTGAATTGTCGCCCATCACCGAATTCAGCAACGATTCAAATCAGTCAGGAAAAAAAGAAAGAATTAATTTGTCAGTACCAAGGCTATACCTCTTAATACACTGATGGGATTTTTGATGAGAAAAGGCTGCGTGGGACGGTCCATAATGGACTCATCTGAGGGGCTCTGCCACATTTACATGTCTGCCAGTTGAGGCAGAGCTGGCTTTTTCTAATTTTACTGACATACTTCAATTTCCCAGGCCCATCAGCACACTCCCCACTGCCACAACAGCCCCGCGAGTCATTTCCATTTGACTTTTCTCTTATCTGCGCAAAAAAAGCATTTCCATCTACTAGCCAGCGGGTGTTAATGTGAAAGCAGGGTTTGAATTTTATGTGGAGAGGCCACATTTAAACATCTGACCAGCGTTTGTTCTCCTGGCTGCATATAGAAAACTGATGATAGATAGGGGACCAAATGTCACAAAAGAAATGGCTTTTGCCATGAATGTTTTATTCAGCCCTGTGTCGCGGCGATCACGTTTATACAATAGGAAATGTAAATGTTATGCAGAGCGTAAAAAAAAAAAAAACTATATATTTTATGACCTTCTATAAAAGAGGGTAAAATGACTTTCCATCCAAATAAGGTAGAAATGAAACACATATTTAATGGGAGTGGGAAATAGGAGTGTGTGCTCTTTCAGGAGGCAGTGGGCGATATTCACTTAACCTGCCGGCCGAGGCAGTTCACCGGCTCTAACCTGCACAGATTTATGCCTGTCTGTGACAATGTCTGTCTTCCCTGCCTGCCATGTGGATAAATAAAACAGAGGCCTGTCTGTCTGAGAGGCCCGTCCATAGACAGGCAGGAGTTGGGTTTTTTAAATGTTAATGTCATTCAGATTTATGGGAGGCAGATAGATGGTTGCTGAGGGTATGCCAAGCTAGATACTGTTTATGTCATTGAAATGCACACAGACAAAAATGTTTGCCCCTGAGCCTCAGCAGCACTCTGAAGACCGAGCTGCCACCGGCACCAGACGCGTGTTTAGAAATGAACAGAAAATTGAATACAATCTCAAGATTCAAGGAATTTTCTTTATTTCTTTTTACTTTTTTGCTCAGCCTGGTTGTTATCGGCTAGAGAAAAAAAAAAAATCAAAGCTATATACGAGTTAATTTTATTAGCACACAAAGTGCTTTTGTCCAGTGGAGCTTGAAGAGAAAGAGAGAGCAGGAGTGTAGGAGAGAAGAAAGGCGTAGAGAGAGCACACTGGCATGAAAGCCAAGTGTATTAATTCTCCTCCCATTCTCCTGCTGTGTTGTGATAGACTGAGTAATATGCAGGCTCACTTTCTATGCCAAAGGCTAGAAGAAGGCTCACAGGAGAGGACTCTCTGAGTCAGTCTCTCTCTGCTTCGCTTGCTCTCCGTCTCTTTCTTTCCAGCCCTTTAAACTTCAGCAATGTTAAGCTGTAAAAATAAAACAATCACTTAATTTTCCCCTGAGATCCAGATTTACCCGCAACCATTCAACACAATCCGCCTGCCTCCACTTCCTCCCCCTCTCTCTCTACATGTGTGTGAAACGGTCGATACAGTATAAATTAGGAGAACACTGAGTCACGCTGGCTTCCATGTGGAGTGACTGTGTATTAAATCACGTTAATTGATTAGCTGAAGTTCAGAAGAGGACACTGGATTGCACTCAGTCTTCAGCTGTTGAAGTGGCTCCTGCTCATTTCAGGTGACGACCTGAAACACCTACACTCACAATGAATTCACTGTTGACTTTCTATCGCTGTGGTAACTTTCTCCATCCTCAGCTTGTGTTTGCCAATAACCCCCATGTGCAATACCAAGCCAAAACACAAAGGATGTCTTTTTTTGAGTGTGCCTTTTGATGGACACTGGTGTCCAAAAATGCAATGCAAAAAAGAACAATTACCCACTGCCGGAAAATTAATCAAGTTTATGCAGCTCAAGCAACATCTCAGATGTTCACAAAGCAAAACAAAGAACAATTATTAAAGGAATAAGGAACATTTGGCTTCATTTTTGTTACCTTTAATGACAGTATAGCTGTCTGATTGATGTCTGTTAGCACACATCTTGATTCATTTCCTTAAAAAGATATATTATATACTCAACAATATACTATGACGATTGGTATATAGTATATACTGGTAAAGCGTGTAATATGGAACTGGGACACAGCTACGCAGTTAGTTTCTACAGCAGAAAGCACAGTTTAGAAGAACCTGTTAAAGTGAACTTATGTAGTGTGCACATCCAACCCAAGTGGGGAGAGGGTGCAGGGCAAATTCAGCAACTTGCTCGTACTGAATTTATACATTTCTATAATATTTATACTGCCATTCAGTGTGGCAACTATTTTTCCTTCTTTTAAAATGAAAATACTGCTCATTTGGGTTCTTGTAGCACATTTACAAATGACAGGAACTGTTTACACTTGGACAAATGTACCCTAAAAAACGCACAAAGAATCCACAGGGATTCAGTTCACGTTTTGGAGGAAAATATTTGACTCAATATAGTTTGAGATGTCGTCTATGTGTAAGATGCAGCCTATTTATTATCTTCATTATATTTACTACCCCATTATATTCAGATGATATTTTTTTGCGGGGAGTTAAGCATTTGATTGCACCCCAGTGATTGATACAGAGTTCAATTTCGTGTTGTAAATATTGTAATTAATTTGATGTGTACATATTGACTTAATTGATGGGCTCGACCAGATTCACACCTGGGTTCTACGTTCAATATCACCTGATAAAGATATAATGTCGAAATGTTGTAATTGTACTTAAATCTTTTGTTTTTGGGAGCATCTATTCCGGGCACCTTTTTCGCTCAATATAGTTTGAGACCAGAATTGAACCTTCAGGTAGCCACATCACTAATAAGCTAGTTAAAGTGCCCGCAACACTTGAACTTTTTGTGGTTGTTATTCTTGAACTGTATAAAACTGAGAGGCGTTTCCAATATTCTGTCTGCTCAACGTTTTTAAATGTGGTGAACAAAATATTCCCTCAATAAAATGCTGTCTTTCAAATTATGGCCCTGTGTGTGTGTGTGTTTGTTTTATGTTCTTACATCCCAGTAGGGACTTTAACCTGAATGCACACTGGGTAGAGACTGCTTTGAGACTGGGTTAAGACTTGGTTTTAGGGTACAGGTTAGAATTAGGTTAAGTTTCGGGTGAGGGTAAGGGTTAAGGTTAGGCATTTAGTTCTGATGGTTAAGGTTAGGGTGAGGGGCTAGGGAAAGCATTATGTCAATGACTGTCCCCCATGGGGATAGTGAAACAAACGTGTGCGTGTATGTGAGCACGCTTGGTTCACCATTACACTTGTTTCTGATAGTCAGGCAGGGAGTGAGAGGAATAGGAGAGAATAACGACGGGATAAAAGCATGTCAGCAGGTCAGCTGGTCAGGCAGTGAGGATTGAACTTCTGAACACTGAGACTTACCCAGAAAACACAGCGACAGAAAGAGGGCAGAGACGTTGGAAAAAAGACAATGAACCCAACAAGAGCAGAGAGAGAGAGAGAGAAGATACACTCAGTGGAGAAGAGAAAGGCAAAAGAATGTGACTGGATAGACAAGATTACAAGAAAATTTCACCCTGAAACTTTGTTAAATTAGACGATGGGCATGCACTGGGCATTTGTGTGTCCACTTTGTTATTTGGTGTATTCTTGTTTCTCATGCGGATAAATCAGATACCATGTGATGTCTGCAGCCACTGTAGAGTTTGATAGCAGAAAAATCTTCAGTGAAAAATACACTTTGGTGTCAGTACCAGTTGTACCAAAGAGAGATGGCTTCTTTCTAGAGCTCCTATTTTGCTGGAGGTTTTTTTTCCAGAGATGGTAGCTTCAATAGACCAGAATGTAATGTAGCCTTGAAAAAGAGTCATGTGTTGAGCATGGATGTATTATGAGAACTGTGTCTGAAACCACTCCCATGGTTACTCATTCACGATTCCCTATATAATACACACTCAATAGTTTGTTCTATAGTGAGTGATAAATTGTGATTTTGGACACTCAAAATCAACAGATGTAGCATCAAATGACTGTAATTTTCACATCTAAGAAAGGCAAAACATTGCAAAGTGATCTGCATCTGCTTCTTTCATTTGAGTGTGAGAATTTTCTAAGGTCATGTATATGGTGCGTAAGTGTCACACAAAGAAGTGTCACTCAAATAAAATGGAGGAAAGTAAATTTAGTGCACTAGATAGCAAATGAGTGATTTCATCCACCACATCCCAAACCTTTTTGTATTTGAAGGAAGTTGCATTAAGAGCAATGTGTTCTTCTTCAGGAACACCCTGTTCACACTCACACAGTCACACACAATCAAACCTGAAAGCTGTAACCACAGTCCGATCTGTTCACCACTGAGCAGCTCCACTGGAGCAGCTGGGGGTAAGTGCCTTGCTCAAGGGCACCTCAGCAGTGGTAATGAGGGCCAGCAGTGCTTTTTCACTTCCCCACCTAGGCGCTGACTTACACAACAGCCAAATCTGTCTCCTAAAATGTATGTTTATATAGAACTCATTTGCAACAGCAAATACATTTTGAAGGAAACGTAAGGCTGCCCGATTTAAGTTTTCTATTAATATAATGAGGAAATGTTGTTAATTAAGATATCTGGCAAAAATGTTGATACTGAACGTATCAGTAAAATGTTCATTGACAACGTTATTTAATTTGTTTTCCTGTAAAATATCCAATCTTGCAATATAATATCAACTTTAGTGACCTCAGCATTGTTAAACTTTGTGATGGTTATGTTTAGGCACTCACAGCACTTGGTTGAGGTTAGGGAAAGATCATGGTTTTAGTTTTAATACAGAAAAAGTGACTTGAATCACAAAATACAATGTAATTATCAACATTTAACAGAAACCATGATCTTTTCTTAACCTTAAACAAAGTGCTTGTATTGCCTAAACCCAACCACAGCTGGGACTCAGGATGCGAACCCCAGTCTCTGAAGTCAAAGTCCTGCATCCACCTCATCCTTGCAACTCTGGTGCAGATTAATGTAGCTCTTCATTCAATCAGAGAAACATGAACATAATCCAGGCAGCGATTACGTTTGTCAGCACAACGTAATTGGGAAAACAATTGAGAAATATATAAATGTAATTTCTAGGAGACAGGGTTGCAATAGAAAATTAGTTTGAAAAGAAATGTAAAGCGATTTTTTTTTAATCAAGATAATGTTTAGTTGCAATACCATGGTTGGCCACTGGGACAAATTGGTAGCAAGACCAATTTGTCGTGCTGTATCCAGCTCTCTTAATACATCCATGGTTTTGAGTAAGAAGGCATACGTTACACTTTTTTCTGGACTGGAAACTACCACTATATGCTACATCAGGAGAACATGCGCTTCCACTTTGTCTGACAAAGTAGTCCTTCCAAGAAAAACTGTGCTCGGAAGCAGCATTTCCTCAGAAAAGTGGTTCCAATTAACACCACATATTAATTTGTGGCTTCTACAGGATGTTGCCAAGGCATTCTGGGGAACAGATTGCACCATTATCTGAATTTGATATGGCTACTTAAAAGAAAGTGGATACACAACAAAGTAAACTTAACATCACATGAGAGAAGCACAAGCATGTTGTGAGCGTAGTTATTTTACAGCACATTAAAGCCAAGTGTCCATCCAGTATCTGCCATGAGAGGCAATCTGAATGAATATTACCTGAGGGAGCCATTTGGCATTCCTTGTTTCAGACCTTAGAAAAGCAGAGTGCTTAGCCTCCCGCAGCATGCCACATCCCTGTGTGGCGTGCATGAGTGTGGCCACCACGTTGGACTCTGATAACCAACTACCTCTCTGAATAAATGTATCCGCAGTATATGTGTACGAGTGTGTGTGTGGGAGCCAGGTAGGTACGACAGTCTGGGATGTGTTTCATTGCTCTGTTCCCTGCTGGGAAAGTTGATGGGGTTTCCCACCGAGGACGTGCGAAATGATCCCGGCAAGTGATTTGTGTGTGTGAGAGAGAGAAAAAGAGAGGTAGACTTTGCTGTGTAATCTGACATTCTGTGTGTGTTGCGTGTGTGTGTTACAATTATGCTTGAACAGGTGAGATAGGAAGCGAGTCTGATTGAAAACCCAGGCGATGCGGTCTCACGCTGCGGCTCTCATTTTACCTCACAACTGCTCCAAAACCCATTTCACTGTTGCTGTGTGACTCATTTCAATGTCTGCCAATCTCTAAACTCTCCTTCTCCTGGTCAAACATCCCTCATCTCCCTATCGGAAGGTGGCCGAGAGAGTCCAACGCACTGCAACTTAAGTAAACATATGCAAATCGACAAAATACAAGTAAATGGAGATAGAAATCTTTGAAAAAACACAGTACGTTGATTTTAGAAAAAATTGCATTCATAAATACATTTTTAACTTTCAAATATCCAGATAAAATCTGGCCTAAATATAGGTCTGAATGGGACCCAAAGACATTCAGAACACTGGTCCAAAACAGACTCGAGGATAACTAGACCTGATCCAAAATGGAGTTAACCTGAACTGACCCAAACAGATTGAGAAAACCAACACTGGCAACAGCATGATGAGCCACCAATACGCTTTTTTTTCACAGAGGACATTTTCACATGTCACAGTAGGAAAAGAACAGGTATGAATAATAATATTCCGTTTAGCTGCTTCAGTTTCAGGGTCTTGGTATTGTTCGTGCTTGCTCACTGTCACGTTGTCATAGCTCACGAGGACACTTGAATAGAACGGAGTCATTGTTAATGTTGTGATTAACACTTGTGCTTTTCCTACTATAACAAGTCAAAATGTCTGCTTAGAAGAAAGCCTATAAATGGTCAAAAGAATGTGAGATGATCACATGATTACAGTTAAGTCTGCTTGGATCCTCTTGGGTATTAGACATACTGTATTAACACACAGCACACCCGAGACCTGCAGCAACAGAATGTGACCCTATCCTGACTGAATACAGTTTGGACCCGGGCTGACTCAGGTCCCAGGTCGGGTCTTGGTTATAATATACAGTATAGTTTCTTCCAGTTCATATACTGTACATAAATCTGTATTCTTCTGTCCACATTCTTCAGTCTTAAGATGTTTGTGTCTCGATGGAGTGGATGGTGTTTTCTGGAGGAGAGGGAGAGCTGGCGGAGGTGTGGAGAGTCCGCCTGCCGCTGCATGTTTTATCTTCTGTCACTGAGCTTTCAGCGCTGCGCTCCGCCTTTCAATGATTTACTGTCTTACAGCAGCCTCATCACTGCACTGAGGAAGTATGTGAATATGTGTGTGTATCACAACACCAGTAGAAATTGATGGTGTGAGACATATATGGGAATATATGATGAGAAGAATATCTGTTTAGAAAGAAATAATTATGTCCCGAAAAGTGAATTTAATCGACACCTGTACAATATTAATAACTATCTAGGCTTGTAAAGTGTCATTTTGACAAGTGAAGTCGACTACCACTCTTGATACAGTCCTACAATTTCATTTCATTTCATGCTATTAAAGGCAAAATCCTCCCTAACAGAGCATTGTCATCTCATTTCTATAATAAAGGACAACTCAGTTATTGTATGATTAATGAATTTGAACTGATCTTTCATTAAGCTGAAGGACAGAGAGACAGACTGTAGCGATGATGTCAATGATGATCTTGAGACAAAATCCTGGAGCTCCTCCATAGACTGTGAATAATGGAACAACTGCAAGGACACTGTGACAGCAGCCTTAGTGGTTTTACTGGGATAACCCCTCCATTCAAATAAAACTCACTTGGTGAGGGGAAAAGTGTGTGGGCAGGGTTATATTGGCCAGTCAGCC
The DNA here is from genome assembly GCF_020085105.1 of Siniperca chuatsi. NCBI lineage: Eukaryota > Metazoa > Chordata > Actinopteri > Centrarchiformes > Sinipercidae > Siniperca > Siniperca chuatsi. Next base: position 4,998,709 of record NC_058042.1, on the reverse strand, counting down.
AGTTAGTTTTCAGATAGTTCAAAGCTCTTAGACGGGCAGGAATCAACAGTACAAACTATTAGCAGCTACATAAAAAAAATCTGGCTCATTAGCAAGAAATATCAAATGTACACTGTGTGCATAATTGCTCTAGGAGATAAGTCCAGAGAGCCGTGCAGAAAGAAATTCTGTAACTAAGTTTGTTAAAACTTCTTGGATAAAATCAGATATTTGAAATAGCAATAATACTTTTTAATCAGTTGTACTATCTACTGGCTACAAGTTGAGCTTAAAGTTAAATATAAAAGTCTATTTATCACCTATGAGGCACTACTGTACACGGTGAAGTCCCTGAGTACATTTCTGAATTGCTGTATAAATTTACCAACTAAAAGGATAATTATGATTTGGGTCCTATTTTCATAGTTTTGGGCATCATTTCTATCAGTTATGGTAACATCGTACTCACTGAAGAAACTGCTAAGTTTGGAGAACACGGCAACATCGCTACAACCAATCCTGACAAGTCAAGAAACACGAGCAGTCAGAGAATCAGACAGGTTGTAAACAAGCCAACAGCTTAGACAGATTACATAAACCACTTTATTAGGAGGTGAAGCTGAAAGCGAGCACACCTGAGATGTCAGTAAGAACCCCTCAGTGTATATCTACAACAAGAACAGCCAGGCAGAGTTGAAGCAGGAAGTCTGTAAACCTGTTTTCTCTTTCAAATAACTTTGGCTAACCTGGAGGTTTTTGTTTAAAACCGGTCTGATCGTCTGACTGCTCGTGTTTTTTAGCCTGTCTGACTTCTTCTTAGTGATATCGCCAGATCTCATCAATGAACTTGGTGAGTACAATGTTATTACTCCACTGAATGTCTCAAGAAGAACTTCTCAAGACTCTCTTTGCTTATTTGAACTGAAGAATTTGTTGTTTTTTCTTATTCTACTCCTGGTTTAAGTCTTTAGAATTTTTCGTTGTTCTTGCGCTCTACCTTGTCTACCTTGTTTTCATTTAATTGCGTAGCACTTTGTAACTTTTGTTTTGAAAAGTACTTTATAAAGGCTGCAAACTGGGCTCTCACAAGAGTTGCAACGTTTAGAGCAACTTTGTTACTGATTACAGAATAAAAACATCTATATCTTAGGCAAAAATTCTATTTTCACTATTGTCACTATTTTGCAACAATGCAAGTTCTTTTTAAAGGTGATTTCACCTTTAATGTCATTTTAAGATGAGCAGGCGCTGTATTCCCTGGATTTAAATGTTTGTATTTAGATGAACTGGTATGTGACTGTGTTTCCTCACACATGTTGCGTGTAAAACATGTGATACTGTAACCGACTGTGTTCAGGTTTCTCCTTTCACACATGTTTGGCACACACAGTCAACATGAACTCTTCCACACTGGCTCCGAGTGAATCAGATCGGCTGCCCAGCCCCCATGAAGGCGATTACACAAATTTATGCAAAGCCTGTAAATGATTTATACTGCAGAGCACAACAAAGGGCTTTTTTACAACACCACGGACAAGACGAGGAGAGAGAGAGAGAGAGAGAGAGAGAGACACTGACACCTACAGTAATCCCCACATTCACCACCACATACATCTTACTGTGCCACTGCCAACAGAAGAGGCGCAATAAAACATGATGGAATGGCTGCATTCAAGGCATATTCAGCCAATATTGTCAATAGTTCAAAGGAAATGCAAAGAAGTGCATAACACCATTTATTTTGCTGCACACAGAACAGCTATTGTGGCTGATTCAGAGTGCAGCGATGGTGGAGCTCCATTCAGGACCACAGCACTCACTGTTGGCCTTGGGTCTATGTTTAGACAAAGCTTTTAAGCACTCTGATGTCTTGTGTTCACTGCAAAAAAATCAAACAGTGTATGTGTGCATATGTGTGTATTTGTCGTGTACTGTATGTTTGTATAAGTGAGAGTTCTTTATCAGGGAGGATAAAAGGCAGAAATGTGTTTGAGCTCTTCCCATCTCCCATGGCAGTGTCACCCCCCCCTTCCCCCCCAAAAGGATCCAACGCGTGGCCGGCTTTATACACTATTCATAAAGACCACTGTGTGGGAGAAAAATGGGTCCATTATTTCCAAGCAGTAATGGGATATATTTGTTTTGTGGCCCTGAGTTTAGTGTAGTGGTAGTGAGTTTGTATGCATGCTTGCATGTGTGTGTGTGTGTGAGTCACATACATAACATATTTGCATGTTTAGATCTTTATAGTATGTATCATGCAGTCGATTGAAGTTAACCGTACAGTGTTAAGTGTCTGGATGGATAAAAGGAATGATTACAGCAAACCTACGTACATATAGGTAATCTATCCTGTAAAAGAATAGTGAAAAATGTGCATATGCGACTATAATCGATATTTTTTATAATAACAATGTATTAAATGATCTTGGAAAATGATGTGACAATGTGAAATGGATCGCTCGTAGTGATGAACCTACAGAAATCATCACCCAAATCTGCAGCTCCTGCAACTTTACTGTTTAGGTTCGCTCTCACCGCTCTCATAGTGTCATTTCTGGCCGAAGCAGGCGGCTGTTTTCAGAGAAAAAGTCTAAAAACCCACATAGTGAACATACTGCAGTGGAGCATTTAGCAGCTAAAGAGCCAGATATTTCCCTCAGGAGTTGGTGGTGACCAAAAACAGAGCTAAAAGAGAACGAATTTGGACTTACATTCACGAGATGGCCAGAAAGACGATGAATGATAATGTTTATTTGTAACTAGCCTAGCTTAGCACAATGCCAACATGGGGAAATGGCCTCCATAAAAAGTAAAACTGAATACAAACAGTGCCTTCCTGAAACTCCCAGACTGTCTCATTTACATGTTGTATCCTGCAGCTAGCAAGCTCACCACCAATACAAGAGACAAAGACTCACCTGGGTTTTGTTCAGAGTTCCGAAAGTGTGCAACAACCTCATGGTAAGGACAGGACTTCTGATATGAGGTCTTCAGTCACGCGGATCAGAAGCTTTTGGTCAAAAAAAGTGTGTGTAGTCCAGTGCATAAGCTTTTTCTACACGTTTAATTCACACATACAATCTGTAAAAACTTTAGAGGTGTTGGAAAGCTCCTTCGACAGACCTGGCATTTTCCCAGCACCGTTTGGGGCAGTCTAGAAGAGATGGGAGTCCCAGACGCATCCCACAAGCTGAGGGGAGCGACGGTGAGCTGCTCTTAATTGTTGGTTGGAATGTTTGCCTCATGTATATTTATCTTTTTCTCTTGTAAAAGAAAACATTATTTAACTTCTAATAAGGGATAAATCACATCTGTGTGAGGCTCGTCCAATATGTTTTCGAGTGCGGCATCTTCTTCGAATCACTCTGGCACACCAAAGTGGAAAGGGCTCATTGCTGCCCCTTGTGACTGATGGAGGAAAACAGCAAATGGGGTTTGCAGAATTTACCAGAGTCAAAACAAAAACATAGTTGGAAAAGCCACAAAAACTTGAGATTCCTCAGCACACTCAAACAGTTTTTTTCCTCTGTAAAAGGAAGGTGGTGGGATTTGGGATGCTGACCAATTGCAACATCCCCCATCCTTCTCTATCTCCCCTAATTTGTCTGCTCTATAGTCCTGGTAATTCTGGGATCCTGATTCCCAAACTTCAACTATATTGAGGACTGGTGGGAACATGGAGAGGCTCTGAGCACAGATTTCTTTTAAACCTACCTACTGTGGTTCTAACTACGCCCTCCCAAAGACCCCTGCTGGCTCCCAGACCACAGCTTGGGAAAGCCTGCCTCAGGTCAGTGGTCCTGCTCGACATCAGTGCTGCATGTTCGCCTCCACGCCTAAACACTGCCATTGCTGACCGATGGACTGTGACCACCCCCCCAGCCACACACACACTTCCACTTCCATCTATACACTGTTACCAGGTGCTGAGCCCCCCACTGTCCCCCTCTGCCACGTCACCCCTCCTCTCCCCTCCGCCCCTTTAACCCTGTCCTTCAGACAGCATTGTCTGGACGAACAATGGAGTCATTGTTACCTCAAGGTGGCGTATTGTGAGGGGTGTTCCCGAGTGGCTGCAGAGGTGACCCTGACAGTGTAACTCAGCACCCATCTCACCTCCCCACACACACACAAACACACGGCCTGTGGTTCCCAAACTTTGCTGCTCTGTTAGGGCTTCAGGTCACAGGGGACATCCAAGGTGGTGGGGTACAGCGTGCCTGTCCAGGGTGTGATTGTGTGTGTGTGTGTGACTTCTCAAACTGCAACCCTGTGTTCACACTTAGGAGCAATTTGAATGATATTCACACTTATGCAGAAACATTTAAATAAAACATTTTTTACTGCAAGTTTTGGTCCTCTGTCCAAACTCTACTAGTAGCGTTTCTCACCACCTAAAATAAAGCTTCTTAAAAAATGCTCTCTGGGGGGAATATTTAAAAAAAAAATGCTGTGGTGACATGTGGTGTCAACACTTGAAACTGAAAGCACAGACTCATTTGAAAAGTTTACCATGACTTCACTTATGATGCACTCCTGTGTGGGTGGAAACATTAGAGTTCAGTACATGCATGAACAAATATTTATCAACACATTTTCAAAGTGAACTGACCACACTGAATCACCATTCTCACTGACCAAATCAGCAGCTTTTAGCAGTGGGGCTCCACTCGCTGGTGACTGAGAGCGCCGTTGTCAGCTGAGCCATGTTACATACTTCCTTGTTAAAAGCCTATTAAAAAAACCCAGAAAACCACAGAAACAGGCTGCTGAGCTATTAACCTTATGTGCAGTGCTTGCATGGTACTGAACTGAATGTGACAGCTTTGACTAGCAACACACTGAACGTACTACTGAATTGAAGACAGTCAGAATCAGCGCTGCCACCATGTGGACCCCTCACCTACGCAGACAGGTGTAGGAGGACTGACCAGTGGCTTTCGGAAAAAAAGCTAATTATGTTTTTAGTAAGATAAATAACTCAGTAAATATTAAAGCCCCTTAAAACTGGGTTTCAAATCTTAAGTAGTTCTCTTTTATAGTAAATGTTCATAACTAAATAGACAACCCACAGAGTTTAAGATTTGACTCAGCTGATCAGCTTGATTCGAATATTGCTAAACTCTTATTGGTGAATGGAAGTACATGACATCACCTTTTTCCAACAGAGCCCCGCCCCCTTCAAACCAGTAAAGAAAAATATACAAATACAAAAATATGTCATGTGAAATAATCAAAACTAATTTTAACTTTGGCAGAAACATTTGTGATCCTGTAGGACCCCATCGCTCATGGTAAGAAGCTGACTGAGAAAAGGTTTTCAGGGCCTTTAAGGTACTCTCAAATACTTCAAATTAGTACTTTATATGATGTATAGGTGCTATGGGTTTCATTTTAAATTACTTACTACCCTCCACTACATCCCCGACCTTAAAAACTCTTGACAGCAAGACAGAACTTCTATTTCATGAAATAGGGTTAGTCTAATCCGACGTTTCCCCTCTGTTGGTATCTCTGTCTGTAATGTCAGGGTGTGGATGGATGACCCATCTGTCCATCTTCTCTCACTGAATACCAGGCTATCATCTTACATACACAGACAGCTCACTGTCAGTCGGTCTCCATTTTTCTGTCTGATGGAGTACGAAGGGGAAACAGACTTGCCTTTGTCAAGTTATATCTTGCTGGCTTGTGGGGGTGGGGGGGTTACTAAAACTTACTTCCTGTGCTCAGACTTTGGAAAAACAAATGTTCACCTCTCTGTAGTGATAGAGCGCTATGTGCTGGCATTTAGATGGTAAAAATGTTATTATGCTGCGTTCAGCTGTATGGTTTCATGATTCTTATTGTTTCAAGATAAATTATCTTGAGAAAACAACTGAAGTGAAAAATCTGATTGGAGTCAAGGCCATGACCAAGCCTTTTCTGACTCGGAGAGTGAGATTTGTTTTTTCAACTGCTGCAAAGAGTTGAAGTTAAAAAGATCCCCCTGAATAAAATAAAACACATAAAATGAAAAAAATGTATCATTTGTTCTCTATGAGAAATTCCCTTCTGTGATGTCTTTCAATTAAAACCTGTATTTTCTTCTTTCTTTCTCTACTTATTGCTGTGGATGGACAATACTGCCAGTATACTGTATAAAGTAATACTTTTTAGTTCGATACCAAATAATACCAGGGACAGTTTCCAAATACCAAAGCTGATGTTGATTGTTTTAAAAGTCCTCTGTGTGCACAAAAAAGGAAAATCTTTGTAATCTTTACTGCAAATTAGTGCAAACGTTAACATTATAATCCTTAAGATTTTCGTGAAATCAAACCCCATTTTTGATACGAACTATGGTCAGCATCTTTTCTGCAATAGTCATTCAATGTATTTCCAGTCAGTAATTACCTCTCTATATAGTAGTTTACATTGTTAGAGTCCCCCATTCACACACTGGATTCAAGTTGTCTTTGTTATGGTCCGGCTCTGCCTCTCCCTCATCCCTAGTGTTTTCAGTTTGTTCTCTCTGTGTGTGGCTGTGTGTCCTGGTCTAGGCGTGGCAGTCCATATCTCTCCTACACACCTGCAACCAACCACTCATCAAGCCCTTGCCGCCAGTTCCCCTGCACACCTGCGGTTCATCCAATCATCCAATCGTCTGCCTGCCTACCAGCCTGGTTTCTGTGACCTCCCCAGCCTGTCCGTCTTCCCTCCCTCCCTTCACCGCGAGACTTCGAGTCAGCCTCTCAAACCCCTCTGCTCCCAGCGTTGTGAAATAAACTGTTTAAACTTAGAGCCTTTGTCTGAGTCCCGTTTTTGGGTCCTGAGCATTATAAAACGTAACAGCCTTCACACGCACAATATCATTCTCGCTGTTTACTGTTCGCCCTCTCTGCACCGTAGCAGAGCTGTATTAAGTTCCTGCTAATACAAACTGAACATTTCCTACTGCTGCTTCAATTGGCAAAACAGGGGGTGGCTTTCATTGTGGGGAAGCCACAGGAAATGCAATGTATTTGTCACTGCGGATAGCGTTAACTGTAATCATTTATCAAAAATGCAATTACAAAACAAGAAATGTTTTGAAATGTTTTGACGGCAGATGAGCCTTAAATGCTGCAGGGAGTAATGGAACAAGAAGGAGCAGCCACAGTGAGCTGTTCGATGAGTTATGTTGGAGGTACAGGTGACAGGCGGCACACCTCCAACTTATCAGCCAGGTAACCAACTTTACTGTGTCCGGATGTTGTGTGGGAAACTCACAGATTTATGACTGACGTCTTTATTAACACAAATGAGTTTGTTTGGCTGCACTGTAAATAGTTACATGTATTTCTAACAAAGTAGCTGCTGAAGGAGTGTTTGCTTTAGCATTAAACTGCACTTGCTGTTACCATGGTAACCACAGGTGTTGCCAAATCAGCCAGGACTGAAATCTTAAAGATTACAACTTTTATAAATGTTTTCACCTTTTTGAACTGAATCAGTTATTAGACTTCTTATCTTCTTCCTCTTAATCTTCTTATTTTTGGTTGAATAACAAACATTTTAAAAAAACTAAAAAGCTTAAAGCTTGATGAAGATGAAGGTCCTGTCAGCTTCCTGATGTCCAGGTTTGTTACATTCTGATGTGATCGCATACAATGCAGGAGTTTTGGGGAAAACACAAATTTGTCACGATGACGTCCACCAGTCAGAGACATGCAAATAGTAAAAGAGAAGAGTGATGATCGCTGATGTCAACAGGCATGTGACCTTACCACTGGGGTCAGCGGGGTCGTGCTGGGTGTAAGGGGTGATGTGGGAAGAGACAAGGTCAATGGCTAATTAGAGCTCTAAAACACTGGGCAGGTCAGAGGGTCAGATGACATCACCAGGACACATCAGTGTATTGTAAAAAGCTGACTATTGAAGTGGGCTCCACTTGAATCCCTCTGACCTTTGACCCCTGACAGAACAGGTTATTAGTTAGTGTAGATCATGAATGTCCATCCATCCATCCATTTTCTACCGCTTGGTCCCGTTAGGGGTCGCGGGTGACTGGAGCCTATCCCAGTGACTTTGGGCCTTAGGCAGGGTACACCCTGGACAGTGGCCAACTCGTCGCAGGGCTAACACAGACACAGACAAGGACAGACAACCATTCACTCTCACATTCATTCAATACGGGCAATTTAGAGTTATCAATTAACCTACACATGCACGTCTTTGGACGGTGGGAGGAAGCCGGAGAACCCGGAGAGAACCCACGGTAACACGGGGAGGACATGCAGACTCTCACTACATAATCAGGGTTCAGCGTTAAGGTTTTTTTTTACTTGCCCAGTTGGGCAAGTGGGTCAGAAATCAAATAACAAAAACTAAAATTGTCATGTTTAATCTTTATAAATAAAGTAAATGAATCAGAACAAGGACACAGTGTGTCATAGATGCAAAGCAACAAACATTATTGCATGTCGAAAATGGTATGACACTCTCCCCTCCTTCTCCCCAGAGATGGACTCCTTAACTGTGAGTGAGTGATAAATAATCTAAATAAACTTTGTCTTTACCTGCCGCCATTCTCTCGTGAGCAGGGATGGGTATCGTTAGGATTTTATTGATACTACTACTAAAACATATCCTGATTTTACCTGAGCTGTCTGTTTATTTGATTGCTTTTATGTATTTTATTTCTCTTTTTGTGAAGCACTTTGTACTTTGTTTTGATAAGTGCTCTATAAAGTATTTATAAGTACTATTTGTATCGATGCTCTTACCGATTCGGTTCCTTATCAATACTCTTATCAGTTCTTTTTCATTACTAAATAATTTCTTTTTAAAAAATATACTATTTTAAAAAAGAAAACATTTATTACAGGATTAGAATTGAATATTTTAAATATAACAAATGTTGTTTCTAGAGCAGCAACAGTGTTTATAATATAAGTAAAATAAATCATATTCCTGACATCAAAATATTGAGTGATGTCTGTGTTCCTTATTCTGTCTAAACATCAGTCAGTATCAGTCCTTCCTCCTGTCCTCTGTCCTCGTCCCTCTGCTGCTGGTGTGATTCACTGCCTGCAGGTGCCGCTGGTAGAGAGGGGAGGGGCTGGTTTGTCTCAGCCAGCAATAAGTTTACAAGAATTTGCCAGATTTTAAAATACGTGACAAACTAAGCTAAACAGTTACACCGCATACAGACAGCTTTCGTTGTAGCTTGCAACAATTCGCTATTAGCCGAGCTAGCGCGCTGTGCTTGTGTAATAAAACACGAGAGACTGCAGACAGAGGAGATTCAAAATTGAACAGGTGAATTGATAAAGTATTGCTTTTTACTCGCGGAGGTTTTATTGCACTTACTTACAGTAACAATTGCAGTAATCTCCACCGTGGCCTCTCTGATCTGCTCGCTCTGTGTGTGGGTGAGTGTTTGGAGGAGCTCAGCCAGACATAGACAGCAGGAGCCTGCAGCGAGCGAGATAATACTACGGTCTTTAATCATTTAGCCCCGGGGCCCGTTTAATACCGGGTTTCAGTACCCATCCCTACTCGTAAGTGCCCGATCGGTATGTCCAACTCTCGACAGAGAGAGCTACTTCCATCATCAGCTCTGGAAAAATACATGTGTTTAATTCTTTTTTACGTTCGTTTTTACGAGTTGCTAGATTTACTTGCCTGACGTGGCATTTTGATTGCCCTGGGCAATCCTTATTGTTGAGCCCTGATGCTGTTGGTTTTGATCTCCATCTGTGCTGCAATACCTCACTGCTGTGTACTGCTAGTGATTTTAGTAATTTTAGCCTTAAAACCTTATTATTGTCAATTTATTTTTAATGTTGTAGATCTTATGTTTTCATTTTTCATCAGTTTGTCTCTAAATTGTAGACATGTGCATATCATTTCTCTATAAATTTCTTCTGATTTTAAATTTGAATGCAAACATTTGAATTGTTTTTTATTCTTTTATCTTACTTTTGCAATCAGTTTGTTTGTAGTTTGTAGTTTTGGAGGTCCACTGTTCCAGAAGTTAAAGTCCTGTTCATTTTCTGACTTACAGTTGGAGACCAAGACATAGATGGGCACGAAACTCTCCTGGTTGAATCATCAGTACAGATGAAAAATTCAGTTGGAGAATATCTGGTTCATTAAATAACAAACGGCAAAGGAACAAGTGTGTTTTTATAAGTAACATCCAATCAAAAGCTTTTCTTATGTGCTCCGCTAACGGTGAGTGGAAGCTTACACTTTTTAGAAACCTGATAAAACATTCAGCAGTTTAAAAATCAGTTCACCCTCAGATCATTGGTCACTTTAAGATTAACTCAGTCACTATGGCAACATGTTTTGTTTTCAACTGTCACAATGAAGCATAGATAAGACACACTGATGAAAGCAGCTTCAGTCTTATCTAATTCCCATCACTAGTGTATCTACACAGGATACGATACAGTATTAAGTGTAGGTCACCTCCATTTTAGAGCATTTAGCGCTCAGACACCAATACGCAATCACTGTATTTACATGCATAAAGTGACAGAAAATAGACTGGAAGCCTACAATGTCTACACAGCCTGCATAGCAGCACGTTAGTAAAGCAGCAGCTTCAGTCCTGCTTCTGTGTCTACACAGGACGAATCAAAAACGCTTTGGGTTATGGCAACGAGCGTATAGCAATATGTTACATGGCTAGTGCAGACAGGTGTATTGATTAAAATAGAAGCGTTTCTGTCCGTGAAGATGCGCGTGAGATGGACAACTGAAAAACATGACTGAAACGCCTCCTGTGTAGACAAGCCTTGACTGGCTTCTTCTCCATGGCAACAGTAGCTGAAGCTCATGGATACTGCAGGCTACTAGAGCAATCCTCCATACCAAAGTTGAAAAAATTAAAACTGGTCTCCATAACACAAACCTATTGTCTATTGTTAAACTATTAAGCTGATCTTTTTTTTTTTTTTTTAGGTGTCTTGTTATTTGATTTGAATGAACACCTGGCAGCCAATCAGAAACAAGTCTTTTCCATCGCTAAGATGTAAAATCAACTGTTGTTACAATGAGTCCATTTTTAGTGTGTTATGGCAAAACTACGTTGTTTCCAGTTCAGAATTATTCATCCTAAATCAACATGACATTCATTTTCACTTTGTCCATTCTAGGCCATGTGGTCCTGTCAGGTTCCCTCCACCCTCTCTCTTTCTGTCTCCAGATGATGACCTCATGGCTGTAAGAGTCACACTATTAAACAGCCTCTAACCTCTTTTACAAGCAGCCAGCCCTCAGCCGGGTTCATATGTTCCCCATCAGACTAAAAATAGAACACTCTCCACACCCCTTTTAACTCCTCTAGCCTGCTCCAAATATGTCTAAAGATGTGTTCATCAACTTGAAATAAGTGGCCATCCAGCAGCAGGTAAGTATATATGAGCAAGTATTTCAAAAACTAAATTAACCTACACAAGGAATTAATGTAACCTTGCATAATTTGGTCTGTATTTACGTATATGTAAAGTTTTGAGTTTAGAACAAAAAAGATAACACATCTGTCACATTATGATGTTTTCAGCAAAAAAAGATGGTGACTTTGAGGCTGACTGTATGCTTCATGAAGTTCCACTATAACTGTCTGAGAATAAGTGAAGAGAAACAACTTAAGTTTAGAACTGTTTCCATATAAAATATTGCTTATAAAATTACTCCCTGGCAAAGAAAGTGTCTTTTAAAAGATGATTCCCCCTCTCAGATCCACTTGCATTATTAACTATAAATTAATCTATGGTGTTTAGTCTGATCCAGAAGTTATTTTACACTAAAAGTAATTAATGTTATTTTTTTTACTTTCCCTTAACCAACCTCATCAACTTCAGTTAGAGATTTCCTAATTTTTTTAGATGGCCCCAAGTCCCCAAAAAAGCTTCTACAGTGAAAACAGAGGGAAGTAAAGAAACAGTGCCAGTGGCACCTTACTCTCATATCTGGCAAGTCTCATTTTTTACCCATGAGACTCAGGTTTTGGTGCCTGTGCTGGCATCTCTTTGTGCTGTGAAGTGAAAATGTCAGAAGGCTGTCACACAATCAAAGAAAATAAAAGGTCCACTGTAATCCTAGTTGCAGTGATAAAATGTCAATGTACTGCAGAGCACTCTGCCTGGATGCAGCTGCCGAGCTCCTGACAGCTCTGTCAGCAGAGGTGGAGAGCACACCGGCCGGCAGCAGAGGAAGCAGTAACACCAGTCATTTTCATCGTTTCCATCTGTGCTTTGGGATGTGAATCGCTGAACTTGCAAGCCTTTAGGTTTTTATTTTGATGGTGGTGGTGTTGGGAGTGCACAGGTTAGACCATATTCAGTCCAATAGGCCTTTTTCACTGCAGACATTTTGACTTGTTATAGCAGGAAAAGCACAGTTGTTACTGATAACATTAACAATGGCTCTATTCTAGTCAAGTGTCCCATTAAGCCATGACAGTGAGCCAGCATGCACAAAACCAGGACCCTGAAAGTGCCTAAGTGGAATTCAGCCATCAATTATCTTATTATTTACACCTGTGCTTTTCCTACTATGTCAAAAAATGTCCTCCATGAAAAAGGCCTATAATATCACTATAATATACTTGATTCTTCAGGATGATCCTGAAGAAGGCGATATGTAATGAAGGGTTGATTCATAGATAAAAAGTTAAACTCCACTGTTTGAATACTATTCATTCAACAGCCATTCAATGTATTCAATCATGAGTTCATTATTTCTGTTTTGGATTCGTTGACTGGCATCTTTAGTCTTCCTTATTAAAACGAAATGATGCGATGAATCTTCTCAGCCCACAGTTTATTTTGGCTGTTCTGTAAACTGATTCACAAGTTGTTCTTTTTCTGTTGCATCTTTTACAGTGTAGCTGCTAAATGAGTGTTTGCTGGCTCCAGCAGTGGATATATAGTATGTGTAATTTCTCAAACAAAACTCTGGGACCTGTGTTATTATAACACACTTGCTGTTACCACCAGTAATGGAGCAGTGGTGGCCTAAAGATTAGATCCCCGGACCGGCGGGTCGAAGACGAATAAAGAGCAGCAGCTGTCCCTTCCTCATTACCACCATTGAGGTGCCCCTTAGCACAGCCTTTAACTCCCAGCCTCTCCAGTAAAATTGCTTAGTGGCCATCACATCAGACTGAGGTTGATCATAGAAGCTTCCAGGTGTGATTGTGTAACTCTGTCGATGTGGACAGCGAAGCTATCCCCAGGATAAATAAAGGATTAAAAGAGTAACCACATGCAGTGTTATGCAAGTTCACACTTCACAAGAGCTAGTTCACTTCACACAGATTAAAATGAACTAGTTCACGTACATAGTTCACTATTTTGGAGCTCACAGTACCAAAAAATTAACTAGTTCACATTTCTTTTGTTTTTTCCTTTACAAAATGCTGAGTTTGACTTCGGTGGAGGAACTTTGTGGCCGTTGGCTCATGGTCTTACCCTTTAATGATTTCTTGTGATCATCATTCACTCGCAGATATTTCCCAAGACTGGTCGGATGCTTCAGCTCGATGTGTCGTTTAAAAAATCTGTGATGCATCAGATTCTGTGACCCAAAACACCGGTATGCCAGGTCCTGTAAAACACAGTGCGTCGTTAACTCTAGCAGGAGTGAACGACGCTCATGTTCATTAGTTGCAAACGGATACGTTCAGGTCACTGTTCACCAAAAACATGAGCACATTCAATGAATGGTGTTTTTTGAGCGCGTTCATGCACAACACTGACTACAGGTGTTGCCAACTTAACCAGCTGGACAGGGATATTAAATCAAACAATAAAAAGATTCCATCAGAGTTATGAATGTGCAGGTCTCCCTACTTCCTTTGATGTCTGGAGCTGTTGGTCAGCTGTCCACAGGAAGAGGAAGTGAAGTAACAGGATAGGTTCACCAGTAGCTGTTGTTTTTAGTTATAATCCTTGAGATTTCAGTCCAGATTTATTGGGTGGCGCCTGTGGTTATTGGTGGTAATGGTAAAAAGTGTGTTTTTGTGCAATATAGAGTACAAAGTATTGTTGGAAGGGACACGTGACACCAGCTTTTGTCTTCCGCATCATTTCTAGCACATGCATGCATAGTTTCCTGTGAATCCCTTGTGCGTACTGGCGGACTGCACCATTAACATTGTAAAACAACTATACAGAATGCAAATACATTGAATTGCTATTGCTGAAATGTACTGAGGATTATAATTTAAGGGGTTGAATGTGTTTAAAAGGTGGCTTACAGAACAGAACGTGGTTGTGATTTACTTAATTCCACTTTTGTTTACCAGTTATTCACAATTACAAACATATGTTGTCTGTAATGATGGTAGAAACCACAGGAATTCTCTGTTAACAATAGATTTTACCTCTAAGGACCAAATATGCACTCTCACACACACACACACACACACACACACACACACACACACAACAAAGAGAGCTGCAGTGATTGGTACTGCAGTAAATGGTATTTGAGCAGCGGGGCTGTTTGACATAGCAGCTATGTGTAGGCTGTGGCCTTTGTACAATAGCCTTGGCCCCCTGGGGAATCTGGATCCCATCTTTATCTTGAAGCTCATTAAGCCGATTATTCCCATAATCTCTCTGATGGCAGGCAGAATAAAGAAACACACACTAATAATTGCCTGCTTACATTTTGATGTGTTTGGCCCTGTCGACTGCTTAAATGAGAGACTAAAAGATACACTCTGTTGTCTGCTCTGGTGTGTGTATGTGTGTGTATGGATATCTATTATATCTTCACCTTGAGTAGATAAACATGATGCAAGAGGCGATTAAGACAAAAAACAAATGAATTTGACATCAAAACCAAAGCATATGTGATTATATAAATTCAAACACTGAAAAGAATACAACATAATGGAGCTTTAAAAAAAATTCACTTGTATCTCTTTTCTGTACATCTTACATTCTTCTTTCTTTTATTCATTTTCATTTTGTCTTTTTCAATAAGTCAATCTCTCTCTATCATCTCTCCTCACACACACACACACACACACACACACACACACACACACACACACTTTTGTCTGTCTCCTGTCAGGGGGTTTGTGACATGACTGACAGCTCTGACACCACCAATCAGCTGCAGCTCAGCAAGGTCACCCACTGTTGCTCGGCTCTGATTGGCTGCTGTGCTTCTACCTGTCGTCCCTGTCTGCTTTGATCACTGCATGTTAGTGGGCATCTGTGTGTGTGTGTGTGTGTGTGTGTGTGTGTGTGTTGTATTTTGGACATGTGTGTTTGTGTGTGCATGTGTGCACACATGTGGATATACAGTATGTTCCTATCTCTTCCCCAGGTAGGTTCCTTGGTGTGTGTGTGTGCTGGTGTGTTTTGGTGGAAGATATAATGGGGTCAAATTGGGATGGGAAAGTGGGTGGTGTAAATTCAAACTGAGACAGGTTGTTACCGAAGGTAATTAAATCACAGCAAAGTCAATTAAAAGTGTGTGTGTATGTGTGTGTGTGTTTGTCTGAGAGGCAGAATAGATTTGGTGAGGTTAAGCGGTTGAACAGGCAGTATCACTGGGAATCATTTTTAGCTTTTCACTGTTTACGCTGCCACCCACTGGTGCCTCCAAATGAAAATGTCAATTAATATTTCAGCAAATGTAATTACTTATTGCCTTATCAAGCAATGTTGCGCTGTAACTTCACAGAGACTTAAAATGGCAGTACACTACAATAGAAAATGAAATGGGTGTGTTGCAACTTGGTGTGTTTGCAACCCAAAAGTTTGTTTTGGCCTACAGTCACTGCAGTGTGCACAGGCCTCCAGTCTGAACCTTTAGAAGCCTTTTCACAGTCTTGTTCACCGCCCCTCAAAAGATCGTCACTTTTTCACAGCAGACGTTTTGACATAGTACAGATGTTACTAATAACATTAACAATGGTTCTGTTCTATTCAAGTGTCCCAGTAAGCCATGACAGTGTGACAGTGAGCCAGCATGAACAATACCAGGGACCTGAACATGAAGCAGCTAAATGGAATTCAGCCATCATTCATTTTATTTATACCTGTGCTTTTCCTACTGTGACATGTGAAAATGTCTTGAAAAAGTCCTATTGGTTAACAATGGCATGTCATTAGTTGCACTTTTAACATCTGGGCTTAAGGTGCATTGTTTCCTGCTTACCTGTTGCTTATATTGTTACTGTTTGGTAGATACGCAAGGATCTTCAACTTCATTTATAACGACAGAATATTAGAGCAAAGCATTTGGTCAATGCTGTTTTCTAAACCTAACTGCAATCTTCTTCAATCTTTACCAACATTACTTGACCATGGATAAACACATTGACTCATTAGAGAACAAGAGCAGAAAGCGCCTGGTCCGTGCCTGTACAGGACTTAAACATAATCAGGTTTAGTACACAGAAACCTCATAATCATGGCCCATATATAATGTAGAATACACCAAAATGTTGAGTTTTAAATACATTTCTCATGCAATAAAATATACGAAGTATACAAAATACGTACAAGTACAAAGTTATAGTACTTATTTTGTGACTGCTTATTGCTTTTTCAATATGATGAATTGCTTTTGAACATAACGGCTGTACCGGATATTTGTTAGGTTATTAATTTTGGGAATCATCTCCTTCACTGCAACTTCAACCTTCTGGTTTCAACGGCCAGACCTTCAGTCCTGTTGAGTGTATTTGACAGCTTTGAGAAAACACAAATTTTGAATTGAGAGACCCCTTGGACTTCTTCTGTGGAAGTTGATGGTGCAGACACACTGATTTACACATTTTTTTAAATATTATTTGTCACTAAAGTCAATAAATGTACTCATTCCTTGCTGAAAGTAATGTAATAACTGATGAAAAGTCAGTAAAATACATGCATTGTCATTTAACAATTGACTGAATAATGTAATAAGTCAGTTAATGTAATAATGTATTGATTGTGACTTATTATTGGCCATTTATTTTATTCTTCTTACTCTTGTGTAGGATTTAGTGGCATCTAGTGGTGAAATTGCAGTTTGCAACCATTTGAATACCGTTCGCCTCACCCTCTCCTTCCATGCGTGTAGGAGAAACTATGGTTGCCGTGAAACTTGCGAAAAATGCAAATGGCCCTATCTAGAGCCAGTGTTTGGTTTGTTCGTTCTGGGCTACTGTAGAAACATGGCAGAGCAACATGGCGGCCTCCATGGAAGGTGACCCGCTTCCTCTGTAGATAAAAACGGCTCATTGTAAGGTAATGACAACACAACAACGCTTATTTTCAGGTGACCGCATAATCACTGCCCAATGTAATGATGCGATGTGATTGTACATTGTAAAATTATTATACAATTATTATACATGTATTATACATTTCATTAATAATTGTAATGAATTTATTATATTACATTTTTGAATGAGAGGGACAGTTTTTTGCACATGCACTGAGAAAAGTGATCTGTGCTGTATAACAGAATAAAATAAAAAAGAAACCTTTCCTTTCATAGTTCTTCCTCTCAGCCATCAAAGTTTCATTTTCTCAATAGATATAACCACCACCTGCCTTGAATTACCCATCAGGCCTTGCAGGGCTGGCCACAGCCAGTGATCAACTCCTTGATGGCCGACACTGATCACATCTGGTTAGTAAGCAGCAAGATCTGCTGCTAGATTCTCCCTCTGCCCTGCTACTACCTTGACCTCTGTGACCCTGCTGGCTGCCCTTTGACCCCTCACCACATGATGAGTGTCTGTGACCTCTGACCTGTTTGGATAATTAAAGAGGCGTGACCTCTGGGAGACTGCATTGGAAATCTGTCGATGATGATTAGTGAATTAGTATGAGGTAAGGGGGCACAGATGAAGGCATCACCTATTTTTAGGAATGTGGATATGGCACACAGTGTGAATGTGTGCCATATCAGTTGGCCTTACTCACTGTAACAGGATTAACTTACAGTGAAAGCTGACCCATGTGAATCTCTATAGCCTTTTGTTTGTTATTTTGTTGTCATGTCTTGCTGTGCTTCTCAGTTTTGGTTTTCCTTAGTTTCATGTTTTCCATCTATGTCCCCTGTTTTATTTAGAAATATTCTCCTTCCCTCATGTGTCTTGTAGTTTTGCTTCCTGTCTTTGATTGCTTACCTTGATTGGTTTTACCTGTGTGTCATTTTCTCCCCTCACTTGAGTGTATTTGAGTCTGTGTGTTTCTTTTGTTCAGTGCCAGTTCGTCTTCGTCAGTTGTGTCAAGCGCTCCAGCCCTTCTCCAGTGTTTTCCGATATCAGTTGGATATTTTCTGTTTTTCGCGGACTTTGGCTCATTTATGGACTTTTTGATTTTCTGTTTGCTCCATTTGGACTTGTTTGCCTTCGTGGACTGCTTCCCAGGTTTTATTGATCACTGCCTGCCTGAAACAGTGTAAGCCTCTTTGTTATTCATTAAATTATTTAAACTGCACCTGCTCTGCCTACATGTCTGCATTTGGGTCCTACTCCTCGTGTTACTGGTTATCTGCTTGACTTGTGACAGTTTCTTTCTTTTAAATTCTTGTTTTACTGTACACTGTCTAACGGTTGTAGTTTGAAAATTGTGCATTCTCAAATCATTTGAGAAAGAAAGGAAATATAAATATTATTCTGTGTGTGTGTTACAGGATGTATCATTAAATTGGAAACAAATTACAATGAAATTTAGCAGAAAGTCAATCCACTGGCCAAGTAACTATTAATTTGTTCTGGGGGGTGCCTGTGTTTTGATGTTCATGATGATACAGATTAAAAATTAGAACCCCATCGATGGGCTGGATTTTTGAGGCTGATAACGATATCTTCATTTCGTTGAAAAAATCCAAAAAGGATAGTTTTTAACATTTTACATGTAACATAAAAAACATGTCTGATGTTTTTAGACCTGTTTGTTCAGTGTCCCTTTAAATTTACTTGTTGAAGAATTGTGACCAAGATATGTGCTGAGCAGGACATTTTACAATAGAAAAATAAACTTGTCAGTGCTCTCTGGTGGACAAACTGTAATGGCGATGCTGTTTCTAAATTATCTTAGTCATATCTTGGGCAATTCTTCAAAGCGATTACTATTTTGTTTTTTTTTTAAATCACTTTTTTCCCCTTCACTTATTGGCCAACATATGATACTGGAACAAAAATTGGCTGATAAAACAGCATGCCAGTGTTGGGTTCAAGTTGGGTTCAAAACATTGTCTTTTATTATAAGAAATTTAGAAGATTGTGCACCCTTGGCAGAAGTTTGCGCTCTTTAGTTCTGTGTTATTAGACCGACTGTCATGTGAACAAACATAAATCAGACTTTTACCTTAAAGACAGTAATGGAAATTGTCACATTATTGTGAACGTCGCCAATGCACATGTACTACAAATGTACAAATGAAGCTGCACCAGAGAGCAGTGGGCTGATCCCAACAGATGAACAGCAACAAGTCTCTACAGCAAAATGAATTGACATTCCGCATTTCACACTTCCTTGGTTACTGTTGCTAAGGCTGGAAAACTTTATCAAGCACTACCAGTGGCAGAGAGATTCCCGTGTCCATGTGATTTTATTTATTTCACCCCACCCCACCCCCTCACAGCTTCAGTAGATTTGGAGTGTGTGGCTGTGAAGATGAGAGGGTAAACGGGAACCCTGTTGTTCAGTCCCATCACCCAGCACAACAAAGGATGTCTGTCTCAGAGGTTTCTGCCTCCATTTAAATAGTGGAGGTAAATGAAAGAAATTGTCCAAATAAAAAACTGACAGCGTTCTGTGGATTATCCACAACCAAAACTATCTGCATGGCCATTGTCACTAGAGGGGAGAAAACGTGTTTTGTTTTTGTGAACCAAACCTCCTACAATCTAATTGCCCGCATGTTAACACACAAATATCAGTATGTTAGAAAGTTAAGAATCTAGCATGCAACAGTAACTGTTACATACTTAGCAGCAGTAAATCAAGGTCCTCATAGCTATCATGCTAACAGTATAAAATCCAACATCAACTTATGTTAAAGGAATTTTGAGAAATGCGCTTATTTCTTGCAGAGAGTTTGATGATTGATACCACACTCATGTCTGTGTGCTAAATATGAACCGAGAGCCAGGAGGCTAATAACTTAACTTTTTCTTAATCTGATGTTATTCGTTGCAGTTATTTAAATTATTTTATCATGTTTACATCTGAAGTTCTGGATCTTATTTGCTTTTATGTTTTTATTGTAACGCACTTTGTAACTTTGTTTTTGAAAGGTGCTATATATAAATAAAGTTATTATCAACAAGCTGAGCTTAAGCTGTGTTGGTAGAGACACAGATTTTTTTTTTTTACTTTGGACAGCACCAAAGCGGTTTTCCCCTGCTTCCAGTCTTTATGCTAAGCTAGGCTAATCACCTCCTGGCTCCTCATGTGTTTCCATGCATTGTTTACTTCTAGTACCTGCCTTCAAGCCTTTTTGCTTATTTCCTACCTTCCTTTTTGGGCTTTCGCTTGCTTATGCCCCTTCGGACTTGGTTGCTTCTTTTGACTGCCTGCCTGTTCCTGACCTCTATCTGCCTCTTTGACCCAGTAAACTTTGGTTTTAACCGATCTGCCTCATCTATGAGTTGCGCTTTTGAGTCCAAACCTCGGTATACTGAGCCATTACACATGTGCTTCAGTTGCCTGGGGGAATCAAAACAAGCAGTGTTGCCAACTCTCGTGAGACAAATAAGCATCCGCAGCTTCTAAAACAAGCCCAATGTGAAAATAGCCTGTGACAGCCTCAATGTAAACAGGCTCAATAAAGGAGCCTGCATCATATTAAAATGAAACCACTTGGAGTGAAAAGCAGAAATAGATTTTATTTTAACTTTGGTGGTCGCTGATGATCACTTGGTGGTCACTTGGTGGTGGAGTGATTCTGACAACTTGGAAAACATTATCCAGTTAAACTGACAGAATATGTGATTGTTGCGTGATGTAATCTGATTACATGTAGTCTGTATAGCCAGAAAATAAAAAGCATGTAACAATGCTGATTTAAATTTTAAAAAGAAAACTAAGAAGAATCATGTGCTCCATTGATTTCTATCATCTACAAAAAAATAATAAATCAGAGTAGTCAATATTATTTGGTACAAATTAAATGTAAAATTCACCACCAATAATGCCTTCATTCTAAATTAATTCTAATAAAAAATTCAAACTACCGTATTAATGTATTGTTTAATTGCAAAGGGTAGCCTACATATTTCTGAGAGCAGAAGAATGGTGCACACTAAAAATAAAACTATAAACCTAACTCTGACCATACAGTATATTAATCTGACTCGTAACTAGGCAGTAACCACAATAAAACCAGATCGGTTAGGCTACAACATGATTGACATGACATTGATTTTTCTCCAAAGGCAAATTACACTACAGCACTGATTATTTGTGAGGCTGTTAGTAGACAGTGTCAATCAATGCACTGGGGAACATAGTGACCATTCTTTTGGGGGGCTGTGGCTTGGTGGTAGAGCGGGTCGTCCAATTGGAAAGGTCGGCGGTTCGATTGTGGCTTTCCCCAGCTCACATGTCGTAGTGTCCTTGGGCAAGACACTGAACCCAAATTGCTCCAGAGGGCTGTGCCTTCGGTGTGTGAACGTGATATGTAGTGTGAAGCGCTTTGAGTAGTCGGAAGACTAGAAAGGCGCTATACAAGTACAGTCCATTTACCGTAAATAAAAAAAGTCGCTTGCCAGCATAATTTAAAACAAGCCCAAAAAAAACGTGACCCGCAATTTTTATTTAAAATTTTTTTTCAAGCCACTTCAAAAACAAGAAGTCCAAAGTCACGTATTATAAGCGGACTTGGCAACTATGAAAACTGTGTCATAAAGCTGAACTGTTACTTCCCTATGATGCATCACTGGGGTCTATGGAGTCTTGGAGCAATGGTGGGTGGTGCCAGTATCTTCTTTAAGGTTCAACTCACAATGAATGGCATCCTAATGAGTCTCCTGTGTCTGAGATGTCCTACATTGGCAGCCGTATAGAGAATAAACCCCTTTTAATTTATATAATACATTTCCTCTGGCTCCACCCTCAGAACAAACTTTACACCTTTTACCACTCTAGTGGTAATTATATAAGAATATTTGTTTTCTAGTTTGTAAATGAGCATTGTAGCTGCTCAGGGCCACTACCATGGCTATGTTTACCAGAGGCATGAGGAGGGGGGGTGTGTTGTCTCAGGTACCCGTGAGACATGAAACCCGTGAGACATGAAATATGATCGAGGAAGTCTGATTCCATCGTGACGATTACGAGGTAAATGATAGAATTACTCTGTTCGAGTTAGTTTCCACTGATGGTGAAAAGGTAACTAAGAACATTTAAGTGCAATTTTGAGGTACTTGAGTATTTCCAATTTATGCTACTTTACACTACGATTCCACTACATTTCACAGGAAAATATTGTACTTTTTTCACCACTGGTTACTTTTATTTTACATACAACATGATGCATTATTATAGACTAGAGGTCACCAAAACTCCATTTAATAAGTGATTAAGTTGTAACAAAACAAAATTAACAGGAGAGTATATAGTCTTGTGTCCAAAGTAAATGAAAATACATGTAGGGGTGAACAGTGGGTGTACAAGGTCTTTTTGATCTTCCCAACAGTTAATAAAATAGTTTATTATTAATTAGCTTAATCTCAGCCTGCTACATTAAAAACGCAAGAGTAATAATGATCCACTACTGTAATATATTAACACACATTCTTCATAATGAATACTTATATTTTTGATATTTTAAGTACATTTTGATGCTTCAGTAGAAGTTGAATGGAGAACTTTTGCATTGTGGTATTGCTACTTCTACTTAAGTAAAGTACAGCCTTACTGTAGTCTTGTTTGTTTTCCATCCTTTGCCAAGAATGAGTCAAAAAGTTTCTTATTCTGGACCTAAAAACTTCCCGTCGTCAGGTCGTTGCAGGAGATAGAGATGAAGGGGGTGATGTGGTTCGGTAGGGGAGGATCGAAATGGGTGATGGTGACCACATGTCACCAGGTTCACCTCAGTGAGCTGTAATTCACCTGACATTTTCACATGCGCTTAATTGCCATTCATTCTATAATAGAGCACATTGTGCTCATAATGGCAGGAAATGTCAAGTCAGCTTTTAAAGGGGAGGATCCCTGCTAATTGCTTTCCTTTTAGATGAAAATATACACCTCCGTCCACAGACGAGGTTCAGAACAGTTTGGTGGCATTGTTGACATGTGTGATTTTTCTACCTGATTCATCATACCAGAGGTTGTGCTACTGTAGCTTTATTCATGGCATTTAACTTGAGCCGCTGTCGGCTCAAAACACATCATTTCCCACACGCTCTTATTTAAAAGGTGAGGGCTGCTGACACACCGAGTTAGATCAACTGAGTTTTATTATTGTTCATGATGGATTTTCATGTTATTTTGTGTTGCATGCTCCCGCTGAGCTTTATGTCACCTTTGAAGTATTTTCCAAACTTTTTGACACTTTGATTAACATGAGCGATGATGCTGAAGAAGGGAAAGGACAAAGAAATTATGATAATAAACACTTGGGGAACTTGAGCTCAAGTACTGTGTAAGATGTAATTAAAGACTGTGCCTTTGTATTTTGAGTGACTCAATCAGCGACAAAGGTTCAAGTTGCTATAGTTTAATGTGGTTTTTCATTGTCTGTAAAGAACAGCGGGGCACATTACATTACATTTCCAGAGCACACAGCTTCAGTGTAAATGCTTTTCTTAGATCTTAGGATCCTGTAGCCAATGCCTTATTTCTTCTCTATTCCATCTGTCTTCACAACTATAAGGAATACAATATGCCTGTGAGTAAAAAGACCATTTACGGCTGTGGATGCAATCTCTTGTATTTATCAAAATCCCTCACAAACAGCCAGAAAGCGTTCAGAGTCATTTTAAGATGACCTTGACAGTTGAGAAGCCACAGAAAGCGTGAAACACAAAAGGCATCATGAGGAAGGGGGAGAAGAGGAAGAACAGGAGAGTGAGAGGGTGAAGGAGGAGGAAGAGGGAGAATAAATGACATTCGACTCAGACGTCCACCTTGGCCACCTGATTGTTCCAAAATGAGAGCAATGCCCAACCCAAGAACGAAAAGAAAAAGAGAGAGAAAAATCAATACAGCGCAATTAAACACAAAGCATGGCTCTGTGGAGCTGAGGGGAATTTGTTATTTATTAAATTCACTCCTCCACCTTCTTCGCCCCCAAACCCCATAACTCTCCTCAGTCTTTAATGCATGAGCTGCCTCTCTCACTCCTGTCCTCTCCTCAGGTAATCTGACCTTTGTGGTTCAGACAGGACTGAAACGATTGCGAGAGAAGACCGGGGAAGTCAGGAGTGTTCTCGCTTATTGATCCAAGCCCCGTCAGCTTTGCAGCAGAAGACGAGTTGCTTTGGTTTTGGAGAGGCAGCGAGTCAGTCTGGAATATTTTTACACCGCTGTGGTCACATTTTAAAACACTGACACAAAAGTCGGCAGTATTTTTGACAAAGGTCCAGTCGCGTTAATGGTTCAGTCCTGTGTTTTCTGATTTGACTGCCTTCCAAAATAGTTTAAAAAATAAAACAGTTTTCTGATCTTAGTTAGGTTAGGACAGCCTGAATACACTGTTAAACAATCGTCCGACACAAAACTTGGTTGAAAAGAAAGCAGACACAGAGCAACATTAGCATTTATTTTGAGTGATATTTCTGGCCACCTGATGAATCTAAGTCCAATATTCACCCTCCTTTTAGCTCTGCTTTGGTCACCACCAACTCCTAAGGGAAACATCTGGCTCTTTAGCTGCTAAATGCTCCACTGTGTTCACCAGCTAGTCACTAACTTTGTCTGTCTGCAAATTTGGTGCTGGGAAGGTAGCGTAGAGTGGGGTTATCAGACCTGTTTAACTGAAAACAGCTGCCTGCTGTGACTGGAAATGAGGTTGATGAGAGCGCAGTAAATGAGCCGTAAACCCAAATCAAACGACATTAAAACGCTTTGTAGATCTGAGGCGAACTGCATAGTTCAGTGTTAATTCTAATCACTATGAGCGACACCTTTCACATTACACCGTTATTTGACCCATTGTTAATATAAAAATATTGATTATTGCAGCTTTAAAAAGGTACTTAGGGGAAATGTAAAGGAAATTGATGTAGTCTAACCTCAACCACTTCCCTTACAAGCTTTCAGATGGTCTTTAAGGATGGCTCCAGTTTGTTAGAGGTGGAACAGACCTTAAAAGCAGGTTAATCTGACAGAATAAACTGCCGATGTGCTGCTTGCCACCACAATGACCCCTCACTCAGTGGTAATCAATGCAGAGCGAACAGCTGTTCCAGGAGTATCAAACAGACACTGGTTCAGTAAGTCTAAACTGGAGTCTGAATTCTGCCAAAAACAGGCTGCCATGCTGATGCAGAGGTTTATTCACTGCCTCAGTCACCATTTAGGGGAAAGAGCTCTGAAGGAGATGCTGGAGTGGACTCGCCGTCCAGATAAACAGGAAGTGAAGGAGAAATAGTGAAGAAGAAATCAGCAGCTACATCTGTTCTCATTTTTGAAAAAATATATAAAATTATACGTAGAAACTTTACATAGAATTTTTCCAAGATTTGAAATACTTTTATATAAAAAAGGTCTTAACCTTTTTTAATGTTAAAGCTTAATTGAATCAGAAAAAATGATTCAAGCACAAGGAGGTGTTTTTTTTTTTTCTTTTCTTTTCTCTGATGATTGTGTGATTGACGACCTTGTGGGAGCATCTCTATACATTTACACACACATACACCTGACCGCCACAAGCACCATCTCCAGAGCCTGTGCTTCCCTCCCTCCTCCTCCCAAAACCCAGAGGAAATTAGAGGCCTTGTGTCGTTGTTTTCAATGGACCTTGTTCCTTTTCTTTTCTTCTTCCTTCCCTCTTTCTCCTTTTCTCTCTCTCCCTCGCTTGCTCCGTCCGCCTCTGTTGGTGAATTTTATCCAGGCCCGGGATGGCAAAGCGGGGTGAGTAAATGAAATATTGATCCACAGCTCCGTGGCCTTGCCTTCACCTTGTCCTGCGTGCTGAGTTACCGACTCTTCCGTTCTGCTTGTAATAGGAATTATTACAGGAGGCCGGGGCGAGTAATTACTTGGCATGGCGGAGAGGGCGCAGAGGAGGGGCTGCTGTATATTTCCTCTAAAGAAGTTATTTACCGCACTTGCTACCTTCAACCCAGCGCTGCCCCCTCCCTCCCCTCTGACCGCCCCTCCTGCCGCAGCCATGTCTTTCTTAACCTTAATTCAATTCTGTTAACCATCATTAATCAAACAAGGCGTCAAGGGAAGTTTATCAAATGACGGCTGGACCAAAAGGCTGTGAGGCTAACTAGGAGAACACAAGGGAGTGTGTGTGTGTTTCATGTTCTTATATCTGTGTACCTGTTTCAGGGTACAGGTTACAGTTAGGTTAAGGTTAGGTTAGGCATTTAGTTGTGATGGTTAAGGTTAGGGTAAGGGCTAGGGAAAGCATTATGTCAATGACTGTCCCCCACGGAGATAGTGAAACAAATGTGTGTGTGTGTGTGTGTGTCATATTTGTCTATATTTCCTTAATAGTACCCGTGTTGCTTATCAGTGTTATTAGTGTTGCTTACAACACACTCTAACCATGTTTTGGAGTAGCCTATGTAGTAGATGCATACGGGAAAATGACAAAATGAAGTACACTTGAAAATGCCAGCATGCGTGCTGTAAGAGTGTGGTGTTGATGGACACTTTTTTATCCGACAACGAAAATGCACCACACCTGGAGTGGGTACTTAAAAATGGAAAATAAAGTGAGGAAAATAGCTCATGGTGATACGTTCAGTCAGCTCAGTTAATGTTTGTCACACCTTGTGTAACTTCCTTAATGGTATCTTAATTTCTCGAATACTAAACGGGTATAGCACTAGTTCAGGCAGCGTCTTCGCTCATGCTTCACCTGTCGCTTGGCTACCAGCTAACATCCAACTAGCTAACATCCAATATATTCATACAGGTGTGCAGAACAGCCATTATAATCTGACGCTTGTCACCATCACTCTGCTGCTGCAGATGCCTCCACCACCCCACGGATTTGTTGTGAGCAGTTTCATACAGGAGCTATTTTCTTTCTACATGAAACTGCTCACAACAAATCTGTGGATTATCTTGAGTAACCGGTCATGATTTTTGGAAAGAGACGTTGCTGCTGAGTTTTTCAAATGTATTTTTTTGGCGCTTTGAGCACCACTAGCCAAGTGCCATTTAGTCCCATTATATTCAAAAAACTCTGCAACTCAGACCAAAACAATCTAGATGGATAAATAGCACTACAGGTAAAAGGAAAAATATGTATTTTTGATTTTGGGGTGAACTGTCCCTTAAGTTTTAGGAAAGTCTTGTCTGAGGTTTAAAACAAACTTCCATCCCAGTTTGAAACTTGTATCATAAGTTGGCAATTGAACCTGCTTTGTCAGAGTTGAAGGTGAATGTCTCTGCCCACCACCACCCTCACTTTCTTTTACTTATTGTTTTATAGTAATTTCTTACTAGCCTAATCCTTTCCGAGTAATGAAACATACTCATCTTATGGATGAAGCAGGACATCTCCACAAATTTACACAAAATTTTAGATCGCCAATTTTAGATTGTTCCTGTGTGAGGAAAGAGTCGGTGGGCAGAACACCTGCAGAAGTGACCTGCTGTTCTGTTGGAGTTTGATGTATTCCTGCGTCGCTCCACGAGGAAGTGGCCGTTTGTTTGCGTGATAGATCCACAGCGGTTGCGTCCTTGCCTTAGCGGTGGCCCGTCTGGTGCTGCCAAGCTTGGTGATATCCCACTGCATCAGAGTCCCGCTGAAGGTCACCACTGATGGGACACAAGAACCAGCAGCGATCCATCCTGGGACGGGACAGGAGCTTAACAAGGCTACAGGGCCGGGGAGTGGGGGGAAGAAGAACAATAAGTAACCCAAAGCTTTCTTTTGTGGACGACAGTCGGTTGTTGAATCGTCTGCTGGCATCTTCATGGTCTGAACAAGTTGGTTTAATCAAAAACAGCTTTGAGAACTTTTTCCCAACATGTCAGGAATTTTCAGGCACAATAATGCCTTTTGATAAAATGTAATTAATCATTCTTCATCTTTTGGAGATGTTTTTTATTATTTAGTCACTGTAATGGATTTCTGTTTGTTACAGTTAACCTTAATTTGACAGAGGAATGTACTGTAGAAAAAAATAACTGAAAAATATTTATAGACCGTCCTCTAAACTACAGCAGCTTTCAAAGGACCCACAGTGTCCTACCAAAGGTCCCCTGTCATTTAAGTTTGGTGGTTTTCATATTTTCTGTCTCAAAACTAAATGACTGCTCTGTAAGATGCTTTGTAAATAGATGTATTTCACATCCAAGAGAATTAATTGACACAATAATTGGGTCTTAATTGTTTTAGTATGGAACATTTTAGTGCACATCATGATCAAAAGGGTCTTGCAATTATTTCAACCTTGGTGTTCCCATAGATGCAATCTGGTCAAGAGACATTTTCTAAACAATATGATGGACAACAAAGAAATGGGAGGAGCAGCCAAATTCAGATGTTGTGAACAAGTTCATGATTAAATTGTGCTTTTAGCAAAGCAAAAGCGTTAAACTGGAAAGTTGTTCCTGCGTTGTGGGGGGGGGGTCACCTGAGTAATGAAGAGCCAAACGGAGGATGCATAGCAGAGCAGGTAAAGTAAAAAATAGTCTTTGTTCAGAAGCAACGTTGGCAACAGCTAAGCAGACAGAACGATGGCTGCACCGCTAAGAGGCACATGAGTGGTTGATTAGATTAGATGTGGGACAGGTGTGCAGGCAGGTACTGATGAGGTAACTGAGGCACGGTGGGAAGAGCTCAGGGCAGCTGTCAACAGGAGGGGAATTGAAGGGTCTCGAAAGACAACGAAAAAACAATATTGTCATTGACACATTATCATCTTATTAAGTTAATATGGTGAACTTGTTAACAGCTGACTATTTATACATCTAGCAGACACAGAACAACATTATCATTATTTATTGTTTCTGGCTACCTGATGAATAAGTCCAATATTTACTCTCCTTGGTCATTTAAACATTATTTCTGAACATATTTAGTTATTGATATGTTGATATATTATTCTATATATCATTATTCTGTGTTAATACTCCTGTGCAATATACTCTTTTCAGTTTAAAATCCCTATTTATTGATATTTATTCATACTCCTATTTCTGCTGTGCAACATCCTCCGTCTCATTATAATCTTAATAAGTTACACTTAACAGTTCATGCACTACTACTTTATACCGTATTATTATCATCAACCGCTAAACCCACTTTGTACTTCACACTTATTTTTATTTTATACTTATACCCACTTGGTACTTAATTTATTTTCTGACCTGTATTATAGTGTATTATATTTTTTGATTAGTACTTCTATCCCTGTGTGCACTGACGTGACAGTGAGCTGCTGTAACGAAAGAGTTTCACCTCGGGGATCAATAAAGTATTTCTGATTCTGATATGTGTTTTATTTTAATTTATTATTATTTATAATCATATACATTGCAGTGAAATGTACTGTTCAAACCATTCATCTTTGACAAAGTTTAAATTCAGCTGTAAATGATCCTGCCTCAGTACGTCTGCTCCTTAATAACCATATTTGAGCGACACTTGACAAATACATTCGTCAATGTTGTGTTTTAGTGATTAATCATTGTGTCATGGTTTGAGGGTTCATACTTGTTATTTCCTGTTTTGTTTTTGTGGTAATATTCTCTTCCCTTGTGTGTCTTGTGGTTTAACTTGCTCTCTGTTTGCTTTTCCCGCCATTTTTGAGTATCTGATCAGTTTGACCTGTGTCTCGTTGTCTCTCCCACCTGAGTGTATTTAAGTCTGCGTGTTTCATTTGTTCAGTATCAGATTGTCGTTGTAACATGTGTCACACGGTCCAGCCTTCCCAAGTGTTTCTTGTGGTTTTGGTGTCATACTGTGTTTCCTGGACTTTTGGATTTGCTTGCTACCCATTGGATTTGTTTGCTCTTTGATTTTGACCACTGCCTGCAGAAATCTGTGTAAACCTTTTGTGTTCTCATTAGAATCACTGAACTACACCTGCCCTGCCTCCTAGTCTGCGTTTGGGTCCTATTCCCCGTTTCTCCTGCTTGACACTAACGACGACACATGACCTACCTGGAATAAAGTATTGGGTATTTGAATTTAGCCCCTAAACAAAAACAATGTCTACATTTGGGAGAGGGATCACTCCCCGTTAAAAGTTTTTTTGGGGAGTTGTCCCTTATCCGAATCTGCATTCTAAGGGCAGAAGGTGTCATATGCTGTACAGATTGTAAAGCAGCTTGAGGCAAATTTGATTTGTGATATTGGGCTATATAAATAAAATTTACTTGACTATGTTCTACAGTTTTAATCATATGTGTAAAACTAAAGGAAAATTTTGATACCTAAAATTGTTTCTCTATTCATCTTAGCATGAAAGTCTTGAACAAATCCTCCATCCTGGCCGTTGATGCCTCAGGATCCCGATGGAGCCTTTCCAGGCCCGCCCTCTCTAACAAGATCAGACCCAGCCCTCATAGATTCTATTACCCAACCACTCTATTACATTACATCTCCATTTACGAACCTTAAGCAGCTCCGTGCACGGCTGGGGCTTCGACCTTGTCAAAGAGGAGAAACTCTGACCAGACCGAGTGAGAGAGAAAAGACGAAATAAAAAAACCTCAGAGACAGGCTGAACTGTTGGAAGTGTGTTTGAGAAGATGGAGAGAGCTGGAGGACAGGGGGAGAGGAGGGGGAGAAAAGGGAAAATAGAAAATCGATAAGCCGGGGAAGCAGGAGGATGAAGATTGAAGGATGATGTGGGAGGGATTTGGGGGCTGGGGAGGAGGTGGCGTTTGAGAGATTGCGGAGTAGCTTAAGGCAGTGACCGTGATGGCCATCGCCGAAAACGTATCGATGGAGGTGATGTGAGATGGTGGGACAGGACAGCAGTCCCCAGAGATGACCAGCTCGACATTTTGGAATCACTGCTTTCAGACATCTTCTGTTGTTGAGACCTGTCCCTCCTCTGATCTGAAAACATGTCTCAGGAACTTGCAATTGTGACACTCCGTCTGCCTCGCTGTCCACGAGAAAGAGGAGGACAATCACTTTGTCAATGATTTATTTTTTTCAAGGTGATAGTCTGCTACAAAGAAAACAAGTTGATCTGTCAGTCCTCAGAGTCCTTGGCTATTGTGAAGTCACTTCAACAGACCAGAAAAATGCCATGATTGATTCATTTTATTTACCCACTTGTTCCTATTCAGAGTTAGAAGAATGCTGAAGAGATCCCATCATGCGATGGAATGCGATGGAAGGCAGGAAAACAATCTTTGTTTTACAGGACAAAATACAGACGAACAAACACTCATTAGCAGCAGTACAGCACAATCCTTCACCAATGCTGCACTTCTCCAACTGTCAAAGCTGCAGACTCTGTGGCGGTTTGTTTTCTTCGTCTTCCAGATTTGATTTTACAAGAAAATAGGACTTGGAAGTCCCAGATTTGGGACTTTTTTAGCCATGCTAGCATCATGGTTGTAGGGATGGCAATGTCGGTCGGTCCATAATATAAATCTTAACCACGTTTGGATCAATTGACACTCATGTTCCCTTTCAGGATGAATTGCAATCACTTTGGTCAAAATTTTAATTTGTCCAACTGGCAAATATTAGCATATTAACATGCTAAACTATGATGGTGAACATGGTAAACATTATGCCTGATGCAATTAGCCAATCACAGCTCAACACAATGTTTTAGTGGGTGTTGGATCACTGATAGTCCATGGTAAACTACGACAAATTCACAGTTTAGGCGGGGGGGGGGGTTGGCAGAGCTATGCTCCGGCCACTGTCAACTCAACATTAACAGAATGTCACCTGTTTTGGTTTCTTAAAGGATAGGTACCAATACAATACTCACGTACCCATTTGTTTGCTGAAAGAGTTATTAGTTGCTGTAATCATAGTTCATACTGGCTGTGAAGTGATCCCTTCCTAACGTTACTACACTATAAGTGATGGGGGACAAAATCGTCAGTCTGCGCTCTGTGCTGAAATACATTGTAAAGTTCAGATGAAGCTAATATGAGGCTTCAGCAGTCTAAGTTAGACAAATCAAGTGGGTGTCTTGCATTAGACCTTGATTGCTTCACGGTAAGTTTGGACCAATAACTCTTTCCAGTATATACGTATATATGGCATGTGAGTGTTGTATTAAGACGGACTTGAAAACATCTGAACTAACCTTTTTTCTTAAAGAACAATTCTTTGATCAGATAGTTGACATCAGCACTTTGCGGTCATATTTCAGTTACATGCGATTCAAATGGCGCTGACAGTTTGGATTTACGGTCAACCTCAGCTGGGTCCTTTATAAATCCTGACATGCAGACAGACTATTTTCCTTTTTTTACTGGTCACTGGAAACGTGGTAATATCCTAAAAACAATGTCCATCTTTAGGAAGACAATTCAGCTCCCTGGTCTCTCATCAGTCATATTCTCACTTTTAATTCTGACCCTCTTGTTAGTTTATTTTACACTTTAATATTACCTTTGAGACGTTTTGAGTACTGAATCCCATCAACAAGTGAGGAAGGTCAAAGATGGCGTTCATTTGGTTCTGCAGGTAAAAGTAGTTTAAGATTTGTTACTTTGTCACGCTATAAAATACTTTATTCTTGTGGTAGTTTTGGTGTTGACACTTCCTGTTTTATTTTGTAGTAGTCTCCTTCCCTTGTGTGTTTTTACTTCCTGTCTGTGTTTTCCCTCCAGTTTTGATTGTTGGTCCTCCCTTGATTGTTTGCACCTGTGTCTCGTTGTCTCACCTCCCCTTGGGTATTTAGTCTGGGTCTTTTCTTTGTTCTGTGTTGGATCATTGTTGTACACATGGTGTTGTTCCTTGCCAAGCCTGTGACTGTGTTATCTTGGATTCTTTGTTCTCCTGTCTTGTTTGGATTTTGGATTCTGGATTTTGGATTTTTGGATTTTGGATTTTGTCTGCTCATTGCCTGTCTGCTCACCTCTGCCTGTTCTTGCCTGCATTCCACCCAACAATAAACACGGTAATCATCCAGCTACTTCCGCTTCCTCGTCATCTGCTTTTGGGTCCACATACCTGCCTATAGCACCTCGCCATACGACAGAATGATCCGACCAAACATGGACCCAGCAGGTAAAGACCCGGAAGTAGCATCCTACCACTTAACGCTAGCGAACAGAGAGATTCTGCTAGGGAAACATGAACAATTACTCCAGACTCTGACAGACAGCAGAAAGGCCATGGTTTCCCAAATCACACAGCTAACCCAGCAGGTCTCCCGACTCACCACCCAGCTCTCAACAGCCGGCACCACCTCGCCTACAGATTCTGGTCACTCTCCACCACTCCCTGTCTCTGCTGGATGGCAGGAGCCATCGCTCCCGGTATCTGCTGGATGGCGGCAGCCATCGCCCCCTGTCTCTGCTGGATGGCTCCAGCCATTCCTCCCTGTCTCTGCTGGATGGCTCCAGCCATTCCTCCCTATCTCTGCTGGATGGCAGCAGCCATTACTCCCTGTCGCCGCCGCTGGATCGCAGCCGCACCCTGTCCTCGCCTCCGCCGCTGGATCGCAGCCGCACCCTGTCCTCGCCTCGGCCGCTGGATCGCAGCCGCACCCTGTCCTCGCCTCCGCCGCTGGATCGCAGCAGCCTTCGCTCCCTGTCGTCGCTGCCGCTGGATATCAGCCGCACCCTGGACTCTCCGCCGGACCTCAGCAGCCCCCTGGACCCCCTGCTGGATCGCAGTCGACTTCTTTCCCGGCTGGATCACAGCATTTCCCTGAACTATCTGCTGGATCGCAGCCGACTCGTTTCCCGGCTGGATCGCAGCAGTTCCCTGAACTCTCTGCTGGATCGCAGCCGACTCGTTTCCCGGCTGGATCGCAGCAGTTCCCTGAACTCTCTGCTGGATCGCAGCCGACTCGTTTCCCGGCTGGATCGCAGCAGCTCCTTACTCCCAGGCCTGAGGTTCCGAAGACAGCGCCATGTCCGGAGGTCCAGTCGCCAGTGCCATGTCCTGCTGCCACGCCGGCTCCAGTCCCTGCTGGGTCGCAGCAGCCCCTTGCTCCAGTCCCTGCTGGGTCGCAGCAGCCCCTTGCTCCAGTCCCTGCTGGGTCGCAGCAGCCCCTTGCTCCAGTCCCTGCTGGATCGCAGCAGCTTCTTGCTCCAGAGCCGGCTCCATGTCCAGCCATCCAGCCGCCGGCTCCCTGTCCCGAGGCCCAGTCGCCGGCTCCAGATCCAGCCACGTCACCACCCTGTCTTGATGTCCCGCCGTCGCCGGCTCCCCGTCGTGACGTCTCATTGCCAGTCCCCGGCCCCGCTGTACCGCCATTGGTCCCTGATGGTCAGGCCTCCAGAAAGTGTCAGCCGCCCGCCTCCAGAGACTCTCGGTCTTCGCCGCCGGCCTCCCGGAAGGGTCAACGTCAGCCGCCGGCCTCCAGTGACTCTCCGTGTTCGTCGCCGGCCTCCAGAAGGGCTCCGTGTTCGTCGCCGGCCTCCGGAGATCAGCTCTGAGGTCCCCAGCTCCGCACCTGTCCAGCTCCCGGGCCGTCCGCCCGAGGTCCCCAGCTCCGCACCTGTCCAGCTCCCGGGCCATCCGCCCCAAGTCTCGCCCTTGAATCCCTCCTCCGGACCCCCTCCGCCCACCCAGGATCCCTCCTCCGGACCCCCTCCTTGCCAAGCCCGTGACTGTGTTATCTTGGATTCTTTGTTCTCCTGTCTTGTTTGGATTTTGGATTCTGGATTTTGGATTTTTGGATTTTGGATTTTGTCTGCTCATTGCCTGTCTGCTCACCTCTGCCTGTTCTTGCCTGCATTCCACCCAACAATAAACACGGTAATCATCCAGCTACTTCCGCTTCCTCGTCATCTGCTTTTGGGTCCACATACCTGCCTATAGCACCTCGCCATACGACAATTCTTTTATGTCACATTATTAATAATTTATACATTTTAATTACATGTCATTTTTATGATGCTACAAAAGCCACTGATCAGGCTCGTAGCCCACTGGCTTAATGTGGCCTTGGATGTTGGCAGAGACTATGAGCAGTTAAGCACTACAGAGCCTACATGTGTTTGGACTCTGAAAGGAAGAAGAAATCAAGCATTATCCTCAACAAAGGAGGAGTGTTAAGACCAGGAATCAAACCTGAACTGTTGAGCTATCACCTAAACAGCCCCGATGGGACAGTTTTAATGCCAAATAATCCGCTTCCACTCCATTTTGAGGCAAAATAAGTCACATGGACCCCTTTGGATAAAGAACAGCAGGGAGACTTATAAATTATTCTCCATTTGTCAGAATGAGCGATTGTAAATCGGAGGCATCCATCGGTGATGGTGATGCATTTCCCCTCCGTCGGTCCGCGGAGTGATTATAACTCTCATTTGATTCTCATATTACATCACTGGAAAGCTTGCCAGTGCTCAAGGCATGCATTACTTACAAATTAATGTACCCACCCAGCCCAGATACACTATCACCATGCCCTAATGTTGCCTGCTGCTCCATAATATGTCCATTATTTGCCAGCATACTGATGTTCTCTCATCATGTTTGGTAACTGAGGAATGTGCAGGCAAATAAACACACACACGGAGACACACAAACTCTATTTCCTCTCCACCTGTCTCTCTCTTCGTCCCTCTTAGCCTCTCTGTTTCTGAGGAAGACCTAATAAATATTTCCCTTTGAGCGAGAGAGTGTAAAACAAACACAAGCCTGTTTCTCCTTTCCCTTCGCATGGTTCCTTGGAGGTGAAAATGTGAGATGCATGAAAAGGCTGTGAGACAGAAGATCACATTCAGTATTTTGGCATTTGCACTGCCTCCTCTCCTCTCACCAAATCCTCTCCAGTCCTCTGATCATCTCCAACAACATGGCAAACGCTGATGGCAGAGAGCAGGGGTGAGGCTGATGGAGAGAGAGAGACAGTGACGCTGCTGCAAGAACCTCTCTGCCACCCAAACTGAGCTGATGATATAACTCTACAGATAACTTAAGAATTCAAATACATGCCTAATGTAGAAAAAAACGAGACCACAACCATGTCACAGAATAGGAATGTGACTATGAATGAGACACGGCTAGAAACAGAAGTTGTTTGATGATGAAAACGTGCTGTGGAAAGAAAAGAAGCAGAGTTTATCTTGCTGGCCGTTGACATTTACCTTCAGCAACCGCAACATTTAGAGACTTAATGGAATTCAGGGCTTGGTATCGAACCTCAGTCAAGTTTTTTGGCACCGACTAAAATGTGTCAATAACACTAAGTACCGTTACGAATGGCAAAAAATGCTTGCTAAGATTTATACTTTTTAAAATGATTGTGTGATCAGACAGTTCCTGATTGTAATCATAATTTTGTCCCTATTACACTGTATTTTATTCACATAAAGATCGTGTATGGCTGTTTCTGTTTAGACAACTTTTGAAATTTGAATAGTTGGTTGGAAGTTTGAAAGTTTGGTGTGTTTATATTCCTCAAAATAAGGAGTTTAGTGTAACATTAGCAGCTCTGTTCTGCTCTTTATTTGGTTTGGGGAAGTTTACACTCCAGCAGTTCCAGCCTGAATTGCATTATTCAATTATTCCTCTGTTGTTCCTCATCCTCAAATGCTTAAAAAAGTAAAACATACTGTTTGAAAATACAAACATTAAAGCATAAATCGAACCGCTGAGCTGCTTGTCCAAGTTAGCTAGCTACAGCCGATAAAATCTGTTAGCAACAGCCGCCGTCATTTTAGCCGACAAAATCCACGGCTGTCAGTTAACAAATGGGAAGCTTGCTTTTGTTGGGTCGAAGGCTAAAAGATAAACTCAGTTCACAATAGCATGTTCTCCACTGGGAGCACACATTATGCCGTGCAGGAAGAGTGAAGATATTTTAGAAATAGAAAGTAACTGGAAGGAGCATTTACATGACAAGGTTTTCCTGCAGTTAGTTACGTGTAAAACGTCTGTCACCCATTTCAAATGTTTTTTTCAGTTTTACATGGCTAAATAAGGTGAACTGGGCTTTTATTTGGATTGTGAGTTTAATAATAGCTCCATGTACACTCAGCTCTGCTACGTCTAACTGGCTCGCTGGTTCACCAGGGTGGCTGCTGGGTGCAGCAGGCCTCCCCGTGGCCATGCCTGGTGTATTGACTCTGATCAAAGGGGCTCCGGCAGGAAGATTACCCAGAGAGGGAGCACTCCAGCCTGGGTTTCCGGCGGGCACAGATGGCACACAGCGAGGCTGGAGGCCTGGAGCCGGAGCTGGTGAGAAAAATCAGAGAGATGCGGGCATGGTGCTGGGGCCGTCTGGGGAGAAGAGCCCCCCTTCCACTGACAGTCCATCCAAATGGAGGCAATCTTACAGCCCCTCAAGGGAATGGCTTGCAAATGTGCCCATTCCCTTCTCCCTACTAGCGTGCCTCCATCTCCTCCATCTGATGTATGAATGAAGCCGAGCAGGAGAGGGGGTGAGAGGAGGAAGAGAGGAGGAAGGATGATATGATGGAGAGGCAGGCAATCTCTGTGTGTCCTTTGAAGCTTGTCTTATGGGTTTTCTCTGTCAGGTCTTTCTCCAGGGACACTCATGAAATCTGGCTCTGGAAGGCATCTGCACTCTCAGAACTCTGAGGCCTCAAGCATCAAGACTGACAAAATACATTGTCTGTAACTGCCTTCCAGAACGACACATATAAGCGTTTTCTAATCTGACATTCCTATTGGCACTACTACATCATTTCATAAACCGTCACAAATCACGGTTACAAAAATAAAACAGTTTTCTGAAGATTTGGTCAGGTTATGGTCAGGGAACGATCACACGTAGTTTGGGTTAATATAACTATATGGTTGATGTTAGGAAACTATCATGGTCATGGTTAGAAGAAGCCAATTTTAACTGTCGTAGGAAGCAGGAAACGAACAGCAGCCTCAAGTGTCAAAGACAAACCCAACCACCCTGCCGTCCTCCCTCTGCCCTCACACTACTTCCTCCTTTGCTCCAGATTGACAAGAGTCATAATTACTACGGCCGGGGGCTTTGTCACTTGGACGTAAACGCATTTATGTCATTTTTGGGTACTTGGCTGAAACCTTAGATGCTGTTGTTTCTCATGGGAGGACAGTGTCACGTTACCTGTTGCCCTTGTGTGTGTGCTGGTGATCATGAATACAGCAGGTAGGTTGAACCAGAAGCAGATCGACAAAGCACTTGAGTATTGGCATGAAATTTCCAGATTAATCTTTTGATGTTTACTCAAGTGCTAAAACGATTTGTTGATTAAATGATTAGTTTATCAACAGAAAATAAATTACAATCAGTTGATAATTAAGTCAATTATTGAGGAAAAATGTCAAACTTCTCTGGTTCCATCCTCTCAAATGTGAGGATTTGCTGCTTTTCTCTGTTTAACATCTCTGTAAAATTAGTATCTTTAGGTTTTGGTTGGATAAAGCAAGCAATTTGAAGACACCACCTTGGGCCCTGAGATTCTTTGATTGATATTTTTCACTGTATTCTGACATTTTACTAAAAAATGGTAAATACATTAATCAAGAAAACTATTGACACATTAATTATTAATGAAAAGAATTAAAGTTGCAGCCCTTGTTTGTCTGTCGGCCTAATGTGTGGTAGATAATTAAAGTTAAATTGGACTTTTTAAAGAACGTTTTAAGAAAGTTGATGTTGCCTGCAGTTAGATGCAGTTGTACAGCAAAGAGAAGAGTCTCCATCTCTGAAATCTTTGCAATGTATCTTGACATGAAATCAGAATCAACAGGAATGTTGGCTGAAACTATATGAAAAGAAGTCCTGCTGTTTAAAAACCCTTTTCTCTAAGCAGACCTGCATGTGTTTGTGCCTGAGCTCCAGTCTTTTCTGCAGAGGTCTCCAGTCAAAAGCCTATCTTTAGCCTGCTGCGTGATTGTGGCAGAGCTCTGTAGGCCTTGTTTAGTCCCCTAGTGCAGAACTAATGTGCTTCAGATCAATAGTAGCTCAGGGGCAGGACTGAGATGAAGTCTGCACAACAGAAACATGGCCACTGTGCTCTCATCATGCCACCCCTTCTCTCTCTCACCAACAGGGGGGGGGTTGTTTCAGACTTACCCTGTTTAATCTGAGTTTTAAAAGGTTTTTAAAGCTTTAAACAAAAGTGCACAAAGAAAAAAATACTCACTGTGAATAGGTGCACGTTTCATTTGCTCTGATGGTTTTCAGCGTGACACATTTTCTCTCAAATGTCCACATTGATTGTCTTTTCTTCTTTCAATTTCTGTGAGGCAATTCATGTATGGCATTCTTCAAGCTTGGTCAGGACTAAATAGCCTTATCTGCGCCTGCCTCGTGCGTTGTGTACAGCATGTCAGAGACGATTGTTTTCAGAGGACATCACAGGCAGATAGACAGATACTGCCGTATGCCGACTCCTTGTCAATTCTCAGAGCGGCAGCATGTGCATTCACTCTGTGTTATCAGGCGGGAGATTGATTTCTGTGTCCATCTTGTTTGCCCTTCCCTTTGTGTTTCAAAGCTCAATTTAGAGAGGCCTATGATGTATTGACGCACGCACCGTGAATTACCCTGCTAAAAGATGCAAGCGCACAAAACATCTCGCAGAAACGGATAGGTTCTGTCCTTCCATTTGTGACGGCGGGTTGTTGCCGTTCAGGGCACGTCCTCATTGTGAGGCAGCGTGTGATGTCTCGCAGAGATGAGGCTAATGTTTGGCAGCCAAACATCTGACTGCAGCAGCACTAACTAGATCAAGCCACACTAAAATAGGATGTCAATGGTGAATAATATGAAGAAACTATATGCCTTGTGGCGAAGCTTTTTTTCTCCCGGCTCTATTCACCTTGCAAATGCATTCATCACTGAGCAACACAATAAGCAAACAAACACCATCACTCTCTAGAGCAGAAACCCGCCATCCCCCTACACACACACAAACTCTCTCTCTCCCATCCCACTCCCTCCCTCCCTCCATAAACCTGGGCCTTTACTTCATTACCTCGACAGGCCGTTTGTAGGCCTGAATGCTGCACATCTAATTAAGAAACTTGCTTAATTAAAAAAGAGGCAATAAGCCTTTAATGGTGACGAAAAATAATTACTATGTCAGTGAGGGACCCAATAATGACCAAATGAAATACTTACTGTATGGTTATACTTAGCCGGTCTTCCACACAATTCATCTGCCGTCCGCCTCGACCGCAGCCAGACCTGCAAAAACCTCAGCCAGCTGCCATTGTTGTTTGGTCAGGAGGACAAATGAGATAGTTAGTGGCTGTAATAGATGTGGCTGTAAAAGCTACCATGGCCGTATTAGCTCTATTGCTCCCTCGCCCATCAAGAGTCGAGCAGAATATCAGCCACCAAAAGCCTTGAGGAGAGGAGGCACGTCTCTAGCATACAGAGGAGCATCCAGCTAAATGCCAGCGGGCCACAGTCATTTATCTCCCCATAATATTTCATGACCATTATGCTGATTCATTCACTGTGATGTACAGAGTTGAGAGTTCAGCGGTGTCAGATTGTTGTAATATTGTCAAGGGTTGAGTTTTTGATGCTAATTGTCAAACATTTGACCCTGTTCCCCTAAAGCTGGGAACAACGTTTAATGACTGAGTTTTGGAGATTAAGTCACCTACATTCAGATATCAGTCTGAAGTCAGAGCCTGAAACTACATTATCACATGTAGATTTACAGTTGTAAAAATCAAAAATGTTAACAAGTCCAACTGATGAGGCTGCAAGATATCATATACTGTCCTGTCTTATATTATTTCACAAACCAATGCAGACTCTCCACGATCATGAAAATCATTCATTATGGCCAAATCAGGGCAATCATGTGTCCATGGTTAATACATACATACTTTGATAATAAATCAATAAAATAATTAATATAAAAGCAACAAACATACACTACTGAGTAAAGAAATGAAAAAATAAATGACATTTTTTACATTATAGACTAAAGATTATTTGCTTATTTCTTCTATTCTTTTTACTTATTGGAGTATAACTTGATGCCTAAAGCCTGTGTGAACATAATTATGTGTTGAACATCATTCACACTCATTGTTTTCTGTATTTGTTTCTTGATTTATGATCTAATAGTCCTATAGTGTTCAACACATGTTTCTCATCTGTATCAATGTTTTGCTCAGTTTGTGCTGTGAAAGGTAAGGAACTGTATAAGATGTGGCTGTAATTCAGGATTTGCCATTTTTACTGATGGGTGCACAAGGACAATACTTCCCCCAGACTCCTTAAGGTTAGCAAAAGACTGTGGTCATGGTTAAGTAATACAAATGAGACAGGAGGTGAACGTGCATCAGCCTCCACATGTAAAGGATCAGTGAAACAGGAGATAAGATAAAAGCAAAGTTTACTTGGTCCGATAAGATAAAAGCAAAGTTTACTTGGTCCAAAAACAAAGGCAAGATCATCAACAGGTGAACAGAATCTAAAAGGGTATACGCAAGCAGGCAAAAAATTCAAAAAGGAAAGACTGTAGCAACAATGGGGAACAAAGCTATGGCTGAGGGGCAGGTATATATACTGTATACTGGTAGCTGATTAGGCAATTAGGAGCAGGTGTGCAGGTGGGTGTGGAGATCAGGTGATGGTGAAAGGCAGGAACACACTGAAGGTGAGACATTTTATGTCACAGTAGGAAAAGCACAGGTGTAAATAATAAAATGAATGATTCCATTTAGCTGCTTCACTTTCACAGGGTCCTGGTATTGTTCATGCTGACTCACTGTCACACTGTCATGGCTTACTGGGACACTTGACTAGAACAGAACCATTGTTAATGTTATTAGTAACATCTGTTGCTTTTCCTACTGTGACAAGTCAAAATGTCTGCTGTGAAAAAGGCCTATGACAGGAGAGATTAGTG
Source organism: Siniperca chuatsi (assembly GCF_020085105.1). Classification (NCBI taxonomy): domain Eukaryota; kingdom Metazoa; phylum Chordata; class Actinopteri; order Centrarchiformes; family Sinipercidae; genus Siniperca; species Siniperca chuatsi. The sequence goes on along the minus strand of NC_058042.1, from coordinate 4,956,656 downwards.
ACCAGCATTTCTGTCTGCACACACAGGAGGTGAATTAGACGTTGTTTGTGTTGATCAGAACATTGAGACAATACATTTAAACACGACTAACTGACCCACATTGTGCTATTAATACTTTTACTTAAAGTGAGACTATATAACATTTGAAAGAAGAAAAAACACATTACATCATCTTACAAATGAAAAGTTGAATTCATAAGCAATAAAGTGCACCTTCGGTCAATTTAGTACACTCAGTGTTTTTCTGCAACAGCCTTACTTTGTCTGGTATGACCTGTAGCTTATGTTGGCTAATGATGGCTAATGTTGGGAAAACTTTAGATAGATGTTGGTTGACATTACTGAGTCTGTTCAATGACGTGATGACTCCTCTACTTGTGTGACTCTTACAATATACTTTAACATTTACCAATATCCAATCATTTCATTTGTAGCTGCATGGTTGCTACTCAGTCTCACTTTAAGGAAATGTTATTTAAGTATGGGAACTTTATGCGACATGTCTTAATTTAGCCAGTTATACACAGAAAGATGAGAAAATGCAAAGCTCATCTTTTTCACATTGCGAGAGAGTTATTTGGTGAACTGGGGAGGGGAGCGATCATAACTTGGGAGAATGCCGTATCTTTTGCTGTGCGATATAAATACCAGCAGCGTGGCTTGTGAATGCATGTAAATACCTTCATGAATGCTAATAGCACATTTACAATACAAAGCAGCGCGTTCAAGAAGGTGAAGGAGCCCGAACATTATGGGTTTGCTACATAACAGATGGTTACACCGGGCTGTAAATTTCTTCACACAAGGCCAGCAACTCCGCCATGATGTGACCCAGCCGGCGAGGAGAACGGTGAAAGGGAAGATGGAGGAGAATGAAGTCAAGTGGGCTCTAGTTCAGCAGCTTTCTTTGTTGCTGCAGTGAAGCGATAATCAATGCCTGTCTATCAGCGTGAGGGAGAGAATTTCTGAGGCCCAGTGGGGAAAGAAAGTATTGTAAAGAGCAGTGGTCAGGTAGATAGTGTTCAGTGTGAAATGGCAGCAAAGGTCAGGAGCTTTCAAGCATGGGAAACAAGCTAGAGTTGCTTCCTTTTTAAACCAGACCTTGAAGTTAGTGATGAAAGTCAGCACAGTTTCTCACGTAGTGATTACAGACATGAAAGGAGAAAAATCAAAAGAATTCACCTTGGTATTCGCTGTGAAACAAACACGCTCTTAAGTCACACAATGCGCTGTTTCTTATTTCATCCAAAGCCACCTCTGCAGCACAGCTACTTTATTGTGTTGCACTGTTTCCGAGTTGATTCAATGAACTAAAATGAGATGAGACACATTCATTCCCGCAGGACAGGACAAAAGCTCTCCAGAGTAGACTCACTGGACGGGAGCTTGAACAGAAAAAACAAAAAGAAAATCCTCATGCATCAAGGTTGATTTTCCCTGCTCACGTAAAATGGCTTGTCATACATAAAACAGATCAGATTGTGTTTCTATCTGGAGTTCTGGCAGCATTTGTTGATAATTTGAAGTAAAGTTTCACCTCATTCAATACTGTACATTTGCTGGCAATTTGACTTGTTGGTCTCATGTGTGAATAAGCACCGGAGTCCCTTTTATGTAAAAGTCTTTCTAACAAAAAGAAAATCTAAAAGAAATCCTAGAAGGTCAGACCCTGTAAAATTTCTATAGCACTTTCAATACGGCACGAGTCTGAATTGATGTAGATTCATGTAAAAGCTGCACAAGCAGCAGCACAAGGTTAAATATACACAGAGAGAGATGAAATGCAGGTTTTGACCCACCTTGTTATGAACACTATAAATTCAACACTAATTTATCATGGCTTATGCCCAAAGAAAATAAAAACAGTTTAACAAACCACAAAGCATTAAAAATTAGCCAATTTGAGGTTGTTTAGGAGATTGTCCAATCAGTCTGTAGAAAGTAGTTTTTACTCAAAGCAAAAAAGATGAAAAAGAAAAAACAAGCCATGCTAGTGGCTCTGTTAGCCTGTACTTATGTACAAATGTGCTTTCAGCTAAAAGCTTATGTCAGCATGCTAACATGCGACAATGTTAACATGCTGATGTTTAGCAGGTATAATATTTTCTATATATAATCTATATAGCCTGTTGGCATATTGACATTTGCTAATTAGCACAAAACACAAGTACAGTTAAGGCTGATGGGAATGTCATTAGTTTTGCAGGTATTTGGTCATGAAGTATTGGACAAATAAAAATTTTTACCTGATGATCGCGCTAGATGAAAGGTCAGAGGATCACCAAAGTAGGCAGGAATATCTGTACCAGATTTCATGACAATCCAATAATTGTTGAGGTATTTTAGTCCGGACTAAACGCAAGGCATTGCCATCCCCAGAGCCACGCAGCTAGCGTGACTAAAAACCCATGCCAACTGCATGGATGGAATTACGGATATCCAATGAAACGCTTTGCATGCAGCATAAAGTCTTGTCATTCTAGTTTTGTGTCGGACACACATGTGACACATCAATGACTGTTCTTTAGCAGTGATACCACTCTTTTTTGCGCACCAGGTACTAAAGGTCACGCAAGCATTGTCTCTCCTAACGTACTAGTTCTTTCATGTCTGAATAAGCCATTAACAGATGGCTTTATTTAACTTTAACAGATGAAGCCAGCAATGTTACGTATTCTATGTCTGAAAAGGTTTCGTTCGCCGTTCATTTCTATTCCCCACAGCACCATGTGACCTGCCTCCTCTAACGGCCGACCGCCGCTGTCTGCCTTCATGATAAACAGAGAGTTTCACATGCTCTCAGTGTTTGAGCGTCTGATGAGCGCACGGACAATGTAACTTTAATGGGTTTGTGAGTGCTGTTTTAATTTCCCATGTGGAGGCCGGGGGAGCCCGTCCTCCTGACCCTGGCGTGTGTCGGATAGCCCTTCCAGAGCTCAGCAGAGAAAAACGGCCTTATTAGCCCAGTTCATTAAAATCATTAATAGTCATGAAATGAGAGGCACCAGAGTCCAAAAGGCTTAATGCTCCATCCATATTAATTAGACACCCACAAATCTGAAGTGAGGGAAACCGGGGCTGCTGCAGCTCCCGGCGCAAACACACACACCCACACACACACAAACACGCGCACACATAGCCTACACACATTTAAACGAGCTGCCTACTGTGGCGTAACCTCCTCACACCCCTCACCATCCCCTCCCCCGACTGTCACCGCCGCTACCCTCCTGTTACTACTCCCGATTAAAATCCATTTTAATTAAAACTGATCACATTAAGAAACTGATGTGGTTAATTAACTGGACTCTGGTGGAAGTGCCGTCCTCTACATCTGACGGCTGCATTGTAAAACACTTCCCGTAGAGGGGAAGGGCACTGCATGTAATACAACCACCACTAGCACCGCTGCGCCCCTCTCCCTCTTCACACGATCCTCATTTCTCTTGAAATTCAGTGCAAAACTCATCTGTCTTAGCAAGTTATTGAGACACATTAATTAGCCTAATTAAAGACTCTTAATTCAAGAAAAAAATATCATACCCGGATGACTCCATGCGTCACAATTTCTCTTGTTTAAGGAATTTCCTAGAAATGTCAAAATCTTTAAAGGCGCCATCAGCAAAATATGGCTCTTTAGTAACATCTAATGGCAGCTGTAGGAAACTACAACTGTAAAATGTGTGTCCTCCTGCAGAAACCTGGATTTCTTCACCAAATTCTGTGTTTGTTCTGCGTTAGACTGACATGTTCTTCAAGAACCTGGAAATGTGGAGTTTTCCCAGAAAATACACAGAGCCTGTGGGTAGTTTATAGGACTGGGAACGGTGGAGTTTTCCCAGTGCGCTACAGCAGAGGGCGAGATAAGGCTATGACCTCTCTGGCCGGAGAGGATGAGATGAATACATTTACTCCGAGCCATTATGTAGTTTACGCGATCGGGAAAGGTGGAGTTTTCCCAGTAAATACACAGAGCCTGTGGGTAGTTTACGAGACTGGGAAAGGTGGAGTTTTCCCAGCAAATATACAGAGCGTGAAGGTAGTTTACTGGAACTGGCTATGTGGCATTTTCCCAGCAAATATCAGCCAGTGTGTTGTCTGTTTAGAAAGTTTTGAAGCCACTAAGGTTGTACTAAAGTAACCGGAACTGATCTACAGCAAGTGAATAAACCTCAATGATATATTATGGTTACAATGTGGAAAGAGCCATTAAAATATTGCTTGGGTGTACCTTTAAATGAGACAGAACGAGGCTAATGCCTGCACGAGATTGAGAAAATGATGTTAGATTCTTTATGGGACTCAATAATAGTCTAAAGAGCTGGATAAAACTGATTTGTTTCCTGCTTCTTGGTCTTTTATGGATGTTTTCCATTTTTCACGATCTATCCTTTTCACCTTTGACACACCCCTCTCCTTCTCCCCATCGATGCCTTTTCCTCTTCCTTTTCCCTCACTCCTTCTTTTCCTACCTGTCCTTCCTCCTCTTTGTTCTTCTTCCCCACTCGTCACTGCCTCCCTGTCTTCCTCGCCGGCCTCCGACCACACGGCGCTCTTGCTAGCAGTTAGAAGTTATGGTTTGTGGCTGATGAGCTGACAGCGCTACAGCAGAGGGCGAGATAAGGCTATGACCTCTCTGGCCGGAGAGGATGAGATGAATACATTTACTCCCTGTGTGATGGGAGGCTTGGGCTGGGGAGAGGAAGGGGGGGCCGGTGCGTGCCGTCCCTGTGCGCCTGGCCCCCCAACTAAATCTGCTGTATCTGTAACAAGGGTTTCAGACAGCGGGGACGTGGAGGGGGAGGAGGTTGGGTGGTTGGGGTGTGTGTGTGTGTATATATATATATATATATATATATATATATATATATATATGAGTGTGTATCATCTCTTCTTTTTCCCCAAGGCCTGATATTGGATGATGTCCCAAAATCAAGGCCTCCTGCCACAAGGCCACAATTCATCACCCTGAATAGATGTGCGTACGTGTGTGTGTGTGTGTGTGTGTGTGTGAAAGAGAGAGTAAGAGTATCTGTGTGTACAGTACAGCATAATGTATGTGTCTGCATGCCGATGCGTTTTACAGTCCGTCTACATCTCGTTTGCATTTCTTTATTTTTCAGCGCATACATAAGTAAGTTTTAGCATCTGCTTTATTTGTCGTTTTTAAGACATAAACTTTACTGGAAATAAACTCTTGTAACACTTAAAAAAGACAGAATAATAGGACAAAGATGTAATAAATTTTAGATTTTTGGATGTATTTTTCTACCGTTCCAGGCATCCATTAGTTTCCATTTGTTTGTGAACAGTATGAAAATCAATTAGCACAATGGTTTCCAAACTTTTCTACCTGATGACCCATTAAAAAGAAGCATCATCTACTTGTGACTCTTCATCACATGTTGCATATGTCAAAGCGTTATGAGTAGTTCAACCAAAAAGTGATTTTTTTCCTTCTCAAATTTTTTTATTTGAATAATTGTAGAGGCTTAAAGAAGTCAAAGTATCCAGTTTTCACAAGAAACAAGCAAAGATGAGAGAAAAGTCAGAAAAAATACATTATCATTGTTATACAGACTTGATGTTCACTGCGATGAATTACGCAAGTTTCAAGAGTCTGTTAAGAGATTTTTTGCATCATATGGAAATGAATTAAAAGTGATAGATGCTCGATCCAAATTTCTTAAACACAGCAGCGTTGTTTGCCAAATGTTTCAGTTGCGATGTCAAGACGCGTGATTTGCAGCAAATTTGTCTTTGTACGAGCGTGTGTGTTTGTGTTTCTCTTTTGAATGTGTTTGTGTGTCCACCAAGGGCATCATTTATCCAGCAGCCCAGAGGCAAAAACAACCTGCTGCCAGTATTGATGGTTCGTCCTGCAGTACCTGTGTGGATTGGGTTCAGAGGTCACCAGTCACACGCAATCAGGAGTAAATGGAGCCTGTGTAACACTAGACAAACGGCTAAGAGCTTTAGAACAAAGCCAAGGCCGCCGTCCTGTGTGTGCTGCTGTATGTGTGCATGTGTTTGTGTGTATTACTGCAATACTCCGACTCCCTTACTTCACTCAACCTTAGCCACTGTAATAGGATTAATTCTTGATTATTTCTAAGCGTCTGACCTTGCTGATGATCCCTTTATCCTTACCTCTCCTCATGACTGCAAACCTCACCAAAAAAGCCACATCGCTTTTATTTTTAACCAAATAAAACGACTGGCGGGTGAGCCACTTAGCAGCCAAAACACATTCCCGATCCTTTTATCCCGTTAGTAAGGTTTAACACTCTCAGCTCCTACAGTCAGCCTCGTCCCCAGTTCATCCTCAGACTAATCCAGCACTGTGTTATTGTCTTATTGACTCTCTGAGCCTGAACGCCAAGAATCATAACAGCTTGTGGGAGGCGTCACGAAGGCAAACTGACGAATTCGGCATCTCGGAGCGGGACGAGTCGAGGGGGGACTCGCTCGAGGAGGAAGACACATATCAGAGAGGTATTAAACGCACTGATCCATCGTGCCTTAACTCACTCTTACATCATCATAAAACATCATCCAATTTACCAGCACTGTCAGAGAGGAACCATAACACATTTGCATAATGCAGTGTCTTCACTATGTTAATTCTCCCTAAACTAAGCCACATACAAGGACTCTTCTTTTTTGTGAGACTTATTCTATCTCTCTATTGTGTGTGCATGAGTGCACTACACCACGCTAGCATGTCGATGACTGGAAGATTATGGAGGTAAATGAGGCTCTCCAAAGCCCTCCAAGCTCTCCATACAGCGGTGCCGTGATACCGCAGGGCATCACAGGAAGAGCAATAGAAACACATTACTGCCGAAATCAAATTGCTACTGAGGGGTGTGAGTTACAGAGGAAATGGATGGGGCACACAGGGGGAAGGTGAGGGTGGTGCAGGTGAGATTCAGCCTCTCTACAATTTGCATTGACACATGTGATCTCTTTTTGATTTTCTAGCTGTGTGAAATATGGAAGATGACTTGAATGAATTCTGCCTCGGCTGGATTCTGATGCAAAGCGACGCACAGCGACTGTGAACCCACCTCTGGTGCCTTTGTAAGTTCAAGTGTGTTAGATGGAGAAATGCTCCTTCAGATACTCTGATACTGTTTTATATCATCGATCTGTGGCTTTCAGTGAAGTGCAGGAGTTACTGTGTAATGAGAGGCTGTGATTTTTAGCCATGCTAGCAGCATGGCTCAAGGGATAGCAATGTTGGTCTGTCAGTTGGTCCATCACTTTGGTCCAGACTGAAATATCTCAACAACCATTTGATGGATTGCTGAGAAATTTTGTACAAACATTCATGTTCCCCAGAGGATGACTGTGGTGATTCCTTGACTTTTCCTGTAGCTCCACAATGAGGTTATTGTTTTAGGCTTTTAGTAAAATATCTCAAAAACGATTGGATGGATTGCCGAACAGTTTTGTACAGATGACCATGGTGCCCAGATGATGAATCCTAAGGACTTTGGTGGAGTATCCCTGAGAATTACTGGACGATTCCACAGCTCACGATTTACATCCAATGCCAAAGTTCAGTGCCATGAGGCAGGGAGACAGAAACTAAGGATGTGGAGGTTGGGGGAATGAAAAGACTGACTCACACATAGTGACAAACCCAGAGAGAATAGTCAAGTAACAGATCCCCTCAGCTCTATGGAGAGTTTTAATGTCTTTCAGGTCATTCAGCCAACGAATTTGCTGTTTTGGGTCACTCTCGCCGCTCTCCGATCGTTTACAGCAACAGCAGGCAGCTGTTCATCAAGTGGAGGCAAACACGACTCCAAATGAATGTAAATGTTGTTCCGTGTCTGCTGGATGTATAAAGAGAAACTGTTTGCTAACACGTTCACCATATCAACTTTATAAGGTGAAAATATGTCAGTGTTGTGTGTACAGCTTATTGCTCCCAAATGGCCAATAAATGATACAATTAAATGATTAAATTAATTATAAATGAAGCATGTTTACGTATATAATGCTTTAGTGAAATATTTAAACCTTTAGATGCCATGTTTTTATGGCTCCATCATATCATCAAATAGAAATATTCTAGGTGTAGAGTACATAATTTTAATAACATCTCCCGTAAGTCACCCTGACATATTTGGTATTGCTTTGAGATGTGGGCTAGAATTTCAAATAAAGTCCTGTGGGTTGTAACAAGGTTTGTCCACACCACATATGAGTTGGCAGAGACTGACCCCTGGTGGGTCAATGAGGCTGTATAAGTCAACCATAATTGGGATCAGCGTGATCACAGATTTGACAAAAACTGGTCTGATCTCAGTAGGCCTCTCAGTCTGCCTTGATCACTTTAGTTTCGACGGTTAGTCCCATGTGGTCACCACTGTCATCAAAACTGAAGTCGATGCAAAGTGCTTTGAGCTGCAGTACCACCAATGGCCACTGGATGCTGGCTACAGAAACCTCTGCATGCACAAGAGTCCATTCAAAAAGTCCCAACTTCTCTCTAGAAATATAAAACAAAATATATATATTGGTATGTTTGTCAGCACAAAATTTCTCTTCTTCTAATGTGTGTCTTGTAGCCGTTTGGAGTTTAACAAAAAATATCAGCGCACTATGGAGACAAGTGGCGGTGCTTCACTATGAGGTTATTGTTAGTGTTTATTGTGATTTGCCCTTTAAATGTCTCTTGTTGTGCTAGTTATTGATTAGATGATCTTAAACAATGTTATAAACACTCTTCATCTTCAATGATTGTAGTGCCATCTGCTGGGAAATCAGGTTCATTACAGAAGTTTCAGATGATGGGGAACGTTTCTTGCTCACACCTTAAAGGACCATACCAGGGATATTTCACATTTTCCCTCTTTGTGGCTTGAAACTATATAATCCATCAGAATGAACATGAGACCCTGTTTTTCATTTTTGTAAAAAGGTGCATTGCTGTCTTTTTAAATCTACATGCACAAGCATTACCATGCTGCTTGATGTCCAATTTATTTGAACATTTTCACATAGATATGTTATTTGAAAGTATATAAAAATACATATAATGTTGTAAAGGATGTTTTTTTCTTTTGGTTTTGTTCGTGTTCATGATGTTTGATAATTATTGGTGCCTTGTAATCCCATGTGGGATGGGTAACTAACTAACCAACCATGCAATGATAACGTGATGTTCACTGGGGTACATGGCCCAATGCAAGTATGATTCAAAACTCTATCCAAACCCAAATCCAGGGTTCTGAAATTGAAATCGTTGAATGTTATAAATACTTGGGACTACCAGACTCACTTCTAAAATCCACGTGGAACACCTATCAAGCAAACTGAAGGTCGAAATTGGAGCTCCCAAAAATGATGAAGTTACATTCTCTTATTTCACTTGAACATGAAGGTTAAAAGGTCCTGAAGTTTCTTTCATTTTTTTCCCTGTTAAGGTCTTTTTGGGGGAGTTTTTCTAAGGACAGAGGTTGTTGTATGTTGTACAGATTATAAAGCCACTTGAGGCAAATTGTGATTTGTGATATTGGGCTGTATAAATAAAACTGACTCGACTACTTATGTATTTGCAATCATCATTGTAAATGCTTTTCTTAATTGTGAAAATGTATAATGTGTATCTGTGAATTATCTGTGCGTCTGTCTCTGCTTCAATTGTATTTGGGGTTTTTTGTACACAGGTCTCTCGTGAAAAAGAGATCCCGATCTCAATGAGACCACCTTTTTAAATAAAAGGATAAAAAGAGAAAAGTTGATCTTTGACAATTAAATGAAATGAAATAATGAAATTAATGGAACCATTTGTTGCCTAGAACTACTTTTCTTTGAGAATGAGCCGTAGCTGGGTCAGGAATGATGAAAAGAAAAGTACAAATTATGATGCTAGTTCAATAGTATTGACCCAAACTTCGAAAGATTTGGAGTCACATAAAAAATTAAAAGGATGTGTTATGTTCAGATTTTGCTGTGCCTCCTATCAGCCGCTGTGGTGCAGGTAAACTAAATGCTGTCTTCATCACTGTAGAAGGCGTGGATGTTGCACATTGTGCTGTAGCCTCAGCATGATGGATCAAAGAGGTGCACTATTTGAATCGCTTCATTACATCATGCTGATAGTGATACTGAGACAGTTACAACTCGCTCCAGATTTCACTGGTCATTTGCTGCCACCTAGGGGACACGGAGCTGCTGTACATACTGCTAACAGGGAGTGAACTGATAATAGTAAAAGCTGCTGTGTACATTAATAAACATAAAAGTTCCAGTTTCAAGTCTCAGTTATCTTGGGCATCAATTGTATCTCCATACTTCAGAATATTTCCCCATTGTAATAGATGCATATTTTGTATTTGTTTATTATTTTTAGTCTCTATTTTAATCTTTCCACTGTTTTATTTACTGTACTTGCTCATCATCTGTTTCACTGAAGTTTTTGTGATTTATGAGCTCGCTGAACTGCTGGACTGCAAATTAGAATGCAAAAATATTATCAGTTAATAATAAGGGGAAGCAAGCGACTGTGGTGAACAGTAATGAAAACTCAAACCTCATAGCCCATCTTGTGTAATTGTTTGTCAGAGGCATGGTCTTCTAAATCCACACATTCAATTGAAATAATAAGATAACACACCAAAGTTCATTTTAAGCTGTTGGTCAGACTGTTGTTGTCTGTTCTCTTGCGGTTAAAAAGAGTTTATAACAGAACATTTAATGAACTCTGATGGATGTAGACCGCTGTGATAAGAGTTGTGCAGTGTTTTTCCTCTCTGGGTTAAAGATGATTTCACTGTTCAGCTGTAGAGAAATCCACATCTGTGTCTTTAAGTGATTAAAGGAGGAATGGAGGAGCAGAAGAAACCCAGTTCTCCATGTCGTAATGATGCAAAGAGATTTCAGGCAGGATGATGAAGATGAGATCTGAACTTAATGAGTCAATATTTCTTCAGAGGAGTCAGTCTGCCCTCTGCATTCTGCACCTGGTGCTCCCATATCTAATCAGATGGGTTTGTTTTCTGTTTTGTTTCCTCTGGCTCGGCTTATGTTGCCCTGCGGAGCTCTCACACGTTGATAAGCCTGTTTCATCCTTTGTCAGCTTGCAGAAAATGAAGATTGTTGATCAAACTACTGTACAGGGTGAGGACAAACAGCCCTGCAGTAAATCCTATCATTATTAAGCTTTTCATGTGCACCTTTTTTCTCAGACACGGGGCCGGATTACCACCTGGGCCGAGGGAGCAACTGCACTCGGGGGCCTTCGAACTCCAGGGGCCCCCGAAAGCTCCAGCTTTACAGTGTAACAGCTGGTTTATGGTAATTTAATTGAAAATGTGTTTGGGAATATACACCACTAAAGCACAATATCAGCTGAGTGATGGGGTCTTTAAAATGGGCCCTGCTTCTTGAGACCCTGACTTGAAGAGGGTCCCAGTGTCAAAGTCTAGTTTAAGACCTTCATTATTTTGCACTTCCTAAATTACCACTTACGTATAGTGTTCCCGCATAGACAAACAACAGATGTGGGGAGTAAGGGGGGTTAACAGAGGTCCAACAGTTACTTTTTGCCACATAGCAGGTTAGTCCATTGCTGAACTAACCTGCTATGTGGACTAACCTGTCCAGCCATGGACTAACCTGATTCAAAGCTGCGGTTATTTTAAACGCCACCATTGGTGGTATTTTTGTAATGGACTGTATTATTTTGTTATTGTTTATATTCAAAACAATAAGCCAACAGAGGCTAAAATGATCTGTAGAGTTGCAGAGTTGGGTGACTGTTCTTGGTGGGTTTGTCACTACGCGTGACCTCCCCGTCACATTACATGCAGCCATTTGAGGAACTTCAGTTTTACTCGTACAGCTCGGTCTTGAGCGGCACGGCTCTTCGTTTTAAGACTCGGGGAGATCGTGCTTTCCAGTCAGCAGCCCCTAAGCTTCGGAATAGTCTCCCAATGAGCCTGAGGTCTTTAGACTCTGTGGACTTAAAAAGCAGCTAAAAACCCATTTGTTCAGACAGGCATTTAGGTAGCATGTGGTATTTTATGTTTTAACTTGTGTCTTATGTCTGTTCCCCTTGTATACATAATCTGGTGTTTTATTTATCTGATTGAAATTGATTTTATATGAACTTATTTAGATTTTATTTGTTTGACTGTGAAGCACTTTGTGACTGGTTGCTTGCTCTGCCTGTGAAAAAGGTTGTATAAAGTCTTCTGTGGCTCTGCGGGAGCTTTGTCAAGTCGGAGAAAATACGTGAAGCGAAGCCAGCAAAGCTAGGTCAGGCGGTCAACTCGAGTCCACCGCTACACTCACATGACATACTCCTCTCACTGCAACACATATCCAACGCACCCTTTTAATCGAGGTGATGCACCGAAGCCGTCAGGGCTCTGCTCACTCTTCTGCTGCATGCCTGCTGCCACATCACTCACCTCAAAGACCAAAGACTACAAACTTTGTGACAAAAAGTATTACAAACTGAGAGTATGTGAATCAGTCAAGGATGGTCCATTGGTTGTATTATGGGAAATGTAGGATCCAGCGTTTTTGGAGCTTGACCCATTCTCGGGACTAAAAGTCAGGATATCTCATCAATTTTGACCATTCTTTTGTTTAACCTGTCTCTTGTGAGTCCCCCAACTATGTAGAAGTGCAAAACTGAATCACTGTAATAACCCTTTAATATTAAAATACTGATTAATGGAGCTTGAAAAGAAACACTTCACTTGGTCTACATGGATAGTTGAAGGCAAATAATGTAATCGTTAATTTTATCGGTATGCATAAGTAACTCTGATGAAGGCTTCAAGCCGAAACATGTCAGCGGACTTGATTGCAAATAAACTTACCAAAAAGATCAACACATGCAGTGATTCTTTTACTGTTCTCCTGACTTTGTTTTTGGGGAAATACAGACACAATACAGACATTGTCTGTTATTTTTTTGAGGCAGAGCACCCAACTGAACTAGGAGAAGCGCACCTGTTTCCTCTTATGAATCAAATTATGAACTTTTTAACAAGAATCAAGAGTATCTTTTATCCTCAGGTTTTCTCTTAATTGTTTTTAATTCTTCTTAATTAGGCTTTTATTTGAACTTAGGATACTTTTATATTACGGTTTGTCTTTACTTAAAAGAGCACTTTACTGATTTAGCATAGCACTCCTATAACATTGCAGGACTCACGAACAGTTTCGATGCAGCAGAATCAGAGATATCGTCTTTTTTTCCCACCACACATTCTTCTTCCGTCTCAAAATCTTGCGCCTGCATTACCCACAATGCAACTTGACCACCGACAGTTCGATTGGTGATTCGGGTGTGTTGTGCTAGTAGCAGCAGAGATGAGCAGCGGGCTACAGAGGTCTGGTAAGCGCTCTTCTTTCTAACTTGACACCCCCCAGATTTTTTTCATTTTCAAACTCTGCAGCCCCAACTGATGCTGACTCAAGTGATGTCACTCAAGTCAATTCATCCGATTTCACACAGCTGCCTCTGGAGACACAAAAGGCTTTGTACAACTTCTTTTTTGTCCACATATGCAGTAGTACTCCCCAACACCTGTAAACAGACTTCGATGTGTAAAATCGGTGGAGTTCCCCTTTAAGTTTCATGTCACTTGGTATTTTTACTCTTTGTAATCCTTGTTACTGTTGTGTTGTTATTTATATAACTCTGTAATTTTAAAATGTGCTATCCAAAACAAGATTGTTAGTAGCCTGTTGTTATTAAGTGCCGTATATAAAGCGACAGTCGCCATGTCCTGTAAACAGTGACGGTCATGATGAAGGTCGTTTCCCCTTTAAAATGTTTTGGAAACGTCGATGCTGTTCTGTCCAGAGCTGTGAGGAGGGGGGAGGAAGGGGGAGGGGGCCGGGAGATAACTCAGTGTGACATATAGGCTTTTCACAGGCAGGAGAAACCCCGCAGAGGTCACACGCGCGTTTTCACCATGTAGAAGCAGACAGACGGACTGACTCAGCTTCATCTTCAAACTTCAACACAACACGCACCCTGGGCTGCTGTGACTGCAAACACCGACTGACGTATTCTATTTCTCCACAGACACAAGATAAAAAACGCAGGTAAGCTTGTCACCCAGTTTCAGGCTACTAACGCAGAGGTGAGGGATCCTCTTTCCTCCCCGCATCAATGTTTCATGTGCGACCCTGCGTCGAGGTCTTTTTTGCAGAGATGAACTTTGATCTTGCAGAGTCAGATTGCATTTACAGTCGTGATGTTTGTGTCATAGCTAGATGAGAGAGCGGATTCCAGCGGTTTGCATGCCACGCTGCAGATCAGATCGCTGTAAACAAACGGAGCAGACGTGCGGCTGCCTTTCAGCACCAAGGACAGAGCCCCGGAGGCTGCTGCGTAGTTTGAAACCAAAAGCTCCTGCTGATGACTCAACACACAGCTTTACTGTCTCCTCTTTGAATTAAACATGGACTAATGTCAGCTTAGAGCTTTTTCAAAGCTTCAGGGCAAGAATCGAGGCTTAGGATGAGCTGTGAGATTGCCTGTGCACCATTTTTTTTTCTGTTTTCCCAGACACCACAGGGGTTTCTTGTCTCACAATATAGCTTACATAGCTGTCTTGTCACTACTGCCAGTCAGAGAATTTTGATAAGAATCAAAATGTCATTTTATCAACAGAATGAATGGTGTGAGGATGAGCTATTAAATATATGACATATATAAGTCAAGTCAGTTTTATTTATGTAGCTCAAAATCACAAATTTGCCTCAATGGGCTTTAGAATCAGTACAGCAGCCATTTCTATCCTTAGACCCCTCCAGGTATGGAAGAACTCCCCAAAAACACCCTTTAATTGAAAAAAAAGGAAGAAACCTCTAGAAGTGCAACAGAGGAGGGATCCCTCTTCCAGGACAGACAGACATGCAATACATGTCATGTGTACAGAGTAAACCAAAACACCAAAATCACAATTTGGAAATCAGGATGACAATATTATGTAGATAGATGCAAACATCTTCCAGTAACTTCCAGGTGCCGCCAAACAGACAAAAACCTACGGCTGGAGAAATTTTGGCTCCTCTGAGTAGTTTTTGGGTGTAATAGAATTTCTGACACTTTGACTGACAAATGGTTTTACAAAGGAGGCCTCAGGCCCGGTGATTATGTTGTTTTGGGTTATGGGGAACCAGATGTCCCAACCATAAGATTAGATGTACCGCAGAAGGCTCTGTGCTACTGCTACTGATAACTAGGAACAGAGACAGTCTTTTCTTGTCTCATCTTTCTACTGATTTATGACAGCTGATGTAACGTTTTGCTATTAGAGGTGTACTTTTTAGGAAGTAAGCTAAGTGTTCGGGTAGTGGTGCACATGAGTACATGCTGGTCCAATGCTTCTCTGTTGTCAGATCTATGTTTGTAATAAATCCATATATCCATCAGTCTGAGAACTAAGTTGGAGATTCTCTAAATACTGTGAAATGTGTGAGTATGAAAAGTCTGTTGAAAGGATTCATTTTTGGCTTCATCTTCTGGAAAAGTTGAACTATCTCAGTCTTTGCTTTGGTGCTTCATTTTCTTACTGCCCTTTCTTTAAAATTGCTATTCTTTTACTCTTGTGTACTGTAATCATTTTGCATTACTGTAAATATATGCCAAATAAATCAAGTTTAATCTATTGATTGATAGATGGACTGTGACACTGTTTTACAGGAGCAGAAAATGGCAGCCACAGATATCCTTTACTTCACTTTGTGGATCGCCACAGTCTTCACCACCGGACTCGGATGCCCTGAGCTCTGTACCTGCTCAGATAAATACGGCCGACATTTTGCTGAATGCTCCTACAAAAACTTAATTGAAGTCCCAGATGGTTTGCCTCCTAACGTTACAACTGTGAGTCTCTCTGCTAACAAGATCAGTCTGATACCAATGGGGAGCTTCGACAATGTCACCCGGGTGACGTCGCTGTGGATGGCCCACAATCAGATCGTCTCCATCGAACAAGGGACCCTCACGCCTTTGGTTCACCTGCGTAACTTTGACATCAGCCACAATAAAATTGAAGACTTTCCTTGGGAGGATCTGCAGAGCCTCACAGGCCTGCAGCTGTTGAAGATGAACAACAACGAGATGGTCCACCTGCCGAGGGACGCCTTCTCCAACCTCAAAGACCTGAGGTCCCTCCGACTCAACGATAACAAATTCATAACCATAGCTGAAGGGACGTTTGAGGGTTTGGTGTCTTTGTCCCATTTGCAGATTTATAAAAATCCTTTTGCATGCACCTGCTCCCTCGACTGGCTCAGAGACTGGATTTCAACAACCACCATCACAGTCCCAGAGCAGAATTTGATCATTTGTGCATCTCCAGAGAAACTTAAAGGGGAAGTGATCGGAAAATTGCCCGAGTCAAAGTGCACAAGCACAAATGTCACAATACGAACTGAGCCAAACATTCACAACACAACTTTCTATGAGGGCAGTTCATTGGTCTTGACTTGTGAATTCACAGGAAACCCAAAGCCCCTGGTCATGTGGAATATTCACAGCAAAGGCCAGAAGCAAGAATTGGCTTTGTCGTTCACCGAGGATGACTCAGCAGAATCAAATGCGGACTCCTTACTGTCCCACAATCCTGTCAAAGTCTTTTATAATGGGACTCTTATCATTTCACACCTTAGGAAGGAAGACGGTGGCAACTACAGCTGCTCGGCCACAAATGAATTTGGAAGAGCTGAGGATTCGGTGTCAGTGGAGGTGGTGGCTTCCCCAAAACCAACACCCATAAAACAATTGACCACAACACCTACTTACTCTAAAACACACCCATCTATACACCAAACAACAGACAAAACATCTGTTTTTGATTCTGTGCGTCTCCCTGATTTAAAGAGAAAAGAAATCGTGAACATCGCACCCACTGTGGAGATCAAGTCTTCGGAGGCAACAAGATATCCGTCACATGCTAGTAAATGTGGCTTGACGGCTAATACGAGATACATTTCTAGCCATGTCTTTAACGGGAGCCTGGATGATATCAAGCAGTACACATTTGACTTTGGTGTCATTGCATTAGGGGTGTCAGAAACAGAGGCGACAGTGCGACTCAATCCTCTTCTCATACCCAGAGACAAGAGCACCAACCGGGCCGTCGCCGCCACCATCGCTGCCGCCACATCGGAGAGCTTTCACACTGACAGTGAAGAGCGTAAAGGCCTTTCAGATGTTTCTGAAAAAGTCCAGTCAAATGGCTTGTATCTGTGCATCACTGACGACCACAAACACTCAGCTGTGCAGTGGTCGAGGATCAAAGAGGGCATCAACACGTATCTGTTCAGTGGTTTACACCCTGGCACCAACTACTCCATGTGTCTGACCTACAGAGGGGAGGACTGTGAGGTCCAGGTGCTGTTCACCACCAGGAGGAGGGTACCGAACCTCATCATCATCATCTCGGTCAGCATCTGCCTCCTCACCGTGTCTACTGTGCCTCTCCTCGGAGCAACATGCTTCCACCTGGTGTACAAATACCGCAGCAAGACCTACAAGCTGATCCTGAAGGCCAAAGACCAGTACCACATGGAGAGAAACCTCGCTGCCAACTTTAACATCCACGCATCTCACACCGAGTCTCAGAGGAAGAATAACGGCAGCCAGCTGGACGAGGAGGAGGGGGAGACGGAGACAGAGAGCGCAGACGGAGAGAAAGAAGCCGATACAGAAGAAAGTATCATGACTGAGTCATTTACTTTGTCTCAGTGCAGGGGGAATTTAGACAACTGTGAGGTAGGATCTGAGTATAGTGATAGGTTACCTTTGGGAGCTGAAGCAGTGAATATTATAAGCAACTATAAATATCCAAATCAGTAATTTTTGACTGACTGACATAACATCATTTGCAGCTTTCTTTTGCATTTGGTAAAAGGGTAAAACAGGATTTTTTCAGTTTGTGCCAATGGTTTAGGTTCCCGTTAGCCTTTTAAAGGCAATCCAGAAATATTGCTTTGTTCCACAGAGATCTGACAAGACTCAAAGTACGTTTACTTGCTTTAAACCACACCCCAAGCTGCATCATTCGGTGACCAGACAGTCTACCAGCTGCCAGGCTCTATCGATTGTCAGTGGATGTTTTCCAGACAAACGTTTTGGTGAAAGCTGAACTAGGCCTGGCTTAGGCCCTGTTAACCTTGTTACTACATACTTGAAATAGGAAATATCACGGTTTGTTTTCCTCCTATCAAAATAGGCAATTTTCTGTTATGCATTCATGTACGCTTCTTAAAAACAACTTCTATAAAAAACACTTGAAAGCAAAAATACAAACAGTTTGTGTTCCAGAGAGAGAAACTGAGTGCTGAACCTCAAAATTATAAATCAAAGCATTCAATGTCTGTGCAGCTTCATATTTTATTAAGATGTTATTGGTGATGTGTTTCAGTCAGAGGCCTTCCTCAGAGCATGAGAAGTGTTTAAAGGAATAGTTTGACTCTTGCAGAGCGTTAGATGAGAACATCAATACCACTCTCATGTCTGTCTGGTAAATATGCAGCTACAGCCAGCAGCCTGTTAGCTTAGCTTAGCTTAGCACAAGGACTGGAAACAGGGGCAAACAGCTAGGATACTAACAGCTTTAGTAAGCTAGTTGGCTTTAAAAAACACATAGAGTATAGAATAAAGAGAAAATGCTAAGAATTTTTTTATATTTCTGGATCAATATCTGTCCCAAGATACACATAGTGATAGACAATCATGGGATGCATAAAGCAGATATATTAAATTTATTTAAGTAAGTGCAGTATTTCATAAGAGGTTTTTTTTTCTAAAATGCCTTAAGAAATCCCGTAAAAAAGAAATCCTGGATCTGGTCATGTTCTTTGGTCCATGGTGTACTTTCTACCAAATTTCAGTAAAATCTGCTAACACCATTTAGAGACACTTGACGGACAGAAAAACAGAAAAAGATATCACCTCCTTGGCAAGGTTATAATCCATCACAGTAAACACGAAGGCTTATTTGTTCATTTGTGCCTCTCAAAATTTTGTAGCAACGTTCGACTTGAGCCACTGATAACCATCAATTGCCAAAATGTTCTCAGAGACTGACAGTGCCGTCCATGAAGTCAATCCTTAAATAAACAATAAATGGGTCCTAAAGTTTTTTAAAAGTCTCTGTATTAACAGTATTTCACCATGTCCAAGTTAATAGTTTTCAACAGCACAAACACCCAGAGGAAGAAGTCTCTGCCAGTGAATAATCAAAATGTCTTATTATAAACTTAATTATTGCCGCTGTCTATTTATTTAGAGCATCTTTGTTAAA
The DNA here is from genome assembly GCF_020085105.1 of Siniperca chuatsi. NCBI lineage: Eukaryota > Metazoa > Chordata > Actinopteri > Centrarchiformes > Sinipercidae > Siniperca > Siniperca chuatsi. The sequence goes on along the minus strand of NC_058042.1, from coordinate 4,937,355 downwards.
ACCTGTTTCTAATAAACAGCTAGTGAGTGAAAACAAGACCGGAGCACAAAACAAATTGCCCTGATTTGTGCTAGCTGGGGTCAGGATGAGGACGGTGGTTACTATCAAGATATGTTTTCCAACAAGAAAAGACGTCTTAAATCAAATGTAACAAAGCTTGTATCACATGTGACATGCATTGCAAAATAATTAGAAAAAATGTCAACTAGATATAGGCAGTAGTAAATGGGCTAACTGTAACTAAACGATACCAGTATTCTGCTTTAAACTACTTACAGTAAATTTGTGCTGTTGTATTGCGAGTGCAGTAGCTTTAAAATGCAGAAACTCAATCCTCTCATCAGGGAGTTTAAATGTTTAGAAAAACTGTGTTGTTTCAAAGAGAAAACCGTTGTGTCCCGCAGCTATGAGCTCGTTGTCCAGTTATACTGTGAACATTTCCTATGAAGATAACTGTTTTCATGTTGAAAAAAAATTGGGTGTCTTAAATAAGCTCTCTGTCTCGCTGGTGAAAAATGTGGACAAGTTAGTTCAATATCATCATCCACCAAGTCTACTGCCGTGTATAACAGTACAAGCACTTCTGAGTGTGGATGTGAAGTTATTGCCTTGTTGTATGTGGGTCATGGGTCCATCCTGTTGTGTTTCCCAGAGTACTGTGTTAGAAGACATGCATGCTGCCTGTTGTTGAGTCGCAGTATGCTGTGTCTTGTGTAAATATTCTTGACTTAAAGAATAACTTTGGGCCTCTGTTTGCTGCTGTCTTTTTTTTTCTGTTTTATACCCCTGTAATAAAGGAAACAGTATGTTTTTACCAAAGTGTTTGAATATCCTCACTAACTCTCCTAATCCTATGTGCCTCAATAAAGTTTTGACAAAGGAATACTGAATGATTGCTCATCTATCTGTCTCTCTTTCTCTCAACACCTTTAGAACCAGCATTCAAAATAATTAAGTAGTTAGTTAGCTGGTTTTTATTTCCATGTCATACCAAGCATTTTCCATCCCACATGAGATTATAAGACACCACTATAATTTCATAATAATTTCAATTTGACCCTTAAGCAATTAATTAGTTACAATTTTTTAACATTAATTATTATAACATTCATATAAAATTTGTAAATGTTAAAAAACTGTTATGTGTCGTATGTCTATTACAAAATAACTGCAAATATGTGGAAGACCAAAAATGTCATGCAGGTGGTCCAATCCACCTCCAATCAATTTCTTTTTTCTGACTGGATTGTAAAAAATTAAATGAATAAGAAAATTTAAATTAAATTAACAATAAATAGGTCAAATTATAAAGCAATTAATTGAAAATTAGTAGGATGATAAAAAGTAGGAGTAATAAAAATGAAACTGTTGATTAATAGATTATAATAGAAATTATAACGCTATTTAGTAACTGAAAATTAGTATGACTGATGGGACCAGAAACACTTCACACTACTCAATAATAGAGCAATACATTTTGATGTATTTACACATTTTATATTATTAGAATTTTAAAATGGGATATAAATAACATCACAAATTTAACAGAATACCTTCACCTCCTATTTGAACCCTTAATTTTTCTTCAGCAGTCACAGATTACAGAAAACAGATTATTCGTATATCCGTTAAAATAGCATATAGGAAATACATCGTGTAACAGGAAACTATAATATGTCTACGTGAAAAAATGCAATGTGATTGCATATATGCAATATGATTAACCTCAATATCTCATCATATGATTCATCCCATAATAATTACATAGCTGAAATAGAAGTAGAAACTGCGCACACAAACTTCTAGCAAATAATATTAAGACGTAATTAGACGCATATAACCCAACGGTTACAATGGAGTATGAAATTCTTGTGACTCCAGTTTTTTCATGTTTTTTCTTTAAATGAGAAATTGCCTAGTTCTGTGTTGGTGGATACATTTCTGCACTCCATGATCTTACAAACCCTCTCGTACACCATTGGACTGACTGAGAAAAACATGGAAAGCATGGTGAACTGAGTACACGTTGAGAACCAGCATGTGTCGACATAACTGCATTAACCCGAGGCAAAAATGGACTATAACCTCTTATTGACTCCCATCCTAGTTCTGATGCTGCCATTGATCAGCACTGGCAGATTGTGCATGTCAATATATTACTAAAAGGCCTCAACAGAGTGGCAGAAGGAGAACACAATGAGAGTTTTCTTTTCATATAGTATGGTGAAAGGTGCTGTACTTGTATTGTCAGAGCCTCAGGGATCTCATATTAGTAGTTACATTTTGTTATTATTTATTTTTGGAATTGGTGCCCATGTTAGCTTCTTGGTGAGTGATCCTCACCAGTTTTTATTGTAGTCTTTTATTTACATGTGAAACCATTGTTTTTGGGGCCCTGGAGGGTCAGGGGCCAAGAGGCATCTGGCCCAACTGCCTTGTGCGTGATCAAGGCTTGCAGGGCTTACCGAAGCAATCTGTAATGAAGGACAAATACATCAGTAACACAGATATGTGACAGGTGGAGACGAACTCTAAAGGCTGCACCAATTTGTAGCAGATAGAAATCTCTCTGTTTTATTGGAATGTTACTGGAGAAGCACATTTCAAGCTTAAAAATTGTACTATGGCAACAACAAACTTGCTGTTGGCTTTAAGTATGCCACCATGTACCTGATGTGACCTACACTAAAGACTCTTCGGATAAACCCTGACGTTTTGGTTTATTCTAGTGCCACCATCTGAAGCGTGTAAAAATCTGGCATCATGTCAATAAGAGTGACAGTATACTCCAAACAAGATGACACTGGAAGTGTTCACTCAACAAAATGGCAGGTTGGCAACCAAAAACAACTCTGCATTTGGCATTGATCACCGAGCCCGGTATCACAATCACAATCTTGTCCTAATCCTAACTATATCTTAACTATAGTTTATGTGCCATTACCACTTTCCCTACCCGTAACCATAAAGTTGTTGCCATGTGCAGATACTGTAGAAATCGAGAATTTTAAAAATGTTGGCATTAGATGTAAAGAAAAAAGTTGCCATTGAATCTAATCTGAGGTTTTGTCCAAGTTCTTGTCAGGCTTGGATGGATCACCACAATGTGTGCAGGCAGGTTAGCCAAACTTGTAGAGTTGTCAAATGGATTAGTAAATCACTTTAAATATACCATCAGCTGCAGCTGCCCAACAAAAATGTGATTGGTTGCAGGCCATGTTTTCAAGTTCAAGCATAACTAGATTTCCTTCTTGCTCTGAACTTTTGAGTGTCATCTGCTCCCAACCCAACGTGACTCACAAGCTTCACAAGCAGCATAGACACCACTGAATGAACAGACCAGAAGTTTATATTGTGTACACTGTTTTGCTCACAGCGCCTTGCTTGCTAAATACGATTTTGTTTGGAGTAAACTGCCAACCACATTAAGGATCTCAATCTGTTTTATCTTGGTTTGTTGGAGTCTCAGTGGACTGGACTGGCTCGGCGGCTGGTTTGTTGGCCTCCTTCTTGCTGCCTTTCTTGGAGCTGTGGTTGGGGGTCCCGTTCAGGACGCTCTCCGAAGTCTGCTGTGTCTGGAAGTGCTTCCTGGAGCCCAGCAGGGACGGGTTGTTGACCAGCGTGTACAGCAGCTGCCAGCGAGAGCGTATCCTCCGACTGCTGGTCACCTCGCTCGGCCTATTCTCTTGAATCCCTGAAAGCATGGAGGAGCAGGCTGTCAGGGCAGAATGCGACACCCAACTGAGGGGTTGAGGGTCTATGATTATACTGCATGTTGCTTCATTGGTGTATGTTTTTTCCACAGTTTCATTGTTTTTCTAAGTGGTTATTAACATGTTGGATGTTTAAACACTTAAAGTCAACAGTTTTTTAGCCACGCTACCCTGGGCCTAGGGATGGCAGCGTTGGTCAGTCTCACAAGAGTGACAACAGTAGGATTTATCAGCAGGAAATATTTATCATCCACAAAAGATTAATCTTAATCAAAAAGGTCAACATTATTACATGTCCAACAATTCAATTCATGACTCGATAGGATTGGTGCTAACATACCATGCTACCATGCTAATATTGACACGTTACACTAAAGTTAAATGTTAATGCTAAATGTTTGGATGGTACCATGCTAACTGAATGCATGATAACATCAAGCTAAATGCTACACGCTTGCCAGCATAGTTTAACACACATAACAAGCAGAAATGCCAAATGTCGCATAATAAACATTTCTAACTGTGACAGTTAAATGTGATAGGGAGCACTACCTTACTGGCCCACATTATCATGTTAGCATTCAGCTGAGAGCACAGCTGAGCCTAAGTATAAATGAGGCTGAACATTTTCAGGTCAGGCTGATGAAAATTGAGCCAAGTCTGACAATGTAGAGCTGAGCCTGACAAGCTGAGTCTGAGATGTTTTAAAACTGTACAAAGGTTAAGAAAGGAAAGTGTCATCAATGCTGGCAGTATGGCTCTAGGCACGGCTTTCTGTTGGTCAGTCAGTACAGCCATTCATGGCCAACAGAGGATAAAATCTACTGACTTTGGTGATCCTCTGACTTTTCCTCTGGCACCACCAGGAGGTTTTCTTGTCTTAAGAGAAATATAATATAAATATAATAACTATCAGATGGATTGCCATGAAATTTGGTACAGATATTCATGCTGCTCAGAGGATGAATCCTAATGACTTTGGTGATCCCTTCACTCTTCATCTTGCACCACCAGCAGATCAAAATATTATCCATTATCCATTGAAAGATTTTGACATTTATATTTCGACAAATTTTGGTACAGATGGATTCGCATTTTTGGTTCGGAGAGAAATGCCGCGACAACTGTTGGATGGATTGCCATGAAATTTGGTGCAGATATTTTGTGAACTTTGGTGATCCCTTGACTTTTCATCTGGTGCCATCATCAGGTCAAAATGTTTGTTTGTCCAATACTTAAGTCTATCTATCTAACAGTTTGGTTTTCCTTTCAATGGTCATTATAGGCTCACAGAACCCCAAGTGTGGTTGTAGACTCTTCTTCCCCAACCAGTGGTAAAGATCTAAGAATTGCTATCTCTGAACGTTTCATCCAATAAACTATTTTGTTTTCTAGAGTGTAAATGACCATTACAGCCTCGGGTACAATACAGTGGCTATAGAAGTCTAGAAGTCTGTACATATTAAATTAAATCTATAAAGCACAGGTCAGATGTAAATCTGGGCTGCATGTATGTGAGGATGTGTATTGTGTGAGTGTCTTTGTGTATTCGGCTTTGTATTACTCATGTTGTGGAGACATAAATCTGTTTACACAGTCACTTTGTGGGGACTCGCCTTCCTTTTGGGGACGAAACGCAAGTCCCCATAATGTCAATCATTAAATTTTAGGGTGAAGACTTGGTTTAATGTTAGGGTAAGGGTAGGTTTAGGTTAAAGTTAGGTTGGGTCAGGTAAGGAGACTGTCATAGTAAGTAAGGGTTAGAGTTAGGGTTAGTCTCCAGTAAGTCAATTTAATGTCCTCTGAAGTGATGGAAACACGACTGTCTGTGTGTGTATGTGGTTCAGGGTCTCTACCTTCCTCTGCGTCTCTTATTTTCTGTCCAGCTCTGCCTCTCTCGACCATCATGTCCAGCAGCAGCCCACAGAAGGCCTTCATCACTGGGTGTGACTGGCTGACCTCCACCTTCAGGGTGTGGGTGTAGTATCGGTAGGCTGAATGGGGTCAAAGGTCACAAAGCATAACTAAAGTTAGACTGAGACCATGGCCAAAAAATATCTTCACGTCCTGCCTACACATTTTCTTGGACAATTTAACTTATTTTATATTTGATGGGTAATGATGGTGATATTTCATCTTTTAAGTATCAACAAATCACCTGCAAAGACCAAAGCTAGTAATTAAGTTACCCTACTAACAAGTATTATCTGTGTGCCTAAAGCTTGATATAGGTTATTCCTCAATGCCATAGGATTCCATTGAAAAAAAAAAAAAAAGATACCTGGGTCGTAGGACTCTGCAGTGCGGTGCAGCAGACTGATGTCAATACGACCAAGATGGATGATGTTGTACAAAGCTGTTATCACCATTCTCCATATTGCGACTATCAATCCCACCATGGTGTTGATCAGGAACAGCAGGTATGTCAGGAGGAACAGACTCTCTCTGGAAATCACCATAAAATATTTCCTAACAAATTAAGATGGTTGTCTTAGCAGAAAGATGCTCTGACCCTGGACAGGGCTACACGGAGGGACACAGACAGGATTTTCTTTATTCTGGTAAAGGGGCACGCCACTGATTTTACACATCAGATCAGTTTACTTGGCATGGTTAGTACTACTCAGACCGTGACAAGAAATTAGAAAATGTCTTTTGTGGCTATGGAGGATCTTTGTCATGTCTGAGAGAATGACTCCTGATGTGCTTGGAGACTTCAAGCCTGCTTTCAAACTGGGGGCGTTGAGTTGGACAGGGAGGGTCTAATAAAAGAAGATCGAGTTGCATTATGGGAAGTTTTTTTAGCTTGATCCATATTAAAAGTCAGGCTATCTCAGCCCTAGTGGCTTCAATTATGACTATTTTTATACTCTTCTATAACTTTATGGAACTGCTATACTACCTCTAAAGAGTACCTCTTTAGCCGTTCAATTAAAAATTCTTTATATTGTATTTCCCAACAGGCAGGTCTAAATGGTGTTTCAAAGTGTTTTCCAAACTGCCAGGAATCAAATTCTGAGTAATTTGCTATTTATTTATAAATGTATTTGTTGGCCTAAAGGTAGTCAAATTTAAATGTACTAAGTCTAAAAATACTGGAACCAGCCTACAAAATACCCAGCAGTTTTTTATTGTAAATTGAAACTCCCCTCTACTGAAGGTCCCCCAGGTCCCCCAAATTGCCAGACAAAAGTACAGAGGATATGACCTCAGTGTCCTCAAAGGTAGCTACAGCCCTGGCAACACCCATATTTAACAATCAAGTCATTATAAAATCCCAGGGAGAAAGTTATTTCTCTAATATTCTACTAAAATCATGTTTTTCATGACATTGTATGGTACATAGCCTACAGTACTGGGAATGAAGCAAGTTAAGTGAGCGGTGTAGCAGAGTTTGAGAGCCTATTGATTAATATACACTGTATATATTACCTTTTGTAACTAAATGAATCATTTACTCTGTAAAATAGCAAAAAATTATAATAAATACCTATCACAAGTAACAAGAGTACAATGTTTTATCTTGAGAATTTAATCTAATCAACAGGCAAAACCCAAAATTATAAGGGATTCTTCCATTAATCATTAATTGCCTAATCAACACACTGTACTGTACATACTACATTAAACTGCATTCCAATAAATGGGCTGGAAAGGGCTTCAAATACCTGTTGTTCAAGTCTCTCGTACCAGATTCCTTTTTGATGAAAGCAAACTTAGCAGTCACATGTTGAAGCACTGTAACCAGCAGCATTGTGACCCAGGCCGGCCTGAGACATCACAGAGGTGGAAAATGAAAGAAAATGAAATGTAATCTCTGTCTTGATCAATGATCACAAAATGAAAAAGATCTGAAAGGTTTCTGACTCACCATGCCTTTCCCGCGATTTCGAAGACAATGATATTACGACCGTAAAAAATAGGAATAATGATCAAAAACACCAGGAACAAGAAGCAGATGAAAAACACAACAGTCTGAATAGCCATTCCTGCCAATACAACACAGAAACAGGCAGTTTTTTAACACATCATTTCTCTTCAAAGCATTCTTTAGTAAAGCAGTTGATTAAAAATTGCTTTGTGATGTGACAATCTGAGGAATGGATTCTCCAACTTCACTTCTAGCATTAATTAAAGGATAAGGTTGGCATTATTCTGTATTTTTCCTATTGTCAAAAAATCCCATGAAAGGACCAAAGTCGTCCCTGTCTGTTGCATTCATTTTTAAAAGGGATGATTAATTTCCTGAAACCTCTGGGCATAGTGCATTTGTTGGGGACTTTTTTCAGTGGCGGATTAATACAGATTTAGTGCTCCAGTGAGTATTCGGGGCAGCAGGACGGTGTATGTGGGATTGACTCAAAACAAACTACAGTGTGTGTGTTCATGGTGATGAAGTGTTTTTAATAGTTTTTGGACAACAATGGAGCTCTGCGGCTCAGAGGAAGAAGCTTTCAGTTTTTGTCCACATGCAGTATCCTTTTGATTGATCCCTCTAACAACACTTGCTAGTAGGATCAATTCATTGTTGGTGTTTGTCTCTTCATGAGATTTGGTGACAAATATAGAATATTACCAGTAATTTCCTTAAATAAAGTTAAAATCACTGATGATTTTGCTGTGTATTTGAGCTTTACCGAGGCAGACGATCGCAGCCTGGTATCCTATCAAGCCCATCCAACAGACAATACCCGGTTTGGATGGACGAATGGTCTTCTGGCTGTTATAAATGCTGTATATGTCTCCCTTATACAGTCCTTTCAGGTTTGACCTGAAACACATTAAAACCAGTGGTACATTAGGCTCAGACAGGAAGGCCTGGGAATCAAATCTCTAGCAAAACAAAGCAACAGAGAGGAGTCGACAGGGTTTTATATCAGGTGGCACAAAACGCGAGGTGACTGGCTGTTTCCAGCACTTGCATGGACATGAAACTCTTGGTTGAATCATCAGTACAAACCAGGAGACACTGTGCTGGAAAGAACTGAAAAAAGTCCCAGAGGGCATTGCATGGGGGAACATCCAATCACAGAGCTTAAAATCATGTTGCCATGGCAGATATTTTTCTCAACAGTCGGCGGAGACCAAACCAGAGCTAAAAGGAGAGTAAATATGGACTTACATCTGTCAGGTGGCCAGAGACACGACTCCAAATGAATAGTAATGTTGTTCTGTGTCTACAGGATGTGTAAATAAGCAACTGTTTGCTAACATATCAGCCATACCATCTTAATAAGGTGATAATATGTCAGTAGTGTGTTTACAGCTTGTTGCACTGCCCCCAAGTGACAAAAAAAATCAACAGATTCTGCCAGTGCCAGTCTCTACGGGGTTTTACTGCACTTACCTGTGACGTATCATGGACCTCATGAGCATGATGAGACTGACCAAACAAGACAGGGTCATCGCACAGAGGTAGCACACTAACACACAACATGGTGGGAAAGAAAAACTAAATGAGTCGCTTATTTCATTACGATACACTCCCAGATTTATGTTAAAAGCCAAAAGAGTAGCCCCACATACCTTCCAGCAACCACGTATAGAAGGTCACAATTTTGACGACCTCCATCCTGTCGTCTGACAAGACGATCCCAAACCCCAGTAACAGGAAGGCGATGTTTTCATCAATACCAGCACGAACAATATGGAGAGTGGGGACCACCAGGATGACTAACAACAGCGCCGTCTGAAAGGTGAACACATTCACATTCACATAATGTGTTCGTGCTCCACAAGGGCAAACAGCAGTAACTATATTTCGTCTGATTTAAGAGGGGAAAGGTCATGACGATGGAAGACTTACATAATATATCGCCACAAAGGCAACACATGCCGATACAGCCAGCTTTAGTGGATAACGAAACACTGAAAGACAAAATAAGTCATCACTTCTACCTTATTTCAGTCACAGCCATCAAGGATTTACCATTGAACTTTAGGGACTAAAATGTTTAGATAAGCTAATGTCAGTTTCCCACTGAGTGTGACATAAATACAAAATGACTGCTATGAGAACATGGTCATGAAATAAAACGACGCATACTTGTAAGAGTGCACACACCTTTTTCTGGTATATAAATATAACCTTTAGGCACCTCCAGTATTCTCTCTGCCAGCGTTGGTTTATCTGCAGATGAAGAGCTACAATACATATAAATATAGAGAATTAATGTTACACACATGCACACACAGTATGAATGTTTTTCCATTAAATTTAGATATGATGGCAATAAATCACATTTGATGCATTAGATTGGCCCATGCAGTTCATACAGGCAGTATATCATCATTTAAACCTGTTTCCAAGTAATATAAGCAGGAGTGGAGGACGTATTCCAATCATTTTCTTAATCAAAAGTAAAACTACTTCAATGGAAAAATTCTAATTCAAAATTCAAAAGTGTGTTTTCGTGAAACAGCTTTTAAGACATCATTAAAAACCTACAAATCTCCATTAAAACAAACAATATTGATGTGGCAGGTTCATTGCTGGTTTTGTTGGTTCAATTGACTTCCATCATATCAGTCATGTGTCCTTCTATCTACTATACAGTTCAATAACACAAAATCACTGTGATTTTTGTAAAGATGGAGAAGACGCAATAAAATGTTTGTTCATTCAACAACGTTCTGGAGAAAACTGGAGGATATTTTTCTCATGTAACAAATCATTCAATTAAGTCAGGAGCCAATGATATGACTTTATATTGTGGAAAAGAAGAACCAGAAAATACATCTGACTGTCAACTTACATTTCATATGCATAATTCCAAGTTTTCTTAATCTCTCCCATCTTTTGAATTATTTATTATTGAATTTGGAAATTACATTGAGTCTGTTAAACTTGTAAAATGTGTGCATACAATTACTCTGCTTCAGAGATTTAAGCAAGATGACTTCTGTACCTAATTTTACTATTAATCTTTTCAAATATGTGTTTTTATTATCTATCTGCTTACCTACATTATTATTATTATTATTTGTCCTTTCTCTTTTTTCCTACTTTTTCTTTATTGACTTTTCATGTCTTAATTTAACTCAATGAGTAATAAAAGTACTGTACATTTTATGTTCTGTTCATATACAATACCAGTGATGAAATGGATGTCTGGTTTTGGTTGTTATGTTACCCCTGTTCTGTGGGACGTGTTCTAAATAAAGTTTGGGGGGGAAAAAACATTTTCAATTGTTGCCTTATCTCCATTCACCTGGCAGTTGAGGACTTTTTCTTGAGAAGTGACTTCACATAGTCGGTGTAGTAGCTGCTGTCAAGGTCCTGTGAGCAAAACATTCAGACTTCACATCAAGCAATCACTCATGACGAGTCACTATATGAGAAAGTGGCTAAAGGATGTTATTACTAGAAGGTCATTGGTTTGATTTCCTTGATCGTTTTTCAGTGGAAAGCTTTGCTAAAGTGACTCTTAGTAGGATTCAGCATCATTTCAAGATGCCAGAAATGATTCTGTTATGTTCTGTGTAATTTGGGGTCTTGATACTGCACATTCCTGTGAGCTATGAACACTGTGAGCTTCTGGCGATGTTTGGTTGAAAACATCATGACATAAAAAGAAAACCACCGTTCTCAATGCATGAGCTATGACAATTTGTTTTTAACAACAATAAACGAAAATACGAGAAAAATCTGAAGGTGAAATAAAAGTTTAGTGACTAAAAGTGTTATTTATTCTCATGACAGGGATTGTAGACAGATTAAACCTGCTGTTAAAACAAAAACTCTGTTGTATTAATATGTTTGAAAGGGTAAAAAATATCACCTCCGTCATCATAATCTGCTGAAGGACGTTGAGTTAAACCCACTCTGCTCTGCACAAGCTGCTTACAGTAATCATGGTTATGTTTTACATAGTTTCTTTCTTCAGTTGCACCAGACACAGCCTGAGATTAGTTGGTATTTACACATATATCATTAGGCAGACAAAATGTTGAACAGAGATCAAATGCTACTTTTGTATTGGCTGAATGTTGATGTCTGTATTCGGACTTTTCTCACCTCGTCAGTCTTTGGTCCTTTGAAAAACAGCAAAGGAAACTGGACACAGAGATATGCAAGGCAGGCCATCTGGGGTAGACTTGCAAGTAGAGCGTAGTACTTATAGATCTGTGAGGAAGAAAATGGAAAAAAAAAAGAGAATCTTCTGATGATCAATTCAACTAAAATCCCCCAAAACAGCTGTGGTTTTATTTGACCATGTTTTTGAGATATGTGGTTTCATGTATCTCAATTGAGGTGAATGCTCATCAATGGGCAGCACTGCTTTGTGGAAATACTGGGGTTTTATACACTTTTTGCATCAATATGATACCTTGTTTTGTCAGATATTAAATTCACTGGATTAGGCTAGGATTATTCCTGTCCAGTTATTAAATTATAGATTTCAATATTGTGATATAAAAAGAAATATACTATGATAAAAGATTTTATTAACATCGCAAACCTCAAATGGCACATTTTTGAGTTTAGTTTGGTTCTGTCTATTGGTCATTTTATGTTTTGGTACAGTGGTTTGGTTTCTCTTAGTTTGTCTACAAATCAAACACACAGTAGCCTGTTTCCTTTTCTTTTGATTTGGGAGGTATCAGTGGTTTTGCTTTTATTTTAAGGTCTTTTAAGCACTTGTTTGATTTATTGGGTGTGATTTAGCACCATTTTACGCACTTTTGCTTATGTTTTGTATGATTTGTTTCTCACCATATTGTCTTTGTGTTATATCTTGTAAATAATGTATAAATGTATACCGTCTGATCATTTTGATGATAAAAGATGTTGTGTTGTTGTTGGTGTCTCACCTCTGGAGTCTTTGGACAGTCAAACTTCTGCCACACCAGGACCCCGAAGTGACTGAAGGAGAGGAGCGTCCCGAAGACATAACCCGCTTTGTGCTGCAGAGTGCCGCAGACCAACAGAGGATAATACAGGACTGGATAGTAGAAGATGGCGATTATCTTCATGTACTCTGAAAAACAAGGGATAAAAGAAAGTAATGTATCAAACAAAGCTTGAAGCTGAAGTTCTGCCCCATTTCCAAGCTAGCTTCTGTTCCAGTAACCTATGTAACACGATGTGTTTTCTCAGGAAGGGTGTTTTTCATCAAACAATTTACATTTATACAGGGTCCCTTAAATCACTTAATTTCATGCCTCTTCTCTTAGTTTACAAGCTTGGAGAAATTAAATATACTGAAACTGAAATTAAAGCCACTATGTGTAGAAATTTTATGTGATTATAGCATTGTCACAGTGTCTTTTTTGATGTTACCACTGGGGGCAAGTTAAGTTAAATTTAATCTCCTAATCAATACAGCATGAGGGATCAAATTCAGTTGTTTTACTGCCTACCAGTCACTACTTATCGTGTATATTCATATTAATATAATAGTTTATATTATAAGTTTTCCTTTAATTTTATTTTAAAAAACAGATTACATTCTGAGATCGCACAACATTTTGTTGTTTAATTATAATTATCTAAAACATCAAATGTTTGAGTGAACATGTTTGTTCTTTATTACCAGTGCTCCCATCAGAAGCATGCGTGTACTCATCGAAGCACTATAACACATACCATTTACTTACTACTTCATTACACGGACGACAAATTAAACATGCCCACCTTTAATGTCCGCCGGAGTGTCTTTGGAGAAAGGCAGAGGGTCCGGGGCGATCACCAGCATTGCCAGCTTGCTGAACACCAGTCCAAAAACAGCCATGACCAGGTCTTTTTTCTGAGTCTGGTCCAGGAAGTTGACTGGACTGTGAGACATTTAGATAATATGAGACAAACCTGCAGTCTAAAGTCCAGTTTATCTTCAGACTTCCCAAATTTACCTGAAGACACTGGAGGATCCTCTTGCAAATCCCTGGCAGAATTTGTTTTTCCTGGTGAGAGCTGCCAGGATTAACATGATCACCAGCTACGGAGAAAGATGAAATTCATCAGGACTTCTGTTACGCTTCAGACCTTACTGCACTTCCACATCAGGGTTATAACAGCGTGTCTTTGCACAGTACATATTAAAACATCAACTAAAACCCACATCAGTCTCAGCTGCTGCCTGAAAATGTTGACATTTGCTCATATCATAACAAGGACAGACCGTGACGTGTGGTTTAAAACTCTGGGATCAAAAGCTAGTAAGTGAGCCTTGAGCTAAATGTTTTATTTTTTATTCAAAGGATAGTCTTATCTAGACAGGTTTCATCACGTTAGATTTATACAAATAAGGTTCTGCTTGTTTAAAACAGATTTATAGATGCTGTTATTTGTATTTTGCACTGAAATCTTGAGGGAAAATTGATTGAAAACAACTTGAAAATGTTGTTATTTACATGTAAACTACCATGTGCCAGTAAGTCATACTGTACTGTACCTCCTTATGGCAATGTTAACTTTTATAGTCAATTCTAAATTTGATTTGATTTTGTTTATTTTCAAATGAATGCTATACATACATATACATATACATACAGTATCTCGTTAAAACTACGCAACTTTATGAAATAACAAAGCGAAGCAGCTGTGTAGATGGAAGTTGGGATGGAGTGACCTATCAGTCATGGGCGCCTTGTTTAAAGATCCTCATTTTGCAGAGAACATTCTTCAGACCACAGCGTCTTGTTATTTCTGATCAGCTGCAGTGACCCAGCTGTCACAGCTTATTACACATTATTTACTGAACGGGGAAACTGGTCGTTGTCCGTTCTGTGTAAAGTAAGAGGAGTTTTCTGACTGAGGTAAAGTGGCCTTCACTTGAGGGCAAAATGATGACAGACATCATTAAACCAAGCTTCTGCCTGAAGCAAAGACATACTGTAGATTCAAAGGATTTTATGTAAGATGCAAAAACTCAGGAACAAGAACAAACTCTACGCTCATTGTGTTCCACTCATGCTTGTAAACCTAGGAGGAGGACAATGTAGTGTAAATCTTTTTTTATGTTTTAACTTTTATTTTGCAATGTTGTGCTTTGGGTATATTTATACTCTGGAACCCAGAACAGTTTGTAGTTTCAGTTGAACATTCTGTTGCTAGGAGCAACCACTACTGGCAGAGTTCCGCAGCAGGTTAACCGACATTGTTACGTCCACCATTTTGTCAGATTTGTGACTCAGCAAATATTGACAGACATCTTTTATCCACTCCCCAAATGCCCTTGGTAGAACTTTATCTGAATATGTACTCTTTTACTAGAGATGTTCTGTGACTGTTGGTTTGTGATTTGTTAACAAAAATTTTCCAGAATCAGTTTTCTGCCAATCAAGCTAGCCACTATGCTAGCTGTCTGAGGCTAAGTTGTTGGGCAAACTGTGGTGTATTTTGGTCAGCTAGTCTCTTGTGAATCCAGTTACCTTATTACTATACTTGTTTAATTAATAAATTACAGTGTATCCCACCACTTCTTCTTGTCTGTCTCTCTTTATAAACAACCTCATTTAGAAATCATACTTTGAACTTCTGACTTCGACCTATAGATAAACACGCTAAGTTGAATTCCTAGTACAAGTACTGCACCATGGATACAATAGTGTGTAATGTACAGTATGTTTGCACATGTGGTCAGTACTCTAATTCTGATTCTGACTGAGGCTGTACCTGCTTCAAAATACTTTCACATTTTCCTGACAGCTCACATATCCGTTACCATGAAGAGACATTACTTGGCTATAAAAGGGTCACTGGACAGAAAGGTTGGGAACCAGCAGTCTAATCTACATCAACACTCAACAAAATGTGCCTTTACTTTTCAGATTTACAGTCACTTTTTTTGACTTGAGTGTACTTACAGATATCGACAGCATGCATATGTGGAAGAGCTTGTCGTCCGCTGAGGGGTCACATGGGGAAATTACTCTGTGACAAAAAGGCAACCACATTGAAATTAACAAAGCTGAATTTTGACTAGTTACTGTAAACCACAATTAGAACAAAAAAACTGCAAATATCTGTGAAACAATAGACAGAGAAATGTTAAAACTGTTGAAATGTCCTCGTCCAAGAGCGGCTACTGCAAATATTTTGCCACAATTTTATGATTTGCACGACTGATCACTTTGATTGCTATTGTATAAGTGATCCATGTGATTTGATTAGTTCTTTATTGTTTTAATCCTGATTTCAAGGTTTCTAGATGATCAAGTACAATTTACACTTAATTGTTTACAGGGGACCAGAACTGCTTGTTCAAATTAAGCACAATCACCACCTTTCTGCTATCATGAAGTCACCAGCAATCAGCTAATTAATTCCTATTCTGCACTGGCACATAGAATCAATACTATACAATAGCAGTAATCAAAAGAGGAATGGAAATCAATTTTTTCTTCAGTTCTGACTTAAACATGAAATCACCTTCAGAGGAGTTTTATACTCACTCTTTGGGTGGTTGGGTTGGCCCTGCGTTGTTCGAGTACCAGTCTGAATAGTCATAGTAGGAATATTCAAAAGGCTCAAATTCGACCTTGCTGTGATTCATTGCAGCTGTTCAGTCGAGTCAAACGGGTGAAAGCAGGATGGTTAAAGATCCAGAGGGCTCCGGATCCTCCTGTGGTCAGGTAGCCTCGCTCAGTGATCTGCAGGTGCTGTAACGTGTCGGGACAGTTTGGCCCAAACACCAAGACGCATTCCAGTCCAACCGAGAGCTCAAACGCAGCAGATTAGCAACTGCACAGAGGGGAGTAAGAGGAGAGAGAGAGAGAGAGAGGGAGAGAGGGGTTCAACATTACAGTGAATTAGAGAAGAAGTGGAGGAAGAAACTGACCTAAAGTGACCTCTGGTGCTCCTTGAAGTGATATTGTTTCTTCTTGATATGATAGTCTTCTAAACCTGGCTTCATCATTCAACTTTATTATAACTGAGATATGATTTACATATCATTTATTCATTGGTGGAATGTAACTAAGTACATTTACTCAAGTGCTGTACTTAAGTACAAATTTGAGGTACTTGTACTTTACTTGAGTATTTTCTACTTCTACTCCACTGTAGTTCAGTGTGAAATATTTTACTTTTTACTCCACTATAATGATTTGACAGCTGTAGTTACTAGTTACTTTACAAATGAGGATTTTACATGCAAAACATATGAAGCGCTTATAATGATGATATATGTATATATTACATGATTAATTGATAAGTCGATAAAATAAATTGAAAACTATTTTGATAATCAGTCATTTTTCATACAAAAACATTTCATGGTTCCAGATTGTCAAATATGAGGATTTGCTGCTTTTATTCTTTTAATAATTTTTGTTAATCTTATAATAATAATTATATATATATATATATATATATTATTTTAGTTGTGAAGCAATGTAAAGGTGTCACTTTGGGTTCTGGGTCATTGTGACAACATTTCTCACTATTTTCTGAAGTTTTACAAACCAAACAATCAATCATACTTTTTTTCCCGGGGGTCGGGACCCACCAAAGAAGGTTTTGTTTGTCACAAAATGTCTAAAATTTGACCTTTCTTACTCTCACACATGTGCATTTCCCTCTGTGTTTTAAAATCTAGCTGATGAAGTGAGACACCACTCTTCCTAAACCAAAAGTAAAAACAATATACCATTGATTTGCTTCATATAATTACAATTATGATGTCTGATCCATTTTAATGTCTTTTGTTTGGTGTATTCATGCTGAAATAAAAGCACTCTGTGTGATTTCTTGCTGAGATTAGGTAATGTCAAATTTGTGCTGCAACGTGGCATTAACCTGTCAGCCTCCCTCTGCCTGTTACTCAAGAGACTAATCTTATAATAAGATGAAAATCTCTCTTTTAAACAGGGGCAACCTTTGTGTGAAAAGAGCTTAGGAAAGGCCAAAATGAGAATGTTGATCGTTTGACACGTGAGGTAAAACTTGTGTTTTATTTTTATGATATAAAAAGAAGAAAGGAAGGAAGTATAATTAGAGCGTCCAGTGCTGCAGCAGCGAACAAACACAGATCACAGATCTTTAACTTTAACCAAACTGGAGCATAAAGATGGACTTGGTGATCCAGTTACATCTTCTACTGTTCAAGTTGTGCATCATAAAGAATATTTAAAGGCACATTTTCAGCCACTGGACACATTTTTCGCAGCACACTTTGCTGTGAAATCAGATGAATCTCCTTCGAGAGTTCAAAGTTTCTTAATCTGGATCTGTGAGCTCACTCATATGACAGAGACCGCAGAGGGCCAGCTGATCTGATCCCAGGATTTTCTGACCGTGTGGGCGTGCAAGGGCCCCGCACGTGACCCACAATGCTCAACTGCTGCTATTTCAACATAAAAATGCCACCATTGATGCAAAAACGAATGTGTTGGATGCCATTCTTGCCTTATTAAACTCCTGAATTAAAACTCTTATAAGTCTTATGATAATAAAACGACTGCACAAAAAGCAAAGCTGTGAATTTCTTTTTCTTGCTCAGCGTCATCTTTTACTATTTCAGTTGCAGCACTGGCTTATGAAACTAAAAGAAGCGTTTGATGTGTCCACTACCTGCATCCAGTTCTGCGCCTCTGATGTTTTTCATGCGTTTGAATCAGCAGGTAAAGTAATACTGAGTGACGTCTCTTATCAAACTGACATTTGGTTAAGGTACAGCAACATTCGCTTCAACTACAGCCGTCTGCTTTCACATCTCATTTCAAAGTGGGGAACACTTTGTAGTGATAATACTGTAATACTGGCACGTCTAAAGATATATGGTACAGGGCGTAAAAGTCGTGCTGGATACTTTATACGCATGTGTCACATTAATTGTAATATTTGGTACATTTACCATAATAGCAAATGAGACCATGACCATGAAGAGCTAAAGGAGTATAGATTATTTTCATCTGTTTTTAGGCAGCAGAAACTCTGGAAGAACAGCAAATTCTTCCTGTGTTGTGCTGTAAAACTCCAATTAACACAATTTCAACTGAGTGACCACAAAGAAGTCCTTTTCTTAGTGATGCTTTTTTTATAACTTAGTGTTTAGTTTTTTTTGCCTCTTCTTCCACAGCATGGTATTTTTAGCCATGCTAGTGGCATGGCTCTATAGATGGAAATGTCGGTCGGTCAGTCAGTCCACCTCTGTGGACCAGACTTAAAATATCTCAACAACTATTGGATGGATTGCTATGAACTTTTGTACATACATTCATGGTTCCCAGAGGATAAATCCTGATGATAATCCCCTGACTTTTCCTTTAGCACCACCAACAGGTCAAAATTTTAATTTGTCCAATACTTAAACTAATGACATTCCCCTCAGCCTCAGCTGAACTTCAGCATGCTGATGTTAGCATTTAGCATCTCTAAGTACTCTAGCGTACTTAGAGTACTCTAAGCTCTATTCTGCAAACCAGTTTTATTAAGTCACATGAAAAGTCCTCCAAATGAAACAAGACAGTCTCCACATTATCATTCTACACATTCTTGGTTAAATGCAATAATAATCATATCTGTGGTAACAAAGAACGACGACATCAGTACAGTTTCTTATTTAAACCCCCGTCTTTCACTGTATCCATCCATCGCTTAATAAGATGACCACAGAGCCTCTCCACGCAGGTTCATTACCCAAAGAGAGGACTCCTGTTTGTAGCCAAGAAAAGCCATTAACAGGCCCTTAACTCAATATGTCTGTTCCATAAAGTAAGTGGAATATATAAGCATAAGAAGAAATTGGTCTTCTCCAAAGTGGGGGATTGTTTCTAACAATGCATCCGAACAATTCAGGGACTTAACTCCCATCGACAATTTAAACAAGACCTTGTTTTGAGATTATGTTTATGGAGTGTGTGTGTGTGTGTGTGTGTGTGTGTGTGTGTGTTGAGGGTTTGTGTCTTAAAGCAGACAGAAGAGGGCGCTGTTTGATTGATTCTCTGCGTTACAGAGGGTCCAGGTCTCAGTAAACTCATCTACATGTTGTAGCTGACACATAATATATCCAATTTATTTTTTCCTTTCCTTACACATTTGAATCTTTAAAATAATGCACAAGGAACTATTTCCCTTTTTTAGTTAAAGTCTAAAAGCTACATCATCTTTTGCAAAGTGTGACACAGAATCAAAAACCATTTTTAAGCAAGTTTTACTTCATCAAGGCATGACAACATGATTATAACAGTCACATTAATGGTCCATCTATCACCAAACAAATAAAGATCTGCATTGTCACAAACAACACAAAAATAATGAAATACTAGAGGATGAAATGTGATCGTGAGTCACTTCAGACACAAATCAAAGTCTACATATGATACAAATAGACAGCAAGCATGATGATAAGAACTGAATTGCATTTTTTTATTGTCAGAATGACCTGATGTGGAAACAATAAACAAATAATAAAGTGGCCTTTAAAAAAATAACAGCATGCAGAATCTCTGATATACATACAGAAATACAAAGCAAATATCTGTCAAACATCATCCCTCGGAACCTGGAGATTATTGATGACTGCATTTAGTTTTTGAACATGTCACACAACAGTTTCTCCATTGGAGTGTTTCCGATGGTCCTGTGGAAGAACAGCAGCTCTATCCGCTCTGAATTCACAAAGCGCAGAGAGGGAAGAAGAAGAAGCAGCTTTCCAAACCTAAAAATACACACAAGAAACAAAAGTAAAATCAACTTCTGCATGCAACAGGAAATAGTACAGCATGTATAAACAATTTGTTGCTATCTCATTATTTATACAACAAGGATGTAACAGTTCAAGATTCAACTGAAAGAAAAAAAAATCCAACTCACAACACCATAACACTGCTTTAAAAGAAAACCAACTATTGGTGCCTCTTTGGCAGAGATGTGTGAAGTCTTTTGGGCCAAGTCCAAGTCAGATTTTGAGTCATTTGAGACAAGTTAAAGACGGGTCTCATGTCTGTCAAAGCAAGTCCACAAGTCACAAGTTTTAATAAGCAAATTGCAAGTCCACATGCAAGTCTTTCAGGTCTTAATGCTGACCATTAAAATGACACGACATTTGAACATTTTGACTGCGTTAATAACTGTTTTAAATATAGCTGGGACAAATAGCACTCAGTGCACAGGCCTAATAATTTTTTATTCAGGCTGTGAGTCTATAGGCTTGCCTATCACTATGTTCATTATTTTTGTATTGTTCCATGAGATTTTAACAGGTCAAACCTCCACTCAAGTCAAAGTTAACAAAATCCAAGTCAAATCCTCATGTTTGTGACATAAGTCTAAAGTCTACAGCTCTGCTGTCTGGGCCTATTTTGTTGTTTGGTGGTGCATTTTTATTAATCTAAATAACTGGCCAATAAAAAACTTAATATTGAGTCCAGTCAGTCCCAGAAGCTACACTGATGTATGATAGCAGAGAAAGTTTCAGTGATCTGAAACAGGGCTGGCCAAAACCTTCTTGAGGCCCTAAGCAGAATTTTAAAGGGCTATTCAACTTTGCAATGAGCTAATTTGCAAAACAACAATCAACTACAATTGATTTTGTTGTAGTGCCCCCAAATTTCAGGTAATTAATGAGTTTTAACAGTGTAAAAGTATTTAAAGGTGGATTTTTCCATGTAGCACTGAGTCAGGGATTTTTTAAGTTACCTGGCTGGTTGACTGTGGTAGTGTGAGCGGATGTGTTGTCCCAGCATCACTTGAGACTGATCCTGCAGGTTCTCCACTTGTTCTGGATCTTTCAAACCACGAGTCTCTGTGGAGGAGAGGAAACGCCAACGTGAGTCACACAAATTCAGACAAATACTGTCTCTCTACACATAGTTACACACATTCAGATTGACAGCTAAATTATTTCTATTTTAAATGTTCTAAAAACTAACAAGTGTCACTAACCATTATGTTAAATCCATGAAATAATATCTCCATGGTTAACTAAACCGAATGCAACAAATATCCATCTAGGCAAATTATTAATGAAATACTGACTCTCATATATAATTTTCCAACATTAAAAATCTGCCAGAGGTGTGAGAAGAGCCACATCTTTTGTTCTTATGAGCATGCTTCAATACTCTAATACTAATTTGAATTTATTGCCTGATTTTAAATATTTGTCACTTTTGCAGCTGTAAGCAAAGTTCTCCAATTAAGAGTTTTAAGTAGTCAAAATAATACAATTATAACACACTGTTGGCGGCCATCATAGAGTGAAATATTGAATACAAAACTATAACTTGGATTCAAAATAATTTGTCCAGAGGGAGGCGCAAGAGAAAAGATCATTATGTTCTCAGCAAATATCATGACAACCTGCATACGTGGTGAGGTTACGTTTTAAATATTTATATTGTGTTTGTATGATTTTACGTGGTAGGTTCTAGCATATATTTTATGTATTTTATATTCACATTTGGTCCAACTTCTCCTGGCTGCAAGACAAATTTCCTTTTGTGGGCAACAAAGTTGAAAGTCAAAAAGATTATAAAATATAAGCTGACATTTTGGGTCTCAGCTCAGGGTGGTGCTAGAGGAAAGCTCATGGAGTATCCAAAATGTAACAGGTTCCTCCTCTGAGGAGAATGAATGTGCTCAGTAAAGATTTCCTAAGTATTAGATTTTGATATTTCTTGTGTACAAGTGAAAATTCTGATCGACAGTGGCGCTAAAAGAATCGCCATCTGGGAATCTAAAGCTAATCTGCCCGGGAGTAGTCAAGATTTATTGATCTAATCTAACAGTCCATTAGGCCCTTACAATATTATTATTGCAGGGTAATAACACTGAACAGAAGCCTTAATGACTTGTTGATTATTTGTTTTATTTATAGTGCCACCTCCTCACAGTCCTGTTGGCCTCACCTGGCTTGAAGAGCACGATGGCCTTGAGGCAGGCAAACTCAGTGGGATCGACAGCGAGGGCCTTGAAGCGGCTGAAGACCTCCTGCAGGAGGCGCAGGTCCAGGCTGGTGTAGCTGGTTTTCCCCTGCATGCCGGGGCAGAGGTCTGGCAGAGAGAGCAGCGGGCAGCTGTCCAGGGGCAGAGACCACTGGATGGCACAGAGCAGGAAGAGTTCGCTCCACGCCTCCTCCAGCAGGATCACCTGGTGGGACATTAACAAGAGTCGTCAGGTAAAAACTGTAATGGAAATGATTCAGGAGCTGAGAAATGTAGCTTTGTTTTTAGCTTCACTGTGTAGTCAAGGTAGTTACAAGGGGGTTATATGGAAGACCATTCCTGCCAAAAATAACTTGTTGATAAATGATAAAATATAATTTATAAAATAAAAGTGATCACAAATTTTATCGAAAAATATCAAGCAGTGACCGAATTATGACTTATTTTCATTTTGTCGACAAAATAATATTATTTAAAACTCATAATAATGTTTTTATATATCTTTGTATGATTTAGTATCTCATTTAGTTATGGTTTTATAACTAACTTTTTGACCTACAAAGTCAAAAGTATTAGATATCATGAATTTATATTTTGATCTTTTGAATAATTTCTCATTTTTATCTTCCTGACAACCAGTAAAAAACAAAATAAAAACTAACCTTTGAAAACAAGAATTATGATGAAATTTCTGACATTTTTGTTAACGAATAAAAACTAAATGATAATGTGAAAGATGGACAAATGGACAAATGAACTAATTGTGAATGTTTTTAGCTTTTGTTGACTAGAAATAGACTAAAACTAACAAAAATCAAATGACTACAATTTTTCAAAAGAGTAAGACTAAATCATAATCAGGTGCCAAAATTAACACTGCGTACAACTTTCTTTCTTTTCCTACAGCTTTGTATAACTGTATTAAATATTTGTATTGTCTTAGTGGGTATGGAATTACATAGTTTTAGAAGCCCAAGTATGATTACTGAATTATTTTGAAATTATAAACACTTTATTTTTCAACTCTGGTGAAAATGTCAAAATCAACAACATCAAGGTTTTCAGTATTTTTCTGTTTTTTCTCAGAACAACACTGTATATGTAACACGTCTTACTTTTACTTGCAAAATCCAAATAAAATCTTGTGTGAAAATGTAACATGCGCTCTAGTGTAGTAATTCAAATAATATATGTATGAGAATATATGTCGAACTTGAGTCTGACCTGGTCTCTGAAGGGCAGGTTGGAAAACACCGGCAGGTTCTTGGCCCACTTCACTGACATGAAGAGCAGCCTCGCCGATGTCTCGTACACATTTTCAGAGCTGGACGGGTACAGAGCCATGTGGTACTCCGAAGACGCTCTCTCTGGCTCGTTGCTGGTCACGTCGATGTTCTCGTCAACTGAAACAGAGAGACGATGTCAGAATTAAGGGTGCAGGGTAAGATGAACCCACTTTAGTTTAACTCAGTTTATGTTCTGCTACCAGCTTGGTTCTGGCCCAGGTTTGGTTATTTCAAAATTTAAAAAGGAATTTCTCTCTTTCTATCTCCGACTGCGCCAATCGTGCATCCATGCGTGTCATGTTGAAAAAATGTTATCGCAGGACTTAAATCAGTACATTCTTTCATATTTTGGTGGTATTAATTGTGTGTTATTATCTATTGTATGATTTTTTTAGAGTGGATTTTAGTGTATCTATCAGAACTCTCACACAATAAAATCCACTCTAAAACACAATAAATACAACTAACACATGCAATAATTTAGTGATTAAGACCCACGGTGAAATTACTTATTCGCCTAACATAGGCCGGTTCATATTCTAACTGTAGGCACGTTTAAATTGAAATGAACTAACACTAGTGTGGCTGTAGACTTTTAGCCTTCTTATATGAAATGATATTTCTGTTTCTTCCTGAAAGCAGCGTCTCTTTCATGGTGACCTCACGCTGTACCAGTAAATGGAGGTAAACCATCACTGATTTTTGATCAACCCCGGCCTCTCTGCCCTTTTCCATCCAATAAAACTGCCTTTCTCTCCATCTTTTCCGAATGATCCCTTCCTGCATCATGTCTTTGCCCCAATATATCCAGTTTCAACCACAAATATTTACATTTATGACAACATGCTCTTGAAATGCTGTTTTCCTGTGGCTTTAATTTACGTACATTACAGGTTTGGATGCAAAAACTGTTGTGACGAACACTTGGTAAAATTGCACAGTGAAATTAAAGCAACCCTTTTGTATAATCTGATCTGAGTGTAATTTCCAGCCAGCAGCCTCGCTCTCAAATACCAAATCCTCCTCACCGTCCTCGGGCTCCAGCTTGGCGCAGGTCTCGGCTGTCATGAGGCTGGCCATGAAGCGGTGGTTGTTCTGGGGACTGATGCAGCGCTGGGGGGCGACAGAGGAGGTGATGGACATGGAGGAGGTGATGTGGGGCCACGTGATGACAGAGCCGCTGGAGGAGGAGGAAGAAGAGGAAGAAGAGGATGAGGAGGAGGAGGTGGGCTCCCGTGTGGTGGCCAGGTGCTCCTTGTCAGGGTCCACGTCGATGGAGTCCAGACGGACCTGAGCTGTGCTGCGGGGCTGTCGCTCGTTCTGCACTGCTGCAGTGAGGAAAAGGACAGGACGGTGAAGAAATGGAAAGAAAAAGTGATGTGAAGTGAAGAGAGAGGAGAACAAACAAGAGGAAATAATTCTGATGTGCATCTATAGTTTTGATTTTGACCTCACACAGTTTCATATTCAAATGTCTTGACAGTGAAGGTTTCTAGCATTATCTGATTGGAATTCTTTACATGTTAAATATATTTCCACACACTTACCGTCCTTATTCATGCCCGCCTGCAGGCACTTCTTCAGCCGACATGCCTGGCACTGGTTGCGATGAGCTTTGTCCACTGGACACATGCCTGTACCGGCCTGGCACCTGTTAACCCAAAGTCAAGACTTTAAAGGAAGAGTCCACTCAGAACTAACAGAAATACTGTGTGTACTCTAAATAATAATTACAAAAAATACAAATTGATGTCAAAGGTTTTAGAAATTCATGCTCATTTCTATGAAAATAAAAGCCACCTGTTACTATTTTAAGCAGTTCTGAAGATAGCAGTTTCCGATCTTTTAAATTTTAGTCATGGCGCTACACTTTTGTTTACACTTGATTTTGTTATGTGACAAAAACATACGTACTATTGTTCTGAAAAACATGGCCATCATTTCTTGTATGATATACAAAGTGCGTGGGTTTGGCTGTGAGAATGTTTTGGAGAAAATGCTGAAAAGAATGTCATCTTTACACGCCTTTGAATTGGCCTTCATTTCCCATAATGCACCTCATATACTAACAGGCTTTAATGGGATGTGGACATCTTGGTATCTGAAGTTCTTAAATTACAAACTCAGTTGTCCAGCAGCTTTCTCTTGCCTGTAAATGAGCCTCCTCCTCACGCTGCGTTTGAAGAAGCCGCTGCAGCCGTTGCAGGCGTAGATGCCGTAGTGTTTCCCGCTGCTGGTGTCTCCGCACACTTTGCAGACCAGAGCTGGGCTCAGAGCTTTGCCCGGGGCTGGACTCTTGGCTGTGAGTCAAACACAGTCACACAGGGCAGGGCAGTTAGTTTCCATTCATATAGTCTGGTATTGTTTCATACATGTGCCTGCCATCTGTACAGCTCAGTCTGCATGTAACTCAGAAATCTGACAAAACACACGAGTCAATATTGCAACAGCCGTTTAGGTCTGAAAATCTCATTCAGTGGATGATTATAAAATTAAAACAATAAATGGCTGGAGGCAGATTAACAACTAACAAACGATGCAGGGATACTGATATTAATCCAAATAAACCCATTAATTATACATAGATTCAGATAGCATTGCTTACAGTTGCATAATACATTTTAATTAAGTAAATTTGTATTTAAGAAATGTGAGCTTGAAGCCATCAACTCTCGAAAAATACATTTATGCGCATATTCATGATTTTTTAGTTTTACTTCATGCTTGTGTGTTGTTAAAGAAACTTTCGTTAAATTGAAGAGATGGTTTTTTAGGCACAAAGCAGTTTTGTCATCTGGAAAGTCAAACCTGAGAATCTCAAACACAAATGTATAATTTAAAAATCAAGATGATGAATATCAAAAACCCCCATAAGTCAGTTTTTTTCTTAATACTTTTCCCCTGACTAAAGGCCAAGTTTGCGTCCCTTTCAGGCTTCATGGTCACCTGTTGCTCCTGGTGAAACTCTTACCTCCTCTGCTGTCGTCTGTCCCGCCGCTACCAGAAGACTCAGTGGGAGAAGAGGACGACATCATGGGGATCTTCGACAGGTGATCCTCCATCATTTTTTTTAATTAAAAATGTCTCTTGGAGTGATGACGAATGGAGATAAGAAACTTGCAAACTATTAGTCCTCTTCTCTGGAGTTTGAAATTTTCAAGATACAATGTTCAGGATCAACACACAAAAGTTCCTGTTGGGTTTGTTGCAGCAAAATCACTTTAGGGATAGAAATATGTATCTGTCAGGCCTCTAGTGGTCCCCAGTGGGCAGATGGTAGGTTGAGTCCCCTGTAAAGCCTCTACTGTGTTGCAGCCTCTGGTGTGGAGATGCAGATGGGCTGAGGTCCTGCCATGAGCTCGAGATCACACTTGTTGCACGTCAACAGGTTGTGTGTCCTCCCTCTGGCCGTCAGGTCCGTCACTGTCAGTGGGTGCTCCTCTGTGGCAGCTCCTCAAAAGGGAGCCCGGGGGGTGGAGGGGGAGGATTAGCCCCACGCGCTGTGTAAGCAGCATGCTTATTTGTCATCCTCTTAATCTTTACTGTTCATCTACTGGATCAATCAGTCACATTGCCAGAACATTGGTGCTGCCCAGACTCGGAGCTTCATCACGTCTGCAAACAAAAACAGCAGAAAAACAGCAACAGCGATGACTCCTAAAACTCCAGCTCTCTTGTGGAAGAGCTGTAACCTTAGACCAGTTCCCATCCAGCTCCGTCTCCTCGCGTCTCCTCTGTCCACGAGGGCATCCATCAGTCAACACTCCTCTTCGGTATCTGCATTTAAAGGGACGATTACATGAGGAACACATTATTATGTTTACCAGCCTCTTCAATTTGTATTTCCCCTCCTTTCCCTCCTTCTTTTTGCCTCCAAATTCCAGCTCCATTTCCCCCTGCTGTATATTTGATCTGTGTGATTGCCTCCCATTCATAATGACCCCCAGTGTTTGCGGAGGAGCTGCCTATTAACTCCCATTTTGCTCTTTTTTGACAAACTAGAGATCATCCGCTTCCCTCTGGCTGCCAGGAGAAAAAGGTCACAGAGAGAATAATAGAGTTTTGAATGGCTGATAATTTAGCTCATTCATGAGGGTCACCCATTTATTATTAACAAGCTAGAATCATCATACATGTGGAATTTACACAGGCAGCAGTTTTTAGCTGCAGCTAACAGGAGACTAGAGGACCAGAGCTGCCAAGAACCAGCGTACAAAACTCATCGAGAGAATATGAAACACGCAGCCTCGTAATCATATTTAAATGAAATTGACTTGTTGCTACCAAGACGTCAGACAATTTGGGGCAAAATGAAAAGCATTGTACATTATTGCTATGATTGAAATGAGAAAGGCCTCAAAAAAAGGACAAACATGCCATTAAAAATACTCTTTTGTAGCACGATTGTGAAAACCAAACTGGTCCCTGTAAAAGCAGAAATGTTTTAGTTCTAAAATTCAAAGCAGGTGTCAAACAACGCTTCTCTTGTTAATGACAGTATGATCATCCTCTAATGGTCTAATGTTCGTGCAACTTTCTGCTCGTTTTCATCATTTGTTTCTTCGCACAGTTGAGCGGTTCAAGTGAATGATCTTAATCTGAAGAGGACGCGAGCTGCCATGTTTCTGACATCTGTGCGCTGGCATCTGCACTGACTCTTTGTTGTTTGTTTTTTGTTTGCTGTTTGTTCTGTGCTTGTAAATGTGTGTGTTAATAACTGCGCACATGACTCTGATCTTAGATTGGACACATGAACGCTTTAAAGCTGCATTAATTGAGTTTTCACAGAGGAACACTCTCACAACATCTGACATATTATATCGCCTTATAAAGCTGCATCCAGCAGACACACAGAAACATAAATGTCCTTTTAGGTCTGGTTTTTGGCTCCAACACTCCTGAGAAAAATGTCTGCTCCTTTGTCACTAAATGTGTCATTTGTTCCAATTTCTTCACCAGCTAATCGCTAACTTTGTCTGTCTGCCGTTTGGTGCTGGGCAGGTAGAGTACAGTGGGTTTATCAGAGCGTCTTTGCTGAGAACAGCTGCTGTTGTGGACCAGAAAACCACAACAATGAGCTAAAAGAGACTAAAAAGCTCAGTAGAGCTGATGGGATCTGTACACTTGATGATTACTCAACAACAACATGAGGATGAGTTTCCATTCTACAGATTTAAACAGCATTTGGACAATCGCATTCACATAAAATATATTTGAATTAAAATACAAATGTAATGTGAATAAAATAAATTAAATATTAAGAATTGTACAACTATTTCTATTGACTATTCAAAGTTTGTTTTGGGGGTGGGGTTTTGGAGGGAATATGAACTCATGACCTCTGTGTTTCTTAAATCCTGGCTAAATCCTACTACTATGAGCAACGTGTTACACATAGTGATTTGTCATTTATCCAGAGTATAACACAGAGTTGATTGATTTATGTTAAACAGCTGGTTATTTTGTATTAATCTGTATATTGGGAAAAACATTTAAAACAATTGTCTTCAAAGCCAGAACCGTTTCATCGCAGCTAAACTCTAAGTGCTTGGAGAGCTAAATTAATGTCCACGTCAGCAAGTTCCAGCTTCACAAAAACAAGGCCCGACCATAAGTGGAAAAACAAAGTGGAAAGCAGTTAAGTAGATTAAAGTTTGACCACATTTTGTCTGCCTGGGCACCAGCCGCAGCCACCAGAAGACGGGGGGGGGACACAATTAGCTCAAAAGATTAAAAGAGCAGTGAAGACACACTCCTTGTGGGCATCTTTAGCCATATGGTGGCTACTCTCTTCACCCTTGGCCCACACGCTGCTGACCTTTGTAAGATTTACCAGTTAATTAGTGTTCTGCGATCAGTGTTCTGTAGGCTTTCTGCGTGGATTCACCCAATTACACACTGATTACTGATGTGGATATGGAGTCACTTATGTTTCTGAAAAGTCAGGACACACAATAGGTGCATTTCCATCCACCTGATTTTATGCACATTTTTAATTTTGTGCAAGAAAAAAAGTTGTTACACTTGGCTGAAATGAAAAAGTTAGCATATCGGAAAAGAGAAGATAAAGGCTGACAGAAACAGATTTTTCTAATACACTTTGACGTTGTGGTACCTGCTCCTGCTTCTTCTGCTGTAGACAACCAATGAATGTCCTGCTGCTGCTCACCGTTACAGGCCTCCACCGCACTAAAAACAACCTACAAAATAAAGAATAAAAAGAGTGGAGGTGTATGTTAACTCAGTGTCCCAGGTTTGAGTCCGGACAGGGCCCTTGTTGCAGCTCACCCCCTTCTCTGGTCTTCTCATGGGTGTACAGGTGGAATTGCTTTGTGTTGACTGGTGATTACATGATGTGTCATTTAAAAAGGGAGCTCACTGCTGTCATACGTGCTCTGATGAAGGCTTCATTTGTCAGCTCATTGATTGTCAACAAAAGTCCTTCATAAAGATCAACACATGAGGTGATTCTTTGCTGTTTTTGACCTCCAGAGTTGCTGTCTTTTTTCCTGAAATGCCATGATGTATCATAGTTCCTAGTGCGCGATTAATAATGTAATCGTGTGGCATAAAGTTAGTTGACGGAAAAATGCTCTGATTCACATTTAATTTGACAGACATTTGATTAAAACTTGGATAACATTTATGTATGTATATATACTGTATATACAGATCTTTTATTGCACCCAGATTTTGCATGCACCCATACACTTAAATTTAGATATTTTATGTTTTTGTATTTATTTTTCATCTGACGTTGTGTCAGTTTTTATAACCGGGTCCTGAGGAAACAATATTTTATTTAAACTGTATTTGTTATATTTGAACTTTTGAACATTTAAATGA
Source organism: Siniperca chuatsi (assembly GCF_020085105.1). NCBI lineage: Eukaryota > Metazoa > Chordata > Actinopteri > Centrarchiformes > Sinipercidae > Siniperca > Siniperca chuatsi. Next base: position 4,906,679 of record NC_058042.1, on the reverse strand, counting down.
TTTATTTTACTTTCATGTGTAGTCCATAGTTTTCTTTTACTCTATGCTTATGATGATATGACATTACAGTGGTTATACTTAGAGTTAAAACAGACTGCAGTGCCACCAGACTATGACTGATACCTTCGGAAAATCCTCAGAAACGGCATTTCTATGATTTAGAACAAAACAATCAACCGACTAGTGTCCAACTCATCTCTTCTTCATGTATTATGCAGCTTTAATTTACTGATAATGTACTGGTGGTGCCTTTTAATATCTTATGAGCAAAAGGACCTCGTGAGTGATAGCATTATTGCTTTATTATTTATTGAAATCACTGGTATTATCCACTCAAATAATGTGAGGTATGCAAAAAAGGGCTTCATGGCTTCAGGGTTAGGGTTAGGGTTAGGTCAATTATTAACCTCAATTATAATTACAAAATAAGAATAATTAAAGGAGGACGGTGGGGTCGAAACATTTTGAGATATTTGTCATTCACAAAATTCCATGCGGCTCTTCGTCTTGCAGATTACAGGTCATAAACAGCTGAGCAATTTTCAGCCTTTAGTGTTGATGATCAGTCTTCATTTGGCTCATCGCAGTTCTTTTTTTAAAAGTGTTTTGCATCCAGTGTTCTTTCTAATACAAAGGATTTACTTACTAACTAGCACTTCTGAGGCTGCACAGTAATTTTTTTGTAGGAGAATGTTTTTTTATAAGTGTCCCGGTGGTTTAGGGGTCTAATAGCCTGGGAACCAGACGAATCTGCAAGCTCGTGTTTTATTTGCAGACTTTGCATTTGCCAATCGGTCTGGCGATGTCGGGCTAGGGGTCTAAGAAGTTGATTACATAATTGCAACTTCCACGGTTCGTGCTCGGCTGGGATCTGTGTTGCATGTCATCCCTCCTCTCTCTCTCCCCTTATTTCGTATCAAAAATACCAGAAAAAAATATTTTTAGGAAACTGTCTGTTAATCTGCATATAGCAGTTTTTATCATTTCATTCATTTCTTTCATAGTGTTAATTAGAAAAAAATGTTTTAAAAAAATCCCTATCTTGCAATGTTGTTCAATGCTATATTGCTGTACTATAGTATATATTATGATATACTATATTACTACATTTAATACTACTTAATTAATTTCACCTTATATTATATTTTATATCCCATACTACATTGTACTGTACTGTTTTATGCTAATATGTTATACGATACAAATACTAAGTATAATTACTAATCATATTATATATTATTCTGGTGTTTGCTGTTATAGTAGACAGTATCATATGACCATTACATGTACAATTCTTACTGTTACTAACCACACCACTATGTCACTTTGATTGATACGGTACTGCAATATTAGTTGCCTTGTAATTTTGAGTTTAATTGCTCTTGTATAGTTTCTACTTTTATTTCTCTATCTGTACTTGTTTTCTGTCCTTGTGCTGCTACAACACCTGAATTTCCCTTCTGGAGATCAGTAAAGGCTTATCTTGTCTTATCTTGTCTTATTAAAATGTAATTTTTTCTTCACAAACAGTGAAACACATTAAACAGTAGATCTTTCAAAGCAACAAACAAACTGCAAACAAAATGTTCCCGTCATTAATAAGGCCAGTCTTGGATAAAGGTGACACCTGCTGTAGGAGTGTGACGGTGTTGAGCTGCCGATCAGATCTGCTCTCTAAGTTTAGAAGATAACTCTGTCGATGCGTTGACTGGCTGCAGCCTGCTGGCCGGGCCAATCGCAGCATTATGACGGTTTATGTAATGACAATAATCTGCGGTACACAGTGACACCATCAAGTTTTAGGTGAAGACTTGCTTACTCGAGCAGGCCATAGATTATGCCAAGACAAATAGATTAGCATGGGAGCAGCCTTATATTAGGATTCAAAGAATGATTAGATGTTATGTAATGACATTAATGAGTCTCTGCTATGCTCCATATCAGTCTTTGAAAACACGTCTAATGAGTCGGCACAAACTTCCATCAACTCTCTAACCCTAACCCTTCTACGTCTGATAAAGCTGCAGCCTCTTTATGTTTGTTTATCATCTGTCTTTAAGGTTTGATTTTCTGACTTCAAAGTCCCACATTTTTACCACCAATACACTGTACAGTATACAGCATATTAGTGATATCTAATAGTACAGATTTCCGATACCAGTCACACCAAAATCTGCTATATTGATCCTTGGACCAAATCTGATCTGTCTCCCAAATGTCTTTAATTTTTTTCATTTATTAGGCCAACAAACAACATGACAATAACATCTTAATATTGATCAATTGTTTTTGTTAGTTACAGTAAAACATTAGCTGGTTGCAGCTTACTAATATTTGCTTTTTATTTTTATATTAGTTATGGAATTATTACTTTGGGGTTTTGTATGCAAGATTTGTCATTTGTAAGTGAATTTGTGACTAAAATTAAACCATTAATCGATTAAGTGTTGATAGATTGATCATGAACAATGGATAGTGAAAACTATTGTTTATTTGTAGCCCCATTGGGTGTTGAAATCTCATTATTATCTGAGTTGAGAAACAAAAGAACATTGTTCTAATTTATTACAACTTTGTCATAATTTGGGGTTTTGTCCTGTTTCCTCTTTTATTTTGTAGTGTTCTCCTCTCCTTGTGTGTCTTGTGGGTTTACTTCCTTTTTCTGTTTGCTTTCTCTCCAGTTTAGATTGTTGGCCCCACCTTGATTAATTGCACCTCTGTCTCGTTGTCTCACCTACCTCAATGTATTTAGTCTGGGTCTTTTCCTTTGCTCATTGTCGGGTCGTTGTCCCTGACATGTGCATTTTGGTTGTACTTTGTTCCCGTGTTAAGCATCTCGGCATTTCTTACCTGTGAGTTCTGTTGTACCGATTCTTTGTTTCCTTGGACCTTGCCTGTATTGTGGACTTTTGTAGGATTTGTTTGCTTTGTTGGACTTGTTTCCTGGTGTTGACCGCTGCCTGCCTAAGGCCTGTCATTGCTTGACGTATTATAATAAACATTGTCACTACTACCACCCAGTTCTCCACTTTCCTGTGTTCTGCATTTGGGTCCTTAGCTTGTGCACCATAACAAACTTATTGTATACATTATTATATACAAAATTGTTTTATTTAACTATTTATCTATAAAAATTGCACATTTCATGATTGATTTCATTTTCCTCTTCTTATGTTTAATTTTATAACATCTACGTCACCAAAATGTCAACTTTTCATGCGCTGCAAAAAACCACCTTGTTTTCAGCTTTGTGACAATACATTTTATAGTTAATCCAGTAGGTTTTTAATTGTTCAATATGATTTATGTAGCCTAAATACGAAACTCAACCTGTAAAGAGCTGTTAATCCTTCAGTTTATCTGAAAAATTCAAATAGTTCAATTCACATAGTATTAAATTTTATTTATATAGCGCCAATTCATAACAGAAGTTATCTCATTGCACTTTTCTTATAGAGCAGGTCTAGACCGTACTCTTTATAATATTATTTACAGAGACCCAACAAATCCCATTTTCATTGAACAATGACAATAAGTAATGTAAGTATTAGTAGGACTGTTGATTTGTCAATTGATTTACCAATTGTTTAATTGAACAAGTGACATTAATGAACTCCCATCTATTTTCAGGTGTTAAATCTTTGTTTCTATTGTCAGATGCCCAAACAACCACAAACAAGTGATCTAAACATGTCGGCCATGTTTGTATAGAACCATCCTTTATCACAGTTATTCACACATTACTTTACAACACACCTGATAACATCACCGCCCTAACACTCAGTAACCTCACCAGCCTGAGCAGATCACACATATGAAAGAGGATAAAAGAATACATACACACACACACACACACACACACACACACACCGGGGAGAGTGTTACCAATGGATCATGAAGGAAACTCAAGGGAGGAGGGTGGAGATGGGGGGGAATCTGTTAAATCTGATCTGGCCGGCGCTGACGACGGCAGTGTGGCTGTGTCCTCACATCAGCCCTGCATCAATGTGTGTGTGTGTGTGTGTGTGTGTGTGTGTTATATAACACATGTGATAAAGCTGCCTTTGGGATCTGACTGGGGCTGCTGAGCCTCTTACCTGTGCGTCATCTTCATCTTCCACATCACTCATCTCTGTCAATGTTGAGGTGAACTCACAGTAGTCTGTCAGCACAGAGAGTTTTTTAAGGGATAATCAGTGATATATTAAAAATGTTTCCTGTACTGCTGCTTGTTATTTTCATTTTTAATAAACAAACATATATCTTTGATTTGAGGCAGTCAGTCACTCTGTCAAACACTTTGTTTCATGACATATTATCTCAACTATTGGCCAGATTTCCATTCAATTTGCTGTTTACAGTAATGGTCCTCAGAAATTCAATCCATGTGACCTTTCCTCTAGCGCCATCATCAGGCCAAACTTTCCACTTGTTTACAAGAAATATCAAAATGTAACAGGCAGATTGACGTGCACCTTGTCCCATAAATTAAAAAACAATCAAATTAAAAATACTCTCTCTTTTAGTTTCTAAATGTACCAGTTGTGTATGATGTACTTGCATGATTCTTGCCATTCTTGGGTTGTATCCACATGGTTGAATGCACTTATTGTAAGTCACTTTGGAATAAAAGGGTCAGCTAAACAAATGTAATGTAATTGCATGCATTCAGGGTCCTCATTACTGTTTTCTGATTTCTCTTTCGGCCTGCTGGCCCATTATATCAGTACAAGCTATTTTCCACCCTCAAACTTGCTTTAGGCCCCCCTCACCAAAGAGCTGTATCTCCAACCACCACTGTATTCTTGTGATGGCCTGAATGGTGATTTCAACTTACACTCACAAACAGCAAAGTGAATGTAAATCAAATTTTTTTGGATTGAAATGAGCATCTACAGCATCCTGGTGGTTGAGTAGTTAAGATGCGTATCATGTAATTGTGATTTCCAGTTTGACTCTGGCTGAGAACCATTGTTGCATTTTCTTACTCCCTCTCTCTCCCTGTGTTTCCTGTCTCTTCATACTGTCTTATAATCAAATTATTAGGCAAAAATGCCATAAAAATCTTTGGTGGAAAAAAAAGAGCATTTAGATTTTGTCAAGCCGAGATTTTATTAGGCAGGGATGTGGCTGGAAATGTAGGGCATGAAAAATATAAATGTACAGCGGTGCTTTGTGCTAAATGCTAACATCAGCATGCTAACATGCTCACAATGACAATGCTAACATGCTGATGTTTAGCAGGTAAAATGTTTACCATGTTCACCATCTTAGTTTAGCATATTAGCATGCTAACATTTGCTATTTAGCACTAAACCCAAAGTACAGCTAGGTATTTGGTCAAGAACCAAAATATTTGACCTGATGGTAGCGCTAGATGTGAAATTAAGGTGTCACTAAAGTTGTTACAATTCATCCTGAGGGGAACATGAATTTGTGTTCCAAATTTCATGACAATCCATCCAATAGTTGTTGAGACATTTCACTCAAAACCACAAATGTCATCCTGCTGGTGGCGCTAGAGGAAAAGTCAGAGGATCACCAAAGTCAGTAGGATTCATCATCTGAGGATCCTGAATATCTGTACACTATTTCATAGTAATCCATCCAATAGTTGTTGAGATATTTCAGTATGGACCCAAGTGGAGGACTGAGAGACCAACCAACAAACCAACTGAAAAAAGCTTTTAAAAGGGCTAAAAAATAGTACTGTAGAACAACGAAAGCCAGGTTCTGTAACAGCAGCTAAACACCAGTGATGTTGAGGTTCTTTCTTGACTTTGAAAACAGCAGCTCTACTGATGAAGATCATGTGATACAACCAAAAGCTCCAGAACAGCTATTAAATGGACATTGTGTTGAGATTGTTTTCTCAACCTGTGATGATGTTATTGTTCTTACAATAATACTAGACACAATATCACTGTATCACTGTGTCCAGTACAATAATACTGGACACAGTGATACAGAGATAGTAAGAACACAATGGTACACATCATACTTGTTTTATGGTTTTGACATAAACATATGACAATGTTGGTTTTAATTATCTATTTATTTTACCCTTTTTTATGCATAAAGCTTTTATTGACTATGATTGTTTTATGTTTTTACCATTTGTTTTATGTGTGGTCATGTTTTGTCAGAAGTCTTGAAAGTATTGAATCATCGCAGACATGGTCCAGGGCCCCTGTTCTGCTCTCTGAATCATTCAGGGGCCCTTACAGATGAACTGGAGGTCCTGCAGTCTGTGTGTAAACTGTTGGCAGGAGTCTGGCCGGCCATGTGTCCAGCTCTCTCTGTCCTGACCTAGATCTCTGACAGTAAACAGCTGCTTCCTAAAGCGACGTCGTGCTGCCATCAGCAGAACGGCCCGGAGAGATAAATGTCAGATTGGACCTCGGCTGAGCCTCTTGATGCAGCTCAGGGTCCCGCGGTTTGTTTAGGAGGTCCACAGACACTTAGCAGCCAACTGCTGCAGCTGGCATTGTTTTGTTTTAATTAACACTGTTTGCATTCAAGGCGTACAATAGACAAAAAAAAAAAATAATGATAATGCTGCCTAAAGCGGCAAGGCCTTGTGTCTGCTTCACTAAGCATCAAATGTGTTTGACTGATGAACACCAAGAGAAAAAAAAATCACTTCAATAATGCAAATACTGAATGTATAATCTGGTCTTTGAAATCATGTCCTTGTAACAATAATGGATTCCACATATGGTAGTAGTGATAAAAACGTCCAGCTTTAATTGTGGTTGTTAAATGCAGTACTTAATTTACTATTAAAAAGGTACTGTATACAAGTACAAATACATTGTTTATGCCTCCCCACCAGAATGATGCGTAGAAATGGACTGCACTTATATTTCACTTTTCTACCTTAACTGACAGAGCACTTTACAATTGGCCCATCTGGGGCAACTTAGGGTTCAGTGTCTTGCTCAAGGACACTTCGATAAGTGGGCAGGAGAAGCCAGGGATCGAACCGCCAACCCAGAGATTAGTGGATAACCCACTCTACCTCCTAAGCCACAGCCACCCAAAACAAGCGTTTTAGATAGACTGAGGCACTGGGTGGGCACTGCACTAGACTGGTTCTCATCTTATCTGTCCAACAGGAAATTCTGTGTCAGCATTAATAACTTCATGTGATCCTTTTCCCATATCAAATACGGTGTGCCTCAAGGTTCAATTCTGGGACCAATACTGTTCTCCTTATACATGCTTCCCTTGGGTGATGTCATCCGCAAACATGAGATTTATTTTCATTGTTATGCGGATGACACACAGTTGTACCTCCCTGTCAAGCCCACTGACCTCAGTACGCTGAGTTCTCTGCAGGACTGCCTGTCTGACATAAAAAACTGGATGTCGATAAATTTTCATCAGCTCAATTCAAATAAAACTGAAATCCTTGTTATTGGGCCCCAACACATCACTAAATAAATACTGCCATCTACTGGCACAACATATCAAGCCTGTTGCAAGAAATCTTGGTGTCCTGTTTGATAGCAATTTATGTTTTGAGCAACATATCACTAAGCTTGTCCAATCATGTTTTTATCACCTCAGAAACATTGCAAAAATCCGATCTATTTTTAGTGATGCAGAAAGTGTTGTACATGCTTTTATCTCCTCACGCCTTGATTATTGTAACAGCCTGTTCACTTGTTTTAATCAAAAAACTTTGACACGACTGCAGACTGTACAGAACTCAGCTGCTCGGCTGTTAACCAGGACCAAGAAGTACGACCACATCACACCTGTTTTAACCTCTTTACATTGGCTCCCTGTTTGTTTTAGGATTGATTTTAAGAACTTGTTGATTACTTTTAAGGCTCTCCATGGCCTGGCTCCAGATTATATTTTAGACCTTGTAATCCCTTATAAACCTTCACGTAGTTTGAGATCTTCGGGCAGGGGTCTTCTGTCTGTTCCTGAGTCCAGGATGGTAAACTAAGGGGGACAGAGCTTTTGGTATCAGGGCCCTGAGGCTCTGGAACAACTTGTCCAAAGAAATGAGGTTGTCTGAGTCAGTGTCTTCGTTTAAGTCTCTTCTCAAAACACATTTTTATCGGAAAGCACATCCTGATTTTACCTGAAATGGCTGTATATTTTATTGCTTTTGTGTATTTTATTTCTTTATATTTCATCATTCACTGTGGTATTTTATTTCTCTTGTTGTGAGGCACTTTGTACTTTGTTTTGATAAGTGCTCGATAAATAAAGTTTTATTATTATTATACACTTGATGGATGACGTAATTTTCCTTTGGTTAGGTCAAAGTGAAAAAGTAAAAAACAAAAAACAGTTTTTATGATGTGACAATGCTATGGTTTGGTTAGT